>NC_067400.1:226092377-226444044 GCF_016432865.1 Antechinus flavipes
GAAATTAAATTTGAAAAAGTTAGAGAAGAATCAATGAGAAGCCCTACCTTCTGATATTTTAAAAACAAGTATAGAACAGTTAAGTGGCACAGTTGATAGGGGGCAAGGCCTGGAATCAGAAGACCCATCTTCCCAAGTTCAAATCTGGCCTCAGATACTTAACTAGCTGTGTGACCCTGGGCAAGTCATTTAATCCTGTTTGCCTCAGTTTCCTCATTTGTAAAAGGAGCTGGAGAATGAAATGGCAAACCACTTTTGTAACTTTGTCAAGAAAGCCCTAAAAGGGATCACTAAAGACTGAAAAACAATAGGGTTGGAAGAATCATGGATTTTAGAGTGGGAATGGTGTTGTAAGAAAAGGAGGAAGACAGTAGATGCCAATTTCACAGTGCTAGGTATGGGATTTTAGGTATTATTGCTGTCAAAGTTTCTCTACTTCCTTTCCTGCTCTCATGTCATTTTTACTTGCATATTGTGAATTTTATTTCTTCTCTTAGTTTCTTCTCTAACCAACATGAAAAACAAAACAAAATGCAAGAAAATTGTAACAAAAAAGGTGAAAATACTATCTTGTGATCCATACTCAGTCCCTATAGTCCTCTCTTTGGATGCAGATAGCTTTCTTCATTACAAGACCATTGGAACAGGCCTGAATCACGTCATTGTTGACTAGAGCCACATCCATACAATCAGATCATCATATAATTTTGCTGTTGCTGTGTACAATGTTCGCCTGGTTCTACTTACTTTACTTAGCATCAGTTCATGTAAGTCTCTCCAATATCCTTTTTTTTTTTTTTTTTTTTGCAAATAGAATTTTATTTTTTCTATTTGCATAAGAAGAGTTTTCATTTTTATAAGATTTTAAGTTCCAAATTTCTTTCACTTTCTCTCCTCCCCCTTCCCAATACAGCAAGAAATCTGATATACATATCCAACCATTTAAAATATTTTCACATTAGTCATGTTATGAAAGAAAAATCAGCAAAAAACTATGAAAAAGAATAAAAACAAACCCCACATAAATGAAAACAGTGTGCTTTGATTTGCATTCAGACTCCATAGTTCTTTCTCTGATGTAGATAGCATTTTCCATTATGAATCTTTTAGAATTGCCTTGGATCATTGTATTGCTAAAAAGAACTTTGTTTATCATAGTTGATCATTATATAATATTTGTGCATACCATTTTTTCCCTTTTTAATAATTATAACTTTTTATTGACAGAACCCATGTAATTTTTTACATTATCCCTTGCACTTACTTCTGTTCCGACTTTTCCCCTCCTTCCCTTCACCCCCTCCCCCAGATGGCAAGCAGTCCTTTACATGTTAAATATGTCACAGTGTATCCTAGATACAATATATGTGTGCAGATTGTGCATACCCTTTGACCCAATGACATTCCCCTGGAATTATATCCCAAAGAAATTAAAGGAAGAAAAAAGATACTATCTGTATGAAAGTATTTATAGTTTTTCTCATGGTGTGAAAGACTAAGATACTGCCCATTGATTGAATAATGTTTGAACAAATTATGGTACATAAATATATTGGAATACTATTGTGCTGCAAGAATATGCTGAAGTAACTCATCTATAACTTATGGTTTTAGAAAGTTGTCTAATACACTGAAAGGTTGTGATTTGCTCATGGTAATAAAGCTAGAAGATGTCAGAGACAGAATTTGAACTCCATCTTTCCTTACATCAAAACCAACCCTCTAGCTACTGTCATGCTACTTTTCCATTTGTAATTAAGACCAGGGAAGGCTTTTGATCACAATTCTGTTACAATAAATAGGAATTCCATGTTTGATCAAGAAGCAAATAGAATCTCTCTTTCTACTACCTGTCAGTTCAGCTTCCATCTGGACAAAAAGAATAATATGGTTTTCCCTTTTTATTCTTTGGAGTTCATTTGTTAGATATATTTTAGTCACTTTTATGAATCCCAGAGGTCAGTGTATAATAGGAAAGCATTTTAAACTATGGAGTCTTTTGTGGAAACCTGTACACACCATATTTTTAAAATATTTTAAATTTAAAACTAAGTTTTTTTTTTCTTTTTTTTAAACTAACTTTTTTTTCTCTCCAGATCTGTTCCCCTCACTGGGGGAGGGGGGGGGGAGAAGGGAGGACGACCTCTCATAACAAAAATGCATGGTCAAGCAAAAATGAATTCTCACAATGGTCATGTCAAAAGCTGAATGTCTCATTCAGGATATTTAGTTCATCACTTCTATGTCAGGAGGTGAGCAGCATCCATCATCATTTGTGAATAATTGATCACTATATTAATCAAAGAGCTTAAATCTTTCTTTTTTCTTTTCTTTTTCTTTCTTTCTTTCTGTTTTTTTTTCTTAATCAATTGGGATTAAGTGACTTGCTCAGGGTCACACAAATCTTTCAAAATCATTTGCTTCTATGATATTGTTTTAGATTATTCTTTCGGTTCTGCTCACTTTATTCTACATCAGTTCATACAACTCTCCCCAATGGTACTTCCAGTAAAACATAACACAGACTATGCTATACTGAATGTTTAGTTTGTCAGAGACATCTTGTATGTTAACACATGTCTATCATTGAAGATCATGTGATATACTAGAAATAATAAGTCACATTTTTACAACATGTTAAGGCTTACAAAGTATTTCCCCTATCCTGTACTGTGAAATAAGAAAGGATCCTGGATTTGAGATCATACTCAAATTCAGTTTCAAATTCTACCTATCCCTCTTATTAATACTGCAACCTTGGACAAATTACTTAACTTCTTTTAAAGGCAAGTAGGTAATACTATTTGCACTTGCTGTTCCTGGGTCATATCTTTCATAGTTGGTATCCTACAAAAGACAGTACAGAGGTGATAAATTCTATGGGTCAGCAGCTTCCAAAATTATATTTCACAAGCCCCAACTTGTGGGTTTATTTGCCAGTCTGGCAGAAAACTATTGTTGAAACAAAAGGCATTTAATGAAACAAAATAGTTAATAAAATGACAAGAAAAGATCCTTCTGCTTAGACATGGAATACATTCTCCAATGAGTTATTATACCACAACAAAGAGGACACATACTCAGAAAGCATTCATTACCTGGGACTATAATGGGGAGTACACATGTAGAAAATAGTTGTGCTCAGGAAATGTACATAAAGAGGCACATGCCAGGAATGTCTGTGTCTAAGGATTGTGTGTGGAAGCACATGTATATAAGACATTAAATTCAGATCTTCTGATCTCAATTTCAATATCTCTTGTTATGAGGGAAGCAATTTTCTAAGATGTATTGTCATGCCTTCAACACAGAAGGAATCTTCTGGGAATGACATCATGCTGTTCTTTGCTCGTCTTTTCTGGAGTTTAACAGCTTTGGTCTGCAATGGTTGCATTGCTTTGTAGATTTGGAGTCACTACTGGGCAGCCTCCCTGCTACCAGCTTCTGGGCTTTCTCTCTTTACAGCCACTGGACTCTAGTTAATTAGGGTGAAGTCACTAGAAAGCCTTTCCTTGAAAAGAACAGGCTAAAACTTCATTAATCATGACCAAGTTATCACTTCAAAAATAGGCACAGGATCCATAGGCTAAAATTGACTTTTCTTTTTAACACCCTGTATCTAATGTTGAATTGTGGTCTATTGTCATAGGTAACTTGGTTAGAAAATCCTTGTGATTCCTGTTCAGCCCTTTTTAGGAATCATGTGCCTGCCTCAAATCCATTTCATAAGACTGTCTCAAGGACCTCATAGGAACTGTATGAAAGTTGGGGTCCAAAGACCACCTTACCTTCAAGGTTCATTCTGTATTGTCAAGTAAAAGAAACTGACTTAAAATAAAAGCAAAGTGAAGGCAAGATGATTGTCCTCCATCCAAAAGTAAACTTTACCAAAAGTAAAGGTGGCAAGGCGATTGGCTTCCATCCTCCTGGCTCAAATTCCCGCCTTTATTGGTCTATCTATTTAATCTATCAAGAGTAACATTCCCCTTTTAATTTTAGTCCTGTGTTGGAGCAGCATTTTGATCAGGGAGAAAACCCCCCCATCTACATATATATTGTTTGTTTCTTTGTATTATTCCAAAGAAACAACTTTGAGAATCAGAATGTGCTGTGCAAATGAGAGTTGTGATGATTATGCATATTTTTTTTTTCTTCTGTCACTGATATGTGATTTGGGGCTTCTCTTTTTTATCCTTCCTGTTTTCTTATTCCACTCCTCTTTTCCTTTCTATGCCCTCTAGTTTTGTTTCCTTTTCTCCTGCTTTCTGTTCCTCACTCTCAATCCTAATTTTGTCTTCTACTTGAAAAAAGTCCCAACAGAATTTTGTTTATGGCCAAACATCTGTAATGGCCACCACAAATGGTGTGTGTGTGTGTGTGTGTGTGTGTGTGTGTGTGTTTAAAGGAACATCCTACAAGTTACCAAATAGATTTAATTGTTCATTATCTTGGTAAAGGCAGGCCCTTTTCTGTGACCATTAATGGTCTGCATAATGACAAATAAGACCTTAGAGTATATGGAGGGAGAGAGACAATTTTAGCAACACTAATAGAATGACTCAAATCAGCTATTGTAAAAGGTAAGGATCCTAGTTAAAGGATGCCACTAAAACTTCACTGACTGAACTGGATGTCTAGTCTTGGGAGTCAACTTTAACAAAAACTATGAAGCAAGCAAGAATAGTACTTTCTCCCAATTTCTCTCTCTCCTCATCTTGAATAAATTATGCAATTTCTTTAAGCTTTCTCATTACTGTCTTCAATATTGACCTCCTCTCAGAAAAAAACTGAATGGAGTAATTCATGCTAATATATAAATGACTGATAAGATTTAGATTGTTAACTTTCTCAAATATATTCACATTTATCCATCCTTTTAGAAGACAAAATAATTTCAAGATCGAAGTCTAATCATGTCACTTTCCTATTCCAAATTCTTTAGTCTTAAACTACAAATACTTTTTCATAGCATTTGATTGTATGGCTCAGAAGAAGATAACACAATCAAAGCTTCTAAGAAAAATTTGAATTGATCTCAGGCCATGGAACAGCTCAAAAAGGATTTTGAAAATCAAGTAAGAGAGGAAGAGGAAAAAGTGGGAAAAGAAATAAGAGTGATACAAGAAAATCAAGAAAAAAGCCAACAGCTTGGTAAAATACACACACATTTGCTTTTGCTTGATCTAAGGATGGCAAAAAAAAAATGCACACACACACACACACACACACACAGAAAAAGTCTTCTTAAAAAGAATTGGGCAAATGGAAAAAGAGATACAAAAGTGCACTGAACAAAACTGTAGAGGGCCACAGATAGTGGGGAAATTTTGGGTGAGGTATAACACCTTTCAGGCCAATGGGAACCTGCTGACAATAGCTGGTTTGGCTCCCCATCTCCCCTAAGGGTTCTAGGTCTTCCTAAGAAGTAGGAGGCAGTGACAATCTGTATTGTAAAAAGCAGAGTGATGCCAAATGGCAGAGAGTCATCTACATACAATGGCAAGTTGTTTATGTGGTCCTAGTTAGCTCAGTGTGCTACGGTTATGTAAAGATATTAGGGTATATAAGGCTGAGAGAATTTGGAAAAAGTGAACTCCATGTTTGACTATCCACATGAGTCCTGCCTCTTCACTCCTCTTCTAAGACCAAGGACTCCAATTGGTACCAAGATCCTTCAGAGAGCTAGTCCAGACACAATATTTGGTGTTCAACATGAGGTCTTGAGAAGCAGGGCACAAAGCAGCTCGACTGACAAGAACAGTGAGAGTTCAGTTGAAGAGTCCCTGAGCATGACCCTAAGAGTAGGGTAAATATAAAGACAGGCAAGCAGGAATCTAATCACTTTTGTTTTTCAGCCAAAATGAAGCAAATAAGCAAATAAAAAGAGCCTCCTGCCCAAGGGAAGTATGAAGCAGGGTCAAAAGAGAAGCAAGGTTTGTTGCTAACTTAGAAGCAGATCACTGAGTTCTCGGATGCTTGGGAGTGCACATCTCTGTGGCTTTGTAAAAAAGGAGAGTTTGGAGCCAGAGATGTAGAAGGTAGTGGGAAAATAACTAATTGAATACAACAGAGGAAGATTGGCTTTAAGAAATCTTACATATAAGAAAAAGAAAAATAAAGCCTGGGGTGTCAAACAAGGAAATATGAAGAGAAAAATAATCAGAGGATTGGTGCCTGTAGCCCAGGAGGGTACAGCATGTGGGATGAAGCGAAGAAAGTCTTTTTTAAGTATTTTGTTTATTTATATTGTTTGTTACTGCTCTAGGGGATTTGAGGGGGGTAGGGTTTCTCCATTTCACAGCCCTACTTCATTTCCACCTATGCCTGAGCATGTATTCTTAGGGTATTCTCTGCTTCCTGATCCTCCTCCTTCAATTCCACCTTCATGGTGGGGAGAAGGGGAGAGTGGGAGAGACCATGACATCATCAGCACTACCAGCACAGTTTTGCTTTCCTATGGCCTGAGGCAAGGCAAAAGAGAGGAGACATTTTACTGTAGTAAGGATTACCATTGAGCATTCTGGCTTTTTAGGTAAGGCCACTGTAGAAGGCCTGCCCGCCCTTATATCTATCCCCATCCAATGGAAAGCTAATACACCAATGTGGGTGGAAAAATGGCCCCTAAGCAGCAAAAAAAATTCAGGCTTTATTAGATATAGTACAGGAGCAACTTGACCAAGACACTTACAATCTTCTCTAAGTCCTTGGAATTCTCCTGTATTTGTTGTGAAAAAGAAATCTGGAAAATGGAAGATGTTGACTGATTTGAGAAAAGTAAATGAACAGATGGAAACTATGGGAACTCTTCAGCCTAGACTTCCATCTCTTACTCAGTTGCCTAGGGAATAGCCTCTTTGGGTTATAGATATTAAGGATTGTTTCTATTACATCCCTCTGGATAAGGAAGATATGAAAAGATTTGCCTTTTCAATGCCCAGTGTTAACTTAGCTGAACCTTATAAAATATATGAATGGACAGTTTTACCACAGGGAATGAAAAATAGCCCTACCATGCGTCAAATATATGTGGCTGTTGCTCTTACTCCAGTAAGAAAAGCATTTCCAAAAGTTATGTAGTTATATTACATGGATGATATCTTGGGGAGTGCATCTGAGAAGCAAATGTTAGAAACATTTCTACAAAAGACCATAGAAACACTAAGCAATTACCAATTTTATATAGCCCTAGAAAAAATTCAAAGGCACACTCTTTTTCCATATTTAGGATATGAAATATATCCCAAGGTACTTATAGTACAAAAACTTTCTTTCAGAATAGAGAAATTGAACACCTTAAATGACTTTCAGAAATTGATAGGAGATATCCAATAGATGTGTCCAGTGTTAGGCTTAACTATTTATCAATTACAATCATTGTGTGACATTTTAAGGGGAAATACTGCTTTAGACTCACCACACCAGCTTACAAAAGAAGCCCAAAAGACTCTGAGAGAGGTTGAATTGACTTTATCCAATGTGGTTGAAAGAGTAACTCAAAAACCCTTGAAAATATCAGTTTTTGCTACAAAAGAGGCAGCTACAGCAAGGAGACAGTGTGATCGAGGGGGTGACCTTCCAAACACAACCAGATCAAAGCTTTATTTCTTACCAGTGCTTGTGGTTAGAATCTTATTAAAGGCCACTAAGCAAGTAATACAATTATCTGGGATAAGACCTGCCAAGATATACAGCTTTTATACCAATGCACAAATCAATGTATGCTATGAAACATTCCAGAGTGGCAAATTTTATTGGCCACAGCTCCAAATTTTATACAAGGGGTCTCCCTTAAAGATAACCTGGCTATTACATAATTGGCCATGGATTTCTGAAGAAAAGATTTCTAAGGTTCCTCTTAAAGGACCAACTATCCTTTACAGAGGCATTCAAATGTAACATTTATGCTATATACTCTCATGATGTAATTATAAAGAGAGTAGTCATAACTCCTTTTCAATCCACTTAACAGAATGAATTGTATGCAAATAGGCTAGCTCTTACTTATTACTCAGGAGATGTAAATATAATATCTGATTTGGCCTATTCAGACTTGCCACAGCCCAAATAAAATTTGTAGCTTCTAACATATATCAGCTTTTTAAGGAACTTCAGAAGCAAGTGAGAAAACATCTAGGTAAGTATTACCTCTTGCATGTCTACTATCATACAGGACTTCCAGGTCTTGTTTTTTTATGGAAACTCAAAGGCAGATAGACCATGTTATCTAACATTCCTCTATTTCAGGCAGCCCAAGAATCTCATTCTAAATATCATTAGGCTGCTTGAGCTTTACATCTGCAGTTGGGGATAACTAAAGAGGAAGCTAGGAGCATAGTCAAAGGCTGTACAAAGGCTGGAAATGCTTCCTTTCCATGCTCCTATGCTCCCTCCAGGGAAGAACCCTCATGATTTGAGACTCAATGAAATTTGGCAAATGGATGTGACTCATTATAAATCTTTTGGTCATCTATCTTTTATCCATATTGTAGTAGACATCTTTTCAGGATTTACTTTTGTAATACCAGCAGCAAAAGAAATAGCCTGGGTAGTCACTGAATTCCTTACACAGGCCTTTGCAGTTATGGATGTGCCACAAGCAATAAAAACAAATAATGGACTTGGATATACTTCTAAATATTTTGCACACTTTTGTGCACAGTATCAGATTTTACACACCACTGACATATCTTTTAATCTTCAATGTCAGGCAATAGTAAAGAGGAGAAACAGAGAAATCAAGACACTTCTCCAAAAACAAAAGAAAGGCAGAGCTACAGGTAACCCTAGAGAACCTCTAAACTTAGCTCTTTATACTATTAATTTTTTAGATTTTTGAAAAAGATGCAGAAGGGCAGTGTCCAGTGAGAGTAGCTCCATTATCTTTAGATAATTGCCAGGTGATGTGGAGAGATCCAGAAGAAAATGGTGAATGGAAGGTACCAGATAAGTTAATCGTTTGGGGCAGAGGGTTTGCTTGTGTCTCTACAAATGGAAAAGGAATCCAATGGGTGCCAACGAGCCACATCTGCCTTGTCCATTGGAGAGAGACAGGAAAAGAGAAGGCTCTCGAAACAAAGTAGAAGACTCAAGAAACTCTGGTGATTCCATCTCTGATTGCACCCATCATTGAAAGAGCAATGAAGTTAATCCTTTGTGTATGACAATTGACTTTTGAATATTATCGTGACCATAAAAATAATTGTTAATGAGACTGATGCATGACTTCAAAACCTGCAGAAATCATTGGATTCCCCAACACATGAAGGGATGGACAATAGATTGGCTTTGGACTATTTCTTGGCTGCTGAAGGAAATATATGTGTGGTTGTGAATTGCTAGTTATTTTCTACACCTTCCTTCTGGGACTCATGGAAGTCTTTTATAGTATCTGATTTATTCATATTGTTTTTTCTATTACTACTTGCTTATATAATATTACTACTTGCCTGTGTGATTCCTCCCATGCTGATGGATTTAACCACTGATGTATACCTGCTTCAATTAAAATAAAAGAAAGAAAGAGATGTAGAGGGCCACAGATGGTGTGGGAACTCTGGGTGAAGTATAAGACCCTTCAGCTCAGAGGGAACCTACTGACAATGTCTGGTTTGGCTCCTCATCTCCCCTAAAGGCTCTGGGCCTTCCTGAGAAGTCAGGAGGTGGTGACAACCTGTGTTGTAATTAAAGCAGAGTGATACCAAAAGAGTGTTATGGGCCAGAATTCTGAAACAAAGATTCTTACAAGATGTTAAGTCAGTGGAATTGATGAGACAATGGTTATCTAATTGAGCATGGTGTTTAATAGTTCTCTAAGTTCAGTATGATTAATTTAATCTTACAGCAAATAATGGTTTTCTAGTGATATAATGATTGATTTATACTCAGTGTAGAACAAATAAACTGAGACAAACTCAGCCAAAAGAGACAGAGACAAATTCATTCCATCGTCTACCTTTGTGGTGGCTGGAGGCTGAAGCACAAACCCTTGGACTCAGACTCACTTCATTTCACACCACTGTAGTGGCCTATCATCCTGCATTTTCTCCACTGAAACCAAGACTCTGGAAGGCTTCAAGAAAGCTAACTGGACCCCAGGAAAGGAGATAAGTCTTTGAAAGAGATAATAAAGGATTTGGACTTTAACACCTGGCTACTCGTGGTGATTACTCTGCTGAAAGGACAACTGCCCAGAGACCTCCAAGAAAGCCAAAAAGAGAATACTGCAAAAGAGTCATCTACATATATTAGCAAGTTGTTTATGTGATCTCACATGTGTAGAGTGTTATGGTTATGTGAAGCTATTAGGATATATAAGGCTGAGAGAATTTAGAATAAATGGATTTCATGTTTGACCATCCACGTGAGTCCTGCCTCTTCACTCCTCTTCTAAGACCAAGGACTGGGATTGGTACGGAGATCCTTTAAACAGCTAGTCCAGACACAACAGATAATTATCCCTTAAAAATTTGAATTGAACAAATGGAAGCTAATGGCTTTATGAGAGATCCAGAAACAATAAAACAAAACCCAAAGATTGAAAAAAAAAAAAAAAGACAATATAAACTATCTCACTGGAAAAAAAACATTGACTTGGAAAATAGATCCAGAATATATAATTAAAAAAAATTAGAACACTTGAAAACTGTGACCAAAAAAAAAGACTTGAACATCATTTTTCAGGAAATTATCAAGGAAAATTTCACTGAGATTCCAAAACTACAGGGAAAAAGAGAAATTGAAAGAATATAATGGTCACTTGCTGAGATTCCAAAATGAAAACTCCCAGATACATTAGAGCAAAATTTCAAAGCTCCCGTGTCAAAGAGAATATTTCAAGCAACTAGAAAGTAGCAATTCATATCTGGTAGGACCCAGAGTCTGGATCACACAACTTTAGCTATCTTCTATATTAAAGGATTGGAGGGCTTGGAATATGATGTCCCAGAGGGTAAAGGAGCTAGGATTGCAACCAAGAAGCACCTACCTGATAAAACTGAGTATAATCCTTCAGGGGAAAAATCTCTTTAGGGAAAATCGTGTAGTCAATGGAATTGAGAACTTTCAAGAATTCTTGATCAGAAGACCAAAGCTGAATATAAAATCTGACTTGAAATATAATACTCAAGAGAAGGAATTGAGAACTTTCAAGAATTCTTGATCAGAAGACCAAAGCTGAATATAAAATCTGACTTGAAATATAATACTCAAGAGAAACATAGAGAAGTATAAAGAAAAGGGAAATTATATTTTAATCTTTAATCCTTCATTTTTTAATCTTTTATCCTTAATAAGGTTGAACTATTTGCATTACTACATGGGAAGATGAAACATAATTCATAAAAATTTCTCATTATTAGGACAGTTAAAAGAAGTACATATGTAGACAGAAGGCACAGATGTGAATTGAATATGGAGGGACTATATTTACAAAAAAGTCAAGGGAGAAAGAGAATGGGAAAAGTAGAATAGGATGAAGAGGCAAGACAAGGTTTTTACAGTGGAGGGAAAGATGAAGGAAATGAAGGGGAGTGACTGAACTTTACTTTCATTATAACTGACTCAAAGGAAATATCAGGCACCCTTTTTTGAGAATAGAAAATTATCTTACTCTATAGGAAAGTAGGAAAGGAAGGGAATATGAGAAGAAGGTAGGGTAATTGAAGGAAAGCCAGATTGAGGAGGTATTAGTCAAAAACAAAACACTTTTGAGGATGAACAAGGTCTAAGAAGAGAGTGAAAAGAATAAATATTGGGGGAAATAAGATGGAGGAAAATATAGATAAAAATAGTAACTGAAAAAAATTTGAAGCAAGTTTTTCTAATAAAATCCTCATTTTTCAAACATGTACAGAACTGATCAAATTTACAAAAATAAAAGCCATTCCCCAATTTATAAATAAGAAGATATAAACTGTTGTCAGATGAAGTAATAAAAGCTATCTATAACCATATAAAAATGCTCTTATTATTAAATAGAAAACTACAAATTAAAAACAATTCTGAGGTACTACTTCATGACTATTTAATTGGATAATAGAAAAAGGAAAATGATAAATGTTGGAGAGGATGTGGGGAAAATGAGACATTAATGAACTACTGATAAGTAATAAATTGTTCCACCATACTGTAAAGCCCTTATGAACTATGCCCAAAGGGTATAAAACCCTACATATCCTTTAACAATACCACTATTAAGCCCAAATCTTAAAAGAGATTAAAAGCAAAAAGGAAAAAGACCTGTAAGTAAATAATAATTATAATGGGTCTTTTCTGGTGGCAAAGAATTGGACATTGAGAGAATGCCCCTCAACTGGAAAATGGCTAAACAAATTGTGGAATGTGAATATAATGGAATACTATTGTGCTATAAAAATTGATGAGCCAGACTCTCAGAAAAACCTAGAAAGTCCTCCACGAGTTGATGCAAAGCAAAATGTACTGTCTACAAAGTAACAGCTAAATTCTAAGATAGTTGCCTGTGAATGGATTAGCTATTCATTGCAATACAATGATCCAAGACAACTCTGAAGAACTTATGATGAAAAATGCCATACATTCCTTGAAGAACTGGTGGTGTCTGAATATGGATTGAAGCATACTGTTTTAACTTTATTTTTCTAGAATTTTTTTGACTATGTTTTCTTGAATAATATGACTAATATGGAAATATTTTGTATGATTACACAGGTATATTTGAATTGCTTGCTTTCTCAGTGAGGAAGGTAGGAAGGGAGAATGGAACTCAAAATTTAAAAATAAATGTTAAAAATGTTTTTACATGTAACTGGGCAAAAGATACATTAAGTAAAAAAAGAATTCCTAGGACATGCTGTCTCATCATTTCTTCTCTTTTCCTCATCATGTGGAATCCAATCTCCCTATTACAAGAATCCTTCTCTTAACTCCCTGACTGCAAATGACCTCTTCCTCTCCTTAACTCTTATAATATCTTGCATGTATCTGTGATGACATTATTCTCTTTTACTTCCTTCATTCTGAGTCATAATTTTTTCTTATCTGTGCAAACATACTATTCATCCAGTAAAAATATAAGTTCCTTGAAGGCAAAGACTACTTAATTTTTTCTTAGATGCTAAATAAATACTTGTTCAATTGAATTGATTTGAACAAAGTACAAAAAAATCCACTTTAAAGAATGAATTTCTATTGAAGTTTCAGATGCTAGAAAGAAAAAAAAATTTCCTGACACATTTTGAATCATATCATACAGACAATTTCCTACTCAGCTTGGCTACTTACCTGGGTAATATATAAGATTGAAACAGTCTAGAATTTAGAGTTTTCCAGGAAACAAAGGACAGGGATATTCTAATACTCTTTCCTTTGCTCTGGAATTCCCAAAAAGGGGCAAAGTGATATAAACTGTACTTCTTAGTTCTTCCATGCTCAATATACCACCTATAATCTCTATGCAGCTATGTAGGCCATTACCCATGACTGAAATGTGTAAGTAAGTTTCAAATACTTGGGAGTTGAAATGACAGTATTTGTGGTAATTTTCAGATTCTTGTGGGAATTGGGAACTTGAATCAGAGATTCAAAGACTAGTAGTAAGTAGCAATAATTTATCTTTAAACTTAATCTATATACTATTTTTAGAGCTTATTAGCATAGTACTTGGAATACATCAAGTTTTTAGCATTGATTGATTTTTAAAACTCATAATAACTTGTCCCCTTTCTACATTTCCAGTCTCACACTTGTTTCCTTTCCAAGTATTGTACAATCCAAAGACATAGGACTCCTGACTTTCATATTCCACTTCCCGGTTCTGGGAAATTTCATGGACTCTCCTCTATGTTCTGGCTTCCTTCAAGTCTCAGCTAAAATTCCATCTTATGTAACCAACCCTTTCCTGGTCCTCTTTAATACTAGTGCCTTCTCTTTGAAATTACCTCTGACTTTTCTTGTATATATCTTGTCTGTACAGAGTTTGTGTGTTATCTGATTAGATTGTTTCAACCTTTCTGTTGAATAAATTCACGTTGCTTGTCAGTCAAAATTTGAAAAAGGGAAAATTTACTCCAATGACAAATTGTTTATTTTTTACAATTCAGCTCTTTCATGATGAAAGTCTCAGCTTAAAGAAAGATGATCTAATTACACTCTAATTCCAGTTGAAATTATCTTGGGATTTCCAATGTTATCATTGTCATCTTTGTAGTCCTTCAACAGCTCTGATATACTCCGCTAGTATATTTCCCACCATCCATCCAACAAAACCCCTGGCTGCCTGGAACCTATGAGAAGAAGCTGCATCAGAAGAAACTCTAATTGAGTTTCAAAATGAAGAATGTGAAATATAGTTGTAAGACAAAAAACTTACTGTTTAGTATTAGGCATCTCTTTCTTTCCTTAAGATCAAACAGTGCAATTCTACAGGCAGACTTTCTGTCTTCTGGGCACAGGCAGAACTGGGCCACTCCCTCTTGAGAATTTTTTTCCCCTTATATCCTCTGAAGCTTCCTGTTTTTTTTTTTTTTGTTCTTTTTTGTTTTTTAATGATGGCACTACTTGCTATGAATTTCCCTCATTAAGGCTTTAGAATTGTTTTAAAATTCCAAAGCCACTAAAGAAATGCGGGAAAAGCAAAAAGTAAAAAATTTGAAACCAGAATAATTGGGCTTGGACCAGAAAGAACTGACTTCTTCACATAACCAGTGGTAACACCTTGGCTATAGAGGGGAAACAATTCACAATGGAGCAAAACAGCAGAAAATGAGAATGAACTAAAATGGGAGAATGTGGGAATAGAGAGGAGGCAAAGTAAAAACAAGGAGGAAAAGAGAGGGAAAGTAAAGGGGGGAGGATGATATAGAGATAGGAACAATTTTGAGAAAAATTGTAAAGAATTTTGCTTATGGTATTCTACTTCTTCTAACAAAAGTCTCTTTATTGATCAAGGATGGACAGAAGCAGCTACACCCAAAGAAAGAACACTGGGAAATGAATATAAACTGCTTACA
This sequence comes from Antechinus flavipes, assembly GCF_016432865.1. Classification (NCBI taxonomy): domain Eukaryota; kingdom Metazoa; phylum Chordata; class Mammalia; order Dasyuromorphia; family Dasyuridae; genus Antechinus; species Antechinus flavipes. The sequence continues at coordinate 226,107,365 of NC_067400.1, forward strand.
TTTTTGTTTTTCTTCCTGGGTTATTTCTACCTTCTGAATCCAACTCTCCCTGTGCAACAAGAAAACTGTTCGGTTCTGCACACATATATTGTATTTAGGATATACTGTAACCTATTTAAATGTAAAGGACTGCTTGCCATCTGGGAGAGGGTGTGGAGGGAGGGAGGGGAAAAATCGGAACAGAAGTGAGTGCAAGGGATAATGCTGTAAAAAAATTACCCTGGCATGGGTTCTGTCAATAAAAAGTTATTTTTTAAAAAAAAGTCTCTTTAACTCTCTTCTACTTTTTCTTCAATGCTCTCTCCCCTCCTCACCTTATTCTATATCCTAGTTTTGCTAATTTCTAGTAGAGGGATAACTGATAACTAAGTTATTAGCTGTTACACACTTATGGTATGTCCCTTCATTGGGTACTCTTCCCTCTCTCTTCTCTCATTTCTTAGAGGATATAACTTAAAGTTGCCCTTTGCTTTTGGATTCTATGCTCTTCTACTACTCTATAAAAGATTGTGTCTTCTTAGATTGCAACTATTTTGTAATTTAAATTGTAACTATTTTCATGTGTGCATGCCTTATTTATACAACTACACTGCAAATTTCTTGAGGGCAGTGATTCTTCCTGATTCATCTTTGTATTCCCAATGGTACGCAAAATACTATCTTGTTTTTAATAAGGTATCTGAGTAAATGGTTGTTGAAAATTATGATGATTATTTTGATGGGTATAGCCCTAAGCTTTAAACTTATGTTTATGTATATGGAAACATATAAGTTAGCTTAGTCATACTATGGTGTTATTAATTCTATATATAAATCTCTTCCAAGAGTATTTCATATTAGTAAGATAGTAGCAACTCCAAAGAAAGAATCTCTAGTGGTAGAATTTTCATACAGCATGGATAGGTCAGTAGGAGGAGATATCTTGGGTAGAAGAGTTTTTCAGTCCCCCCTCAATTCATATCATGTGGACATTTGATTATTCTCTCTATGTAAAACTGGATCAGGGTTCATAGTAATGATAATATATTCAAAAAAGGAAGAAGTTCATATTTATAACTAGAGCCAGACCTGAAGTAGATAACAGGAGCAAAAGAAAAAATGCTACATACAGGAGAGGAGAAATACTAGGGAAAATAAAAATAGATAGGAAAGAGCACTTATATAATAGGTGAATTGTGGGAATAGAGTGCTGAGCCTACAGTCAGGAAAACCTGAGATCAAATCTGACCTTACACTTTTAATAGCTCTGGGGAAAATCAATTGGACAAGTCACTTAACCTCTATTTGTCTAGGAGGCAAATAGCTAGGTAGCTCAATATATAGAGTGTTCTGAGCCTGGAGTCAGGGAGATCACCATTCAAATCTGGTCTCAGACACTTAGAGAAGAAAATGGGAAACCACTCCATTATCTTTGTCATGAAAACCTCATGGACAATATGATCCATGGAGCCATGAAGAGGTAGACATGACTGAATGTCAAGTTAAGGGAAAGATTAGGGAAATTTGAAATAGGCTGAAACCTGTGATCATGATAACACTTTTTTCAGACTTCCCTTGTATTTTGTTGTTGTTGTTGTTGCAGTAAACCACACATAGATTTGAGGTTCTTTGGCAATCAAAGTGAGAAGTAGTCAGACATTATCAATAGTTTATATATCTGTAATTTGTCTCTTTTGACACATAGAAGCTAAACAAATGAGAAAGAACTCTAGAATTTTGTTCATATCCTTGCCAGACATCATTCAATTCTTTTGCTCTTGTTTGGGATCTGTATTGCCCTTGTAAAAATGGCCCTTATTTTCTGAGACTCAAAACTCTTGCTGAGCCTGAAGGAGTCCTGGTCATCAAGTCAAATTATGATCAGATAAGCAGGAAAAAGTAGAAAAGTGCTGTTCTAGGTCAGTAATAATAGCTAGAAATTGTGCAGAACCATGTGAGCTATTCTGAGCCTATCTGTGAAGATTGAAAATATTACTGGACATCTGGGGACATGCCGTCAGATTTCTGTCCAGAGGAGTTTGGAAATTCCACTAGATCAACATATTTATGCTCTTATCCCATGTCTTCTGATATGTAGGCAGATAACTATTTTGAAAGTGGCTAGGACTCTTGAAGATTAAAAAAATATATATTTAGTATTTTATTTCCCCTTAGTTACATGTAAAAATAATTTTAAACATTGGTTTATAAAATTTTGAGTTCCAAATTCTTTCCCTTCCTCCCTTTTCCCTCCCTGCTCACATTGAGAAGGCAAATAATTCAATTCAGGTTATACATGTATAATCATGCAAAACATTTCCATATTAGTCATGTTGTGAAAGAAAATATAAACAACAGACAAAAAACTGCAAAAAAATTGAAGTTTTAAAAAAGTATACTTCAATCTGTATTAAGATACCACCATCAAGCTTTCTCTAGGGATGGCTAACAATTTTCACCATAAGTCCTTCAGAGTTCTCTTGGATCATTGTATTTCTATGAATAACTAAGTCATTCATAACCAATCATCTCAATATAGCTATTACTTTATAGACAATACATTTCACTTTTGATTTTGTTTTATTATTTTTTGATTTCTCATAAAGTCATTAGTTTTCATTTGTTCAATTCTAATTTTTAAGAGATTTTTTTTCCAGGGAGTTTTTATACCTCCTTTTACATTTGGCCAACTCTTTAAGGAGCAGTGACTTTTTTTCTTTAGTTAATTTTTGTGCTTCTTTTTCCATTTGGCCAATCTGCTTTTCAAGGCATTCTTCTCTTCATTCTTTTCTTCTTTTAACATTTGGTCTACTCTATTTTTTAAGGAATTATTTTCCTCAGTATTTATTATTTGTGTGTGTGTGTGTGTGTGTTTTTTTTTTTTTTTACCAAGCTGTTGGTTCTTTTTTCATGATTTTCTTTCATTACTCTCATTTCTCTTCCCATTTTCCCTTCTATTTCTCTTACTTAATTTCCAAAATTCTTTTTGAGCTTTTCATGGCTCAAGATCAATTCTTATATTAGTTAGAAGCTTTAGATGTAGAAGCTTTGACTTTTCTGAATGTATGTTTTGATCTTCCTTGTCACCACAGTAATTATTTATGCTCAGAGTCTTTTCTACTGTTTGTTCATTTTCGAGATTTTTTCTTTACTTTTAATTCTTTGTTAAAGTGGGTTCTGTTTCCAGAATGGTGGACCCATTGTCCTACGCTTCAGGAAAAATCCCTGCAGCTTTTTTTTTTTTTTCAGAGATACTTCTAGAAGTTGTAAGTTTTTCTTTTTTTCCCCAAGTTGGTATGATCTAAGGAAAGCTATGTTTGCTATTCTTTGATTCTTCTGGCCTGTGCACTGGTCTTTGAGTGACCACAAATGCTCTTTTCTGGAACTGTGAGGAAGGTCTTTGCTCCACTGGAGAATAGCTATTTTATCACTTGGCAATACTACTTGTCTTTATCTTGAAGCTGTGTAAAATGCCCTTGATATAATTTATCTTAAAAATGCAAGAAGGCCTTAAATTTATGCAATTAGACTGTTATTAACAGTAGTGGAGTTCATTAGTGAGAATTCTACATTTGTTTCTTAATACATTTCTACCTAGGAGCTCACTAAAACCAACCACTTTAAAATAGAATTGTTATTTAGTTTTCAAATGAAATGCCTAAGTGGAGATGGCAGGTATATATACCTTTACTTTTCTTTTAAAATATTTTTTCCTTTTTAATTGATGCTTTTATTTTCAAAACATATGCAAGGATAATTTTTCACCATTGATCTTTGCAAAACTTTATGTTCCAATTTCCCCCCTTCAACCAACTGCTCCCCTAGATAGTAAGTAATCAATGTTAAACATGGTAAAAATATATGTAAATCCAACATAGGTATAACATATTTATACAAATATCTTGCTGCATAAGAAGTACCAGATCAAAAAGGAAAAAAAAATGAGAAAGAAAATAAAATTCAAGCAAACAACAACAAAGTGAAAATGCTATGTTGTGATCTTTACTCAGTTTCCACAGACCCCTCTCTGGGTGTAGATGGCTCTTATCATCATAAAATCATTTATACCTTTACTTTTCACAAATATGAATTGGATCTGTTGGGAGCAGTTTCTTTTTCTTTACATCAGATCCTGAGATAGGAATAAATTCTTTAAAAACAAACAAACAAACACTATGTCTGTAATCTGTATTGCTTGGAACAATCCGAAAACAACTTAATTTTTTAAATCTTTCTACATTTGAATCAAAATAATGGATGTTGCTTTTCAGTCCTTCCTTTCCCCTCCCCCCTTTTAAAAAAATCAAACATTTAATTAATTGTAGTTTGCTATACTTTGTTATACTAGGTCTTCATAGGTCCCTGCTTTTCTCCTTGTAGTCTTTACTTTTTTTCCTGAGGCAATTGGGGTTAAGTGACTTGCCCAGTGTCACACAGCTAGGAAGTGTTAAGTGTTTGAGACTAGATTTGAACTCAGGTCCTCCTGCTTTCAGGGCTGGTGCTCTATCCACTATGCATTTAGCTGCCCCAGTCTTTTCTTTACTGGTTTGTAGTTCTACTGGTGTAAACTTTTTGGTATATTACTTTTCATTGCCTAGCTCAGATAAGTCTGAAAATCAAGAGATTCCCTCTCTTCACCCTTACATCTATATTTAAATTCCCTTCCACAGTGTAACTTCTAATTGCAAGAAATTCTTTTGTCTTTTTTTCTTCCTCTTCCCATTTTCTCTGTTACTGCTGTTGTTCAGTTGTTTTAAGTAATTTCTTACTTTTCATCACTTGGTATTTTCTTGGCATAGATACTAGTGTGATTTTACCATTTCTTTCTCCAGTTCATTTTACAGAATAAGAAACTGAGGAAAATAGGATTAAGTGTCTTGTCCACAGTTAGAGAGCATTAAGTGTCTGAGGCTAGCTTTGAACTCTTGAAGATATGTCTTCTTGACTCCAGGCCCAAAACTGCATTCACTGCACCACCTAGCTTCCCTTCTTTCTGTAGAGTCTATCTATTTTTAAATAGGCAAGCTAGCCCAAAGCTTGACTGTTTTTATTTCTTCAGTCTTTTAGGGGAGATGGAACTCTGAAGGAACAACTTTTCTCCCCACTCTTCTCTAGGACTCAACTACTCTTTTTTAAAAATTTCTTTTAAATTTATTTTGTCTTTTAATTTAATTAAATTTCTAGAATTCCAATTTTCATTAAAATGAAAAAGTTGGAATAAATTCTGTTTAAAAAATACCACATATGGCTTCAGGGATAAGAACTCACTATTTGACAAAAATTGCTGTGAAAATTGGAAATTAATATGGCAGAAACTAAGCATTGACCCAAACCTAACACCCTATACCAAGATAAAATCGAAATGAGTTCATGAATTAAACATAAAGATGAAAACTTGAAGCAAATTAGAAGAAAAAAAGAATAGTCTTCCTTTCAGATATGTGGAGAAGGAAGGAATTTGTGGCTAAAGAAAAACTTGAATTGATTATGAAATGCAAAATAGGTAATTTTGGTTATAGTAAGTTAAAAAAGTTTTTGTACAAACAAAACCAATGCACAAAAGATTAGAAGGGAAACAGTAAACTGGGAAGAAATTTTTACATTCAAAGGTTCTGGTAAAGGCTTTATTTCTAAAATATAAAAATAATTGACTCAAATTTATAAGAATACAAACCATTCTCCAACTGATAAATGATCAAAGGATATAAACAATTTTCAGATGAAGAAATTAAAATCATTTCTAGTCATATGAAAAAATATTCTAAATCACTATTGATCAGAGGAATGCAAATTAAGACAACTCTTTAGTACCACTACACATATCTCAGATTGGCTAAGATGACAGGAAAAGATAATGACAAATGTTGGAGAGGATGTAGGAAAGATGGACCACTAATACATTGTTGGTGGAATTATGAAACTATCCAACCATTTTGAAGAGCAATTTGGAACTATGCTCAAAAAGTTATCAAACTATGCATCTCCTTTGATCCAGCAATGTTTCTACTGTTCTTGTATCCCAAAGAGATTTTAAAGGAGGGACAAAGGAACCCACATGTGCACAAATGTTTGTGGCAACCCTTTTTGTAGTAGCAAGAAACTGGAAATTGAGTGGATGCCTATCGGAGAATGGCTAAATAAGTTATGGTATATGAATTCAAAAAGGCCTGGAGAGACTTACATGAACTGATGCTAAGTGAAGTGAGTAGAACCAAGAGAACATTATATACAGCAACAGAAAGATTATGCGATGATCACTTCTGATGGACATGGCTCTTTTCAACAGTGAGGTGATCCAGGACAGTTCTAATAGTCTTATGATAGAGAGAGCCACCAGCACCCAAAGAGAGGACTGTGGAGACTGAATGTGGATCACAACATAATATTTTCTCTAATTTTTTGTTGGTGGTGGTTGCTTGTATTTTGTTTTCTTTATCCTTTTTTTTCCCTTTAATTTGATTTTTCTTGTACAGAGTTATAAGTGTGGAAATATGTACACAAGAACTGCTTATGTTTAACATATATTAAATTGTTTGCCATCTAGGGTAGGAAGTGGGAGGAAGTGGGAAGAAGGAAGGAAGAAAAAAATTTAGAAACAAGGTTTTGCAAGAGTGAATGTTGAAGACTATCTATAAATGTGTTTTAAAAATAAAAAGCTTTAAAAAAACACCATATATATGTCAATTTTAAAGTATTCAATTTAGTTTAATTTAATAAATATAATTTACTATATACTCCCTTTAAGGTATGTATACAAGGAGCTGGGAATGTGAAAACAAAAACAAAAACAAAAAATTATGATCCCTGCCATAGAAACTTTTTACATGATCTTTTGTATATTTGGCAAAGTACAAAAAGTGTTGAATATGGAGTCAGGAACTTAGGATTCAGATTTACCTCTATCACTGATTGTGTGATGGTAGGCAGGCCACTTGATGTTTCTCTGTCTCAGTTTCCTATTTTGTAAAATGAGAATATTAGAGGAAATGACTTCTCAGTTAGTGACTCTTCCCCACTCTGCTATACATGTCCATTTCAGTCCTATGCCTGCCTGTCTCCATAATACTACCATTATGCCTGATATTACCACTTGTTCTATTGTTGACAAACTATTCTTCATATTAAACATGTTCTCCTCTATGGAAACTGCTTTGTATAATTAATTATTTTATTTAATTTTTTACACATTTATATGTAGAGATCCCCTGATCACTTCCTCTTACCTCAAGAGAAGAAAAGAATGAAATGTTCTTGAGATAAAGAATTTGTGCTATTTTTAATCTGAATACACAATGCCAATTATGATTTGCCACATAATAGATGCTTAATAAATGTATTTAGGGAGAATAGAAGTTTTGTTCCTTTTTTCACTTGGCCATTTTAGCCACAGACTTCTGAAGCTAATTGCTTACTCTGTAGTTAAAATGATCAATCTTAGCCCAGAAAAAAAGTTGAGAAAAATGTACCTCCCCTTTTCTTTGAAAAGGTAGAATATTATGAATGTGGAATAGTGAATATAGTATGAGACACTGTTGATGATGGTTGTTTTACCTAAAAGTGTTTTCTCCCTTTTCTTTTTAAATCTTTATTTTGAAGATTTGCTTGATGGGTAAGGGATTTGGGAAGAATATTTGGCTCAGAAATGAGGCAAAGTTTAAAAAAAAAGCAATAAAATCAGGATTTTAAAAGATTGAAGATTCAAAGGAAAACCAACAAGATTAAATTTTGATTTTTCATAGACATTACTTTCACATATGTATTTCTACATGCCTTTTATTATTATGTCTGGAAAAAATACAAATTGTTTGAAAGCAGGAATTTTTCTTTTTTTTTTTTTTTTTTGTATTGCAAAGGTTTTGTACCATGCATGGCATATACTAAGTACTTAAAAACCTGTTGACATGCAGTACCCATTGTTCTTCAACATAAAGTTAGCAACAACTTTTCTTTATGTTTCAAAGTAAAATGTTTTGATGATATGTTTTTCAAAATTAAAAGAAAAAAACAAAATTAGCCCATTTTCTCACCATAAAAAGTTAAAACAGCAGTCAGCTACCAATGACCTTGACCTTGAAAGGAATCAATAGGAATCCAGGGGTAGGGGTAGAGGTACCCCCTCTAATCAGATCATTGTTGGTATTTAAAGTCTCCTTTGGCCAAAATGGTTCATTTTATAAATTGATAAGTATTTCAGTGCGGGGATGACAAGGCAGAAATACACCCAGAGTTTCTTTTTGTTGCCTAACTTCCTTTATAAAAGTTGATGGTATCCTTCTTCCTCCTACCCCCTTGTTTTTTAGAGTATTTTATTCTAATCAGATCTTTTCCTTACCCTTTTCTTTGCTGATGAATTCTTATTGGAATTACATGGTATGTGAAGTGACTTTTCCTGGTCTTTTGAAAGATTTTCTATTTGACCTAGAAAATTTAGATCTTGATAATCATGTTTTTGAGGCACATAGCTTCTAATAGAAGGAAAGAGAGTCAAAGGGCCTTGGTAAAAGTCACTTAAGCCAAAGCTTAAGTGCCAGAGGTGTGCTGGTAAATATTTAATAACAGGCTTTCCTCCTCTTTTCTAATATGTGCATAACACACTTTAAAGTTTAATCTGCATGACTAATATTGTAGGTCATTAATCGTCAGTATACGAGTCCTTGATTTGTATGTAGCTTTTGCTAATTTCTGAGATGTAAATGTCAACATTGAAAATTTAACAACTGGCTTTTGTGAACAGATAAGATCTGGTTCCAGAACACGTGCTTTGCTTGTCTATTTCTTCATCTGTAAAATGAATGAGTTGAACTAGATGGCTTTGGAGTTTCCTTCTGAATCCTTCTGAATCAGAGATTTATGATTCTGAATATGTTGAGCTATTTTTCCAAATTTCATAACTCCCTTTAATTTTTAAAATTAGCTTTCTAATCACTTTTTGTAAGGCTCTGATAGTTATTCTCTTTTCTTTTCTCAGTTTTAAATTGGAATTCATAGAATTATAAATCTAGAGGGGACCTCAAAAGCTTCTTAGCATAGGTCTCTTCTTTTACAGATGAGAAAACCAGGGAGTTTAATTTACTTGCTCAAGTTTACTTATGTTAAGTGTCAGAGGTGGAATTTATTGAAGCAATTTCCTGTTCAGTTTTCTCCTGGGATTTTCTTGCACCATTATATTTCATTGTTTTGGGGGTGTGCCTTAGCTTGCTCATTTCCCCAAACTCTTTCTTGAATTTTCCTGTCAAGGCTTTCTCCTGAGAATATATTTCTATTTTCTTCTTTTCACTGTTATTGATATTAGTGTTTTTCTTTCTTGTTTATTTTATTGATTGATTTTTTTTTTTAATGAGGCAATCTGGGTTAAGTAACACACAGCTACAAAGTGTCAAGTGTCTGAGGATGTATTTAAATTCAAGTCCTCCTAACTCCAGGGCCAGTGCTCTATCCACAAAACTGCTCCTAATCTCTTGCTGTTTTGAGGCAATGTGGAGAAGAAATATTATATACAATCTCTTACTTCAATGATCTTGTTAGTCACCTATGTGACTTTGTGTGAATCTCTAAATCTTTGTCCCAATATGTCATGGGTATCCTTAGGAGGTGATTAGCCATGAGATGAAAATTATATGATCAAGAATCTCTTCCCTTTTTTCTCTCTCAATGCCACTACTAGATATATACCCCAAAAGGATCAAAAGGATCAAAGGCAGAAGGAAAGGACCCATATGCATGAAAATATTCATAAAGTATTTTTTGGTTTAACAAAGAACTGGAAACAAAATTATGTCCAACAATTGGGGAATGGCTGAACAAATTAGTCATAATTGGTTCTTTCTTCTCCCATTCTGCAGGTCTATTCAGATATCAAGTCATGATGATTCTACTCTCTGACAATGTTTTCATTCTTCCATTTTCTGGCTTCATGTTATCACCCTGATTATTATCTCTTATACTATTGCACCAACCTCCTAATTGGACTACTGGTTTCTAATCTCTTGCCTTTCCAACACCTCAACTACTGATAGAAAAAAAAAAAGAAAAGAAAAGAAATTTTCCTATTTTGAACTGTTTCTTGAGAGCTTTCAGTAACTTCCTAATGTTTCTATGAAAATTTTCTTTGTTTTTCGTTATTATTGCTCCTTCTGGTACATTTTTATGCCTTTACTGGGATATTTGCAGTACATCTAGTCTCCTTTTGGCTGTCCACATAGATAGTTTTGCTTCCTTTGTTCCCTTCTTACCTCTGCCTATTAAAATTCCCAGGTTCTTTCAAGCTTAAAGATAGACATTTGTATGTGTGTGTGTGTGCGTGTGTGTGTGTGTACACACACACACGCACACACACACACACACACACACACATTCCAACAGGTATTTCTAAATCTCTCTATATCTCTGTCTCTATTTCTTTTATTCTGTGTTTCTTTATGAAATCCCACAGAAATCCTCTCCTAAACTCCTTGGTTATTAATTAGCATACTCTCTGCTTAAAAATTTTATACACATATATCTTGAGGGCAGTTATTCTTCTTTGTTTTGTCCTTGTATGCCACATGAATGGACCAATGCATTGTAAATAGTACATGCTTAAATTTTTGTACCAGATAAATCACCAGGATGAGTTCCTTCCCTCCTCCCTCTCTTCACTCTGCTATTCTAAGGTCTCTCTGAACTGCCTTCTGCACTGTGCCCTCTCCTAAATATATTTTTTTCTTTTTTTCTGGGTCTTGTCCTAGATATAAACATTTCTACTTATGGCTCTGACTCTATGAAGACCCAATAGGTGAACATTATCTATTTTCCCAAATTTCTCTTATTTTCCCTGGATTTATCTATTATACTTATTTCTTCCTTATAATTATTAAACACACACACACACACACACACACACACACACACACACACATACAATCACATATAAGACTTATTGGATTGCTTAAACCTAGAGCTGCATGGCTGAGGAACCAGAACTCTTGCTTAGAGACCAAGTTTATTTAATTCAACCAGATATTCAGGAGTTTTCCTAACTCTAAGGAGTTTTTCCCCATTGCATTTTTCAAGCAACCCTCATGTATTATTTGGAAACTGCCTCTGTGTTGGCCAATCAATCAGCTTTATTTCTTTGTTCTTTTGTTCTAATCTTATATAATATGTAACTTACAGACACTTGAGGGGAGCTGGCCACCTCTTTTTTGACTCTCTCCTCTTCCTCCCTCCCTTCCTCTTTTCCACTCTCCTTTCCTTCCTTTCCTTCCTTCCATCCTTCCTTCCTTCCTCCTTCTCTCCTTTTCTCCCTCCTTCTCTCCCTCTCTCCTTCCCTCCCTCCTTTCTTTCCTTCCTTTCTTCCTCCTTTCCTTTCTTTCTCCCCCCCTTACTTCTTTCCTTTCTTCCTCCCTTCCTCCTTCTCTTCTTTTCTTTCTTCTTCCCTCCCTCTCTTTCCTTTTCCCTCCCTTCCTCCATCCCTTCCTTCCTTCTTTCCTTTTGTCCTTCCTTTCTTTCTTTCTGCTTCCCTTCCTCTCTCCGCCCCCTTTCAGTTTTTTGAAATCTGGTTTTCCAATGTCTCTATTCATAGGTTCCCAATAGCAGATACTTTAACACATTTGGTAAAATGGAAATAAATTGAAATGAACTCCATAAGACCCTTCTTGATATTACCCATATATGTGCATATATGAATATATAAAACCTTTCTATTGTTATACAAGCTAAACTGACTCAAGAAGAAATTACTTACATACACACTCAGCACTTCCTTAAAGCTTAATTCATGCTTACTCATTTAAGAAACTTCCTTTGCCTGAGCTTACATTTCATGTACATAGCATTTATAACTAGAAATTGTAACAGAACTTATTTTTCTGTGGGGGAAAAAAAAAAGATGTTTCTTTTGCTTTTTTTCTTTGTTGTTACTTCATTTTTCTTGGGCTTTGTTTCTTCATCTGCAAAATGAAGACAGTGTCTTAGATGACTTTTAAGATTTTTTCCAGCTTTAAAATGCTATGATTCTATAGCAATATCCAGAATTGATTAAAAAAAGACATGTAACACATTCTGGAAACTAGACTCCTGAGCAGCTGACATAAAGGCTGAAAAAATATTAGTAACTTGAAAATCATTAATAAACATAAATATTTCCAAATGCAACAGACTGAAAAAAATTGCATAGGAAAACCTGAATCTACTATGCTTAATTTTAAAGTATGCTGCCCAACTTCAATATGGTACTGCCCTCCTTATAGTCTCTATCCTCTTCTGAGCTTCTTTCTCTTTTCTTCTGTATATTTAATAATGTTTCATTGATTTCTTTTCTTTCTTTTCTTCTTTTTCTTGGAGGGAACATTATTATCATTATGAATACAATCAAGCAAAATAAATTTGTGCTGTATTAGTCATGTCTAAAAATGTATGTCTCATCCTATACCTATAGTCCATTACTTCCCTGCCAGAAAGTGGGAAACGTATTGATCAGGGTTCCTAAGTCTTTCAAAACTTTCCTTTACAATGTTCTAATCAACATACACATTGTTCTGGTTCTTCTCACTTTATATTATTAGTTCAAACAAGCTTTCCTCTATTTCTCTGAATCCATTTCTTATGATACAATAACATTTTGTTGCATTAATTTACCACAGATTTTTTAGCCGTTCATCAATTATGAACAACTTTTTTGTTTCTAGGATCCTTGTTATGTAACAAGAAGTGCTGCTATAGATATTTTTATACATAAGGATCCTACGTTTCTTTCTTTGATCAAGTTAAAGTATATATGCCTAATAGAATAGTATTAGGTCAAAAAGTATACCCGGTTTGGTGACTCTTTGGGCATAATTCCAAATTGCTAATCAGAAGGGTCAATCCCTTGGTTAGCCCAAGATTTACCAATGGCATATTATTTTGACTATCCTTTCTTGGCCCCTCCAAAAAATTGTCATTGTTTTTAAGTAACCCTTGCTAATCTAATAAATGTGAGGTAGTTATTTGAATTTGTATTTTATCTTATTATTTGTGATTTGGAATGATAATTTGAACTTCTCTTGAAAACTGCCTGTACTTATTCATTTACCATCTATCTATTGGGGGAATAATTCTTTTTCTTATATATTTGTACCAAGGTTCTAATTACCTAATTATCTATCTGTCTGTCTGTCTATCTATACATTTTGGATAACTGATCTTTATAGCAGATGTGAATTTAAAAGGCAATAATTATACATCTTGAGAAATTCTCAAATACCACAATATATTTGCTAAAACTGCCAACAAAATCTCAAGTGCCTTTCTTCATATCCTATCTACTAATCCCCAGGGCCAATGCTAATCTGTTTCTTCCTTTCCTTCTAGTCTTAGGGGGAAGATTTGTTTCTGTAAACCTCAATGTTCTGTTTTCTTGGTATGCATATACTTTTCCTGCTTTTCCTGCTTTCTCAATCACACACTATACAGATGTTATGTGACTTCCCCCTAAGAGACTCCATATGCCTCAAAAATAGAATTAGTACCTAAACAAGAACTATGTTTTCTTTGGCTTAGTCTATCAAATAACAATGCATACATTTCAAAATCTGTCATTTTTCTATTAGCTGGATTTCTTGTAGGTGTCATTGAATAACTCTTGAAATTGATTTGAATCTTGGTTACAGCTTATTTTCAATCATTAAATTAAGTTTAATTGATTTTTTTTTTCAGAGATTGACTACTTTCTGTTTTCCAAACTTATATTTCTGAATTTTATCCAAAAAACGGGAAGAAGCAAAGACCTTAGCTAATTCTTTAGGTAGTTAGCCACCTGATTCTATCAATCTTCACCTGAGTGTAACTGAGAAAGCAGGATCAGTGCTTTGAAGTATGAAGACCAAAATTATGTGAAACATTTTGAATATGTTATACATATTTAATCAATATTGACATGTAGTTGGTATTACATCATCTTCTATCTGCTCATATTCTCTTCTGTGTGTATAAATTTTTTATTCATTTTACACTAAAATATAAAATGAGAAAAAGAAAAAAAATAGAACATTTCTATGTACAGGGCAGAAGATAAGAAAGTATTCAATATAAAACAGTAAATATCCATTTCAAGCAAACCTAAGTAATAAATTATTTTCAAAGCTACCTAAGCTTTGTTTGTTTGTTTGTTTGTTTCCTTCCAGGTTTTCATTTGTTCTCTGCTGTTCATTTCTTACTTTATTTTTTTTTTCTCCCTACCTTCCTATCCCCTAACTCAACTCTCTTCTGTTATGGGCCAGAACTCTGAACTTGAAACAAAGTTTGTTTCTTACAGGGTGTTAAGTCAGTGGAATTGATAGAGACAATAGTTATCTATTTAGCTTGGTTCAGAATGATTGATTTAATCTTACAACAAATAATGGTTTCCTAGTGATATTACTCAGTGTAGAGCATATAGGCTAATAGCCTCAGCCAGGATTCATTCAGAGAGATTCAGAGGGCAGAGGCAGAGAAGACAAAGGACTGGCGGCAGGAGCTTAAGCTCTCAGAACCAAGGGGAGAAATTCAATTTGATCTTCCAACTTCCTGGTGGCTGGCCTGGTCTCCTGCACTTCCCCCACTAAGACCAAGGTCGGTCTGAAAAGCTCTCCAGAAAGCTGCCCAGCTCCAGGAAGGAGATAATAAAGGATTCGGACTTTAACACTTGGCTGTTTTCATGATGATTACTGAACTGAAATGAAGGCTGCTCCCAGAGACCCCAGGAAAACTGACCAGAGAACTTTATACTCTCCCTCCCTTCTTTTCTTTCTTCCTCCCCCCCTCCCTTTCTCTGTTTCTCTTTCTGTCTGTATCTCTTGTCTCTCTCTGTGTGTCTCTCTGTCTCTCTGTGTCTCTCTGTCTCTGTCTCTCTCTGTCTCTCTCTCTCTCTCTCTCTCTCTCTCACACACACACACACACACACACACACACACACACACGATGGGCCCTCCATAGGTTCAAGTCTTTACATTTTTTCTAAATTAACCAGCTTGTATATCTCCTATCTGAGACATTATTTGTAAAAGTTTTCCCCAATTTTCTGCTTTTTTCTTTTCTTGGTTTCTTTGGTTTTATTCATCCAAGAAAATTTTAATTTAAAGTAATAAAAATTGTCTATTTTATATTTCAACAATTGTCTCATCTTATAGTTTAAGATCTGGTACTGCTGAATCTCCTTCCTTTACATTTTCCCCTTAGGATTTCCTTGAAATTTTTGATCCACTATTCTTCTTATTGAATTTTGTTATTATTTTTTCTAACTCACAATTTGTTTTAGTAATTTAATTGGGATAGCATTGAATAAATAAATTTCTGGTGAAAATTTCATTTTTTTATTAATATAATAAATAGTTCTACCTACCTTTTTTTTTTTATATTTTTAAATTGACCTCAGATGGTAATATAACGTAAAAAATATGCATCGATTTTATTTGTATTTCCCATAATACCCAGGGTAGGGCTAGGTATCTATCACCTCAATACTTAGCAAATGTTTGGGAAAAAAAGATATTGAATTAATTTTGAGCATTAGGCAGAAAAAGATGGTTATAATCAGTGTTTTAAGAATATGAAATAAACTAAGCCTACAGTTCCTGGAAAATAATTGGTTTTATTTAAATTATTTTGTTTTAGGATCCAGAAAAATCTGAAACATGTATGCTCATATTTTTCTCTTTTAAATTGGGTATTTTTTTTCACTGTCTTCTATTAATCTCTACCTTGACCCTGGGTCACAAAATACTAAAAACAATATTCCTAACAGTAATATCAAAGTCAAGTCAAATACAATTCTGAGATTTTATGATTTATGGTATGAAAGCTCTGGGAAAGGTAGAGAAGCCCAAAAGAGTGTTATCCTGTAATCCTCAGAACAAAAGATAAAGTGACATCTTTTCCATTTAAGAACTATGTAGGTGTTAGGAAATATAAAAAGTTGTTCTCAGTGGAGAGTTGGCTGAATGATATTACAAAAAGATATTGTAATGGAAGAATGGAGTTTAAATGTAGCATATTAACATAATTATTGAAAAAGATTTTTGTTGGAACATTTTCAGAGGACTGATTAAAAAATGAATTAATTATCTTACCTACTTCTTGAAGGAAAGGTGATGCTTCAAGAAGTAGACTGAAACATTTTTGTACATGGCTATGTGGAAATTTGCTTTCTTGATTATGCATATTAATTATAATTTTTTTTCTTTTTTTCTCTCCATGGGGGCATAGTTAGAAAGAAAAGGTGGCTTAATGATAGTGTGGTAAAAAAAAAAGAGAGAGAGAGAGAGAGAGAGAGAGAGAGAGAGAAAGAAAAAGAATCATTGAAACATTTTTAGAAAATTTACAGAAGAAATATCAGATAAAAACTTATAAGCATAATAGCTTTAAAAGTATATTTCAGGTTTATTATAATACTTAAAAAGAAAAGCAGGATGTTTTTTTAAAAACAAATTTATAGTTTTACTAAGAATAGTCTTTTTCTCTTCTATTTGGCCTAAGAAAATGTTAATATCATTTGGGAAATGCTAAATTCAAAATAATAAAATGTTTAAATTGTAGACATTTTAGTTTAAGTAACTTTATTCATTTCATGTCCATATTACTTCTCTATTTTCACCAGTGACTTTATCAAAACCTGAGATATTTGAGATTCTGAGATATCAGTTTCATCAGAATAAAAAAATCAAGCCAACAACCCTTTCTCTTTTTTTTTTTTTCCCTTAATCCAATAAATATTTATTAAACATGGCAATGCACCCTGCTTGGCATTGAGGATACACTGACAAAGAGAATAGTAATATTTTGCATAGATTCTTTTTGTGGCATAATATGAGCATAAAAAAGTAAACACAAAGTCATTTGTAGGGGGGAACATATACCAATAACTAAATAGATAGGCTCCTAAACTGAGCCTTCAAGAATATAAGGAAAGAAGTGAAGAGGTCTAGTGTAAACAAGGCTACAAAAGCAAAGAAATGGGAAATGGAATGCTAATGCACTTTGAGATAGAATTTTCTAGTTTTGGAGGCTGCTTCATGGACTACAAAGATCTGAAGGAAAGGCCCACTGACATAAGAACAAGCTCAAATTTTTGTCTAGAAGATCTGGATCTTGAGGGAATTAAGACAGCAAATCTGAGATGAAAATGAAATACTAATATGTGCTTTGAGTATTTATATCTTACCAATTAAAAAAACGGAAAACTTTGAGGTTGCATAGGCACTACACATCCTATCCTTTCTTTTTCTAAAACTGGTTTATTGAAATATACTTAAAAAAAATTTTTTTTTGAGTTACAAATTCTCTCTTCTTGTCCCCTGTCCCACTCACTGAGAATGCAAGAAGGATGTCAATTAACTATACATGTGAAATAATTAACCAAGTCTTTCATAGTTGGTTGTCATTGCTATTATTCTGTGATGATCTTTCAATTTCATGACTCAGTCACTGTGTGCAGTGATCTCTGAATCCAAGAACATAAATTGAACACTCCTTCCACTTCTCTCTCTATTTGTAAGGAAGTGATAGGACCAGTTGCCAAGATCTTAAGTTTTTTTTTTTTTTAAATTTTATGTTAAGTGATCATCAACATTGCTATTACTGTGCCCAATAACATCCTGGTATCCAGGTATTTTCTGAAGCCATCCCCCTTATCATTTCTTTTAGCAAAATAGTACTCCATCACAATCATGTGCCATAACTTTTTTTTTAAATTTCTGTTCCCATGTTTATTTTTTTTAAATTTCTTTTTATTATAGCTTTTTGTTTACAAGATATATGCATGGGTAATTTTTCAGAATTGACAATTGCAAAACCTTCTGTTCCAACTTTTCCCCTCCTTCTCCTCTATTTCCTCCCCCAGATGGCAGGTAGACCAATACACATTAAATATGTTAAAGTATATGTTAAATACAACATATGTATATATATCTATAGTTATTTTGCTGATGTGCCATAACTTGTTCAACCATTCCCCTCAATGATGAGCATCCCCTCAATTTATATTTTTTTGCTACATCAAAAAGAATTGCTATTGATAAATGTAAAAATATGTTTAAGAGAATTGTACATGTTTAACCTATATTGGATTATTTGCTATCTAAGGAAGGGGAATGGGAGGAAGGGAAGGAAAAAAAAAATTGGAACACTAGGTTTTGAATAAGGATGAGCATTGAAAACTATCTTTGCATGTATTTTGAAAATAAAAAGCTATTATTAAAAATTAAATAAAGACAACAACAAAAAAAGAAATCCTATATATGTATAGATCCTTTTCCCTGTGACTACAATTTTTTAAGCAAAGGAGTATTTTTATGATCAAGTGAAGATATAAGAAACAGCCTCTAGGATTACCAATATCAAGTCTCCTACCAATGAGGTTGGTGCAGGTGGGATTGAGGAATTGGTAAAGAGGTGGTTATTAGGTTTATTCTAAATGTGGTATTCCTAATGATGAAGGGAACAATGATAGCATAATCACATAGTCAAAGCCAGAAATCTCCAAGAGTGGACAAAGCATCATGCTTCAAAGTTACTTTACTCAAGGAACTCTCCTAAAGCAGATTCACTTGATGTAGTAAGGTACAGGTTTATATACATGATAAATAATATGTTAATAACATTTTGTTACTGATTAAATTACTAGAAATCACTGTTAATTACTGGAATGGGAATGGGTTGAGGGGAAGAGGAAAGGAGAATGCCCAGATTCTATACCAAATGCACCAGACACTTGTTAGATTTGGAGTTATATTTGCTGATACCCACCCTCAAGAGGACACAACTGTTGAGCAGAGAAGCTTAGAGTCAGGATAATGATAAGCAGCAAATTGGAACCATCTCATATATAATGAAACAGGGACTCTATTTCTCACAGCTATTAGTCTAATGGGAAGAAGATAGCTTAAAGCTCTATTTATTACCTTCCAATGTCTGCCACCACAAAATAAAGGAAGCAGAGGGTCGGGTGGCTAGACCCAGAAAGTAGGGTGCTATACCTGAAAGCTCTAAAGAGAAGCCTTTATGTTCTTCCTAGAGTCCTGGAAATCTAAGACAATTTATCAAGGAATGAAGATTTCCCAAACTGATAGGGAACTGAATGGACTGAGCTGATGAGGTTGGGCGTAAAACTCACATGATGAAGTTTGGGAAGATAATCTAAGGTTCCTTCTTCTTAAGAATTTTGTTTTTTGTCCCTCCCTCTCCTCCTTTCCCCATAATGGATTTTTCAATGTCTACTTTTGGTTCTACTTCTGATTCTTTGTCCTTGAACCCTTGCTAGGTTGGGAACTCTCCCTTAATGTCTCCATATCAAGATGGGAGAGGGCTTAATCAGCACAGTGGAATCTATGGGCCATCACAGTCTTTGTCCTTTGCTTCTAAGGCAAAGGAGACAAATGGTGCTGATTAAGAACTAAACTATTACTTTTGGTTAAAAAGTCCAGGAACAGAAATTTCTGGAGGCCAGCAGGAACTAGATCAGATGATGTCTGAGGAGGCTGGTTTTCAGGCCAGATGGCTGCCCTAGGCAAAGAGAATGCTTGGTTATATGAACCCAGCTATATAACCCTGCAAGAGAACAGAGTGGGGAGTGCTTTCTTGCTCCTGTCCTTCAAGATAATCCTCATTTGGGTCATGGCTCTTAAGTTTCCTGTTAAGCTTGCTCCGGTAGCTTTTCCCATGATTGCTGCTGGGCTGCACCCTTCTTGAGATACTTAAGATTTGGGGCTATTCCTTCCTATAATCCTGAAGTAGCTATCATTATGAATTCTTGCCTTGTTCAGGTATTCCAAAAGATATAGAACTTCCCTCAAATCTAGCTGTCTATTCACTTGGGAGTCATTTTCTTTCTCTTCTCCATACCTGAGCGGCTCATGTTGAAGCTGTGCAGTAAGATAAGTGAAAGTATGTGTAACCATTCACACCATTTCCCCAGAGTTCTGGTGATAACATCTTGGGTGTGATCTCAATTGGCATGTTCAATCCTGGGGCATGTAATTAAAGAAAGGACATCTTAGGAAATTTATTATAAGAATTTCCAACCCCTTTACATCCCTCGGAGACAATAGCAAAGGATTTCATGAATAACTGTGCCAAGGATATGATTTTCTACTGGTGCTGGACATTTATGGAAATGGCTTTGAATTCCAGCAAAATGAACAACATTATGCCACAGTGACTAGAATCCTTCCTTGCCTAATATGGTACTTCAAGTATAACTACTGTCCTACCCTATCTCTTGATTTTTTAATGACTATGTTTTTAAAAAAGATTTCTTTCTATTTTGGGTTCCTTTATGCCTACATTTGGATTAGCCTGATGTAGATTTCCCTCCTTTGTTGGACTTTATCAACTGCTTTCCCTACTTCAGCTTGAACAAATATCATGGATCTTGGATTCTTCTCAAAGGATAGCTAATAGTACCTATATTCTGTCCATCCTTGTGCTTTTGGATGATATTCCTGTGTAGGATCTACTTCCTGGATAATCTTACCAGCCTTGGGACAATAGAGGCTTGGCTATACATACATCTTGTGTTCAAAGTCTTTGCATTTATGTGATGCAATAGGTTTGCCTGATTCCCAATTGTAGATTTCTCTCTTAAGTTGTCATGTCAACTGGAAATTGAATGGATGCCCATCAATTGGAGAATGGCTAGGTAAATTGTGGTATATGAATGTTATGGAATATTATTGCTCTGTAAGGAATGACCAACAGGATGAATACAGAGAGGCTTGGAGAGACCTACATGGACTGATGCTAAGTGAGATGAGCAGAACCAGGAGATCATTATACACTTTGACAACGATACTGTATGAGGATGTATTCTGATGGAAGTTGACTTCTATGACAAAGAGACCTAACTGAGTTTCAATGGATAAATGATGGACAGAAACAGCTACACCCAAAGAAGGAACACTGGGAAACGAATGTGAACTATTTGCATTTTTGATTTTCTTCCCGAGTTATTTTTACCTTCTGAATCCAATTCTCCCTGTGCAACAGGAGAACTGTTTGGTTCTGCAAATATGTATTATATCTAGGATATACTGCAACATATTTAATATTTATAGGACTGCTTGCCATCTTGGGGAGGAGGGTGGAGGGAGGGAGGGGAAAAAAATCGAAACATAAGCGAGTGCAAGGGATAATGTTGTAAAAAATTACCCTGGCATGGATTCTGTCAATACAAAGTTATTATTAAATAAAATAAAATTTAAATTAAAAAAATATATTAAAAATGCAAAAAAAAAGTTTGTCATGTCAATGCTCACATGGCAAATTTTTCAAGATAATATGTGATGAACTTTGGGGATTTGGGGAAGGGTTACATGGGAGTGCAACATCTTAAAATCTGATAGTCAAAGATCAGAGGATTAAAATTTTTTTTCTTCTAGTTGTAACCTTGGAAAGCAAGTTGTAACTGAAAGACTAAATTATAAACATATTTTTAGAATAATAGGTCAGTTTTGCTGTTTAACATTGTATTTGCTTATAAGACTCCTTGAATAAAGTCAGTATTCGTCTTCATTGCCTTATCTTCCTTTTAAGTTCTTCAAAGGCAGGAATCATTATTATTTTAATATTTTCACACCCTTAGAAACTTCTGTATTTAGGCAACATTTTTCTTTTTAATAGTGTTTTATTTTTCAAAATACATGAAAAGATAGTTTTTAACATTCGCCTTTGGAAAACCTAGTGTTCCAAATTTTTCTCTCTCTTTCCCCTCTCCCAAAGTAATATAATATAGGGTAAATCTGTGTAATTCTTTTAAACACATTTCCGTATTTGTCATGCTGTACAAGAAAAATCAGATCAAAAATAAAAAAAAAATGAGAAAGAAAAAAAAATTCAAGCTAACAAATAACAAAACAACAAAAAGCTGAAAATATTATGCTTTAATCTTCATTCAGTCTCCACAGTTCTCTTTCTGGGTGCAGATAGCACTTTCAATCACAAATCTATTGGAATTTAGGCACCATTATTTGACTTTTAAAGAGACTTTGATCTTTTGATAGAACTGAATAAAATGTAATCTTATGAGCAGAGATAATGCAATTGTCCTTTGTATTTCTAATACCCAGGACTGTACCTTGTGCAGAGTAGATCATTAATAAAAACTTGAAGCAATGGGCTTCTCTGGAATCTTCCTTGACCCTCCCACTTAATGATATACTATAACCACCTTTGAGTGGTCTCATGTACAAAGACAGCCTAGGACTCAGGAAAGCCTGGGTTCAAGTCATGGACAAGTCATATGTAGAGGAAACTTCCATAACAGCATCTCCAGGCTTTCCCACACTGAGGTCTGGAACAAAAAGAAACTATCCTGTAAAAAACAGCCAATGTGGCTTATATGGGATGTCCCAAAAGTCTTAGGGCAGATAAAGTCCTTCAAACTTTCTAAGCTTTAATTTGATATTTTTTTCAAGATAACAATGTTGAATTTGGGAGTTCTGGGGAAATACCTACTTATTTATTCAATTTTATGTTCTGTGTTCATCCATTTTCACATTAACCTTACAGGTAAAAGTAAACTTAAAGAACATACAAATAGAGATGTGCTAGTTGGTTGGTTGGTTGTTGTCCTTCATTCTTAAAGAAGAGAAAATTATATCACTATGCTAGAGTTGAGTTATAGTGTGTCCTACTGGGACTGATCAGACTAATATGAGCTCAGAATGCTGTGCCACAGGTGAGACACAAAGAGGCTCTATGAATATTTAGGATGGTTTCTCTAATTTTGCACATCCTTTTCCTTTGGACTAATTCAATTCTGCTTTACTCATAGAACACAGCACCTTCTCTGATGACTGCATGCTACACTGGGTGGTTCTATGCCAGTGTCTCCCATGTCATACAATCAATTCTAAAGTTCTTAAGAAAGACTCTAAGAGTGTCCTTCTATAGCTTTTTTCTGATGACTTGTGTGCTTGCCCTGTGTGAATTGTCAGCAAAATAATTTTTTTTTTTTTTTTTGGCAAACATACATTTGTCATTTCAACATTGGCCAGCCCAATGAAGTTGTATACTCTGTGGTAAAATTGGAATGCTTGGCAGTTTAGTTCAAGAAAACACCTCAGTGTCTGTATCTTATCCTGCCAGATTTTCAGAATCTTCCTGAGACCATTCCAATGGAAGTGATTCAGTTTCCTGGCATGATGTTGGTATATTGTTCAGGTTTCATAGGTATATTGTTAACAATGAGGTCAGCAAAATGACTGTAGACCTTCAATTTAGTAGACAGTTTAATACTTCTCCTCTCCCACACTTTTCTTTGGAGCTGCCCAAACTCTGAGTTAACTCTGACAATGCGTGTTTTAATAACATTATCAATGTGGACATCCCTGGAAATTATACTGCCAAGGTGAGTGAACTTATCCACAGCATTCAAAACTTCACCATTTACTGTAAGTGATGGCTCTACATTTGGATGATGTGGTGCTAGCTAATGGAGAACCTGTGTTTTTTTGGTATTCATTGTTAGGCCAAAATTAGCACAAGTAGCAGAGAACTGATCCATACTTTGTTACATTTCTGTCTCAGAGGCTGCATTGAGTGCACAATCATCTGCAAACAAAAAATCATGCACCAACACTCCACCTTAGTCTTGGTTTGTGACTTTTTCAAGTTGAGGAATTCATCATCAGCATGGTAGCTAACTTTGATTCCATATTTCTTTTCATTGAAGGCATTTGACAACATGGCTGAAAAAATCTTTATAAAAAGCAAGAGAACAAGGGCACAGCCTTGTTTCATTCCATTGGTGACTGGGAAAGCTCAAGAGCATTGCCCATTACCTAGAACCTAGGCATCATGCCATCATGAAATTGATGTACTATACCGATGAATTTCTCTGGGCAACTGAATTTTGACATAATTTTCCATAAGCCCTCATGACAGGGAGTATCAAAGGTCTTGGTCAGATCTATAAATGTTGTATACAGACCTCTGTTATACTCCTGGAATTTTTCCTGGAGTTGTTGGACACTAAATACCATACTGATTATTCTTTGGTCCCTTTTGAAACCACACTGGCTCTCAGGTAGATGATCTTTTTCTAGGTGTAGCATCAGTATATTAAAAAGGACTCTGGCAAGAATCTTACCAGCAAGACTATGGGAGAGAATCCCCCCTCCCTCCTGGTGATTGTCACAAGGCAATCTATTCCCTTTACCTTTATAAAGATGTACAATGGAGGCATTCTTCAAATCTTGGGGCATAACTTCCTCTTACCATATAATCTGGAAAATTTTGTATGAGCAATGGACCTTCCTCCCCCTTTTAAATTTCAAGTAGAATAGAATCAGCACTCAGTGTTTCATCACATGAGAGTGATCTAATGACATTCAAAATCTCTTCTTCAGTTGAAACTTCATTTAAGGAGTGATTGATTTCAACTTGAGGTAAATGGTCCATAGCTGTAGCATTGATTGATGATAGTTTGTTTAGAATAATATGGAAATGTTCAGCCCATTTTTCCAGGATCATGTTCTTATCACTAATCAGCATTACTCCATTAGCACTGAGTAGTTGGGATGCACCATAGATCTTTGACCCTTAAATAGCTTTTGGTACCTCATAAAAATGCTTTGGATTATTGCTATCAGTATAAAAACTGAATTTCATCTATGTTTTTACTGAGCCAAGAATCCTGCATCTCTCTAAACTCTAAGTGTAATTTACTTTTGATGGAATTAGGTGCTACCTTCTTAGAGATAGATGAATTATCCTGTTGGTACAGCCTGTAGAGTTCTTAGATTTCATTTAGCAGCTTCTGAATTTCCCCATCATTTTCCTCAAGCCAGTCTTGATGTTTGTGAGTGTTCTGACCCACATGAGCAAATATACTGCTATATACAAAATCTCTGAAAGCTGTTCACTCCTTTTCTGTCCCACTGTTGCCAACTGTGTGTTGGTTCAATTTATCTTCCATGTAGGCAACAAACTCTTCCCTCTCAGAGAAGCACTCTAATCTGCTGATATCATTTTTTCTAGTAGTCTTTTTTTTTTTTTTTGCCTTGGGGCCACCACTTTTGTTAAATGTGAATATTCAACTTAGAGAGGATAAGTCTATAATTAGTCTAGCAGTCTGCACCACACATTGCCTTGGTCTTTCTCCCATTCTGTCTGTCTTTTCTTTTTATAATCACACAATCTATTAAATGCCAATGTTTGCTGCAAGAGTGAATCCACAATTTTTATTACATTTGGGTAAATGGAATATAGTATGAGTGATGAGGTCATAACATGTGCAAGTCTTCAATAGTAAATGACCACTGCCATTGCTATTTCCAGCTTCATTTCTCCCCTAGGATTCTCTGCCATGTCTGGTAGTCTGAGCCTCCTGTAGCATTAAAGTCATTTAGCCTTAGTCCTTTTTTGGTACTTTGATGATAAGAGTCCCCAGGCTTTTCATAAAAAAAAAAAAAACTTTTTTTACCTCATCAGGATTTGCCATGGTGGGAGCATGGGCACTAATGATGATGGCATGGTATTCTTCTGCAAGTGGCAATTGCATTGTCATGAGTCTGTCATTCACTCCTTTTGGAAGGCATGTGAGTTTATTACCATGTTTCCCCGATAATAAGACACTGTCTTATTAATTTTTTTTGGACAGAAAAACATCAGAGGGCTTATTTTCAGGGGAGGGCTTATTTTAATGAACATTGACAGCAATTTTAATAAACAGGTAAATGTGAACAAAAAAAAGTACCTTTATTCAATAATGATCATGTCATCTTCTTCAACAACATCGTCATAAGTGTCCATACCCTGAATTCTGTCCTGGATGTCTTGTGCCTCTATTTCCTTCAGAAGAAGTGGACCTAATTTGTCATGTCCAGCAATATAGCTCTCTTTAAATGAGCATGTCTTGTCCAGGTAACCTGCTCGTAGTGCCTTGGCGACACATCTGTCAGTAATTTTATCCCATGACTTTTTCACCCAAGTCACGACTTCTTGCAGACAGGGCTTCACAAAGTTTCCACGCTGATTTCTTTTCATTCTATTTTCAATGTAGTCATTGACTTCCATGCACAAATGGTCCTTGAATGGCTTGTTTATTGCAATATCAAGGGTCTGGAGATAGGAGATTCCTGCAGGAATCATTACTTGATCTGTTCTCTCTGCAAGGAAGTTCTTCATTTCTTTAGCCCCGGTGAGTGATCATCAGACCTCTTTAATTACCTTGCATAACAAGTGGCAGCATTAAATCAATCCACTTTCTTATAACGGCTTGTGTACACCAGGCTTTTTCGGTTTCAAGAACGTAAATGCCTGATACATGTTCAATCTTATCTTTCTTGCCCTCACTGATGTTAGAGGTGTGGCTTTCTTTCCATCCAAATGAATTGCCAAAACCCAAGTGATCCCTGCACTTTCATAGCCAGTGGTGGGAATGTAGATGGACATTGCACGCCTGTGATGAATTGTTGTTTGAGATCCTTGTCCCATGAACACTGCAGTTTCATCCATAGCAATCATATTGCAGGTTTGGTACTTGGAAATGTCGATCCTATCAATAAAGGACTTGAATGCAAGTGCACGTTTAATAACTTCAGCATCCAGCTTAAACAGTGTTGTTGATCTTCTTAGGGACAGTTCATACCGTTGAAGGAAACCATCCAACCAGTGTTGTGATGCTTTGAACCCTTCTGAGACCATTTCAAACTCTGGTGCCATTGAAAGGGCAAATGCTTGAATATCAGCCGTGCACACAACTAAGGCCTTTGCTCTCCTGTCAGCAATCCATTCACCAATGAGGATCTCCAAGTCAGGATATAAGAGTTGCCGACCTGATCCAGACCTGCGCTTTTTCCCTTTTCCCTCATCCACCTGTTGATTGAGGTTATTATAATCTGCTCTCCATTTTCTGACCATTCGAAGATCCAAAAGTTTTTCTTTACAGAAAACTGCAAGATTCTTGCCATGTGACTCCTCTACAATTGCTTTCTTGTACTCAACAGTATAGCTCTTCCTTTTTGTACTCATGTCTGGGGGTCAAAACAGACAAAATAATAAAATTATGACCATCAGTCCTTTTTTTCACTCCATCATGCCCCTCAGTAATGTTTTAACCCCATCATGATCCCTGAGTGCTCCTTCTATCCTCCATGATGCCCTCTGAGTTCTTCTTTTATCCTCCATCATGCCCCCTGAGTTCTTCTTTTATCCTCCATCATGCCCCTTTTATCCTCCATTATGCCCCCTCAATCCCGCTTAGAGGGTACCATAATGTAGCTGTAGTGCAGGGGATCACCTTCACTACAGTAGCAATCTCAATAGGGCTTATTTTGGGTGGAGGGCTTATTTTAGAGGAATTTTACACAGTAAGGGGAGGGCTTATTTTCGGGATAGGTCTTATTATCGGGGAAACATGGTAGATTAGTTTTGATTGAAAACTCACCCCAGCTTCACAGTACTCCCTTTCACTGCCACCACTCCAGAAAAGCATGTATCCAGCTCTTACTTCGGTAAACTAACCTTCATTTGCCAGGCTTGTTTCATTTAGGGCTGCTGTTGAGTTCTCTCACAACAAGAGCTGTTCTTTCAGGTCTAATAGATTTTGTGTTGTCTATAAGTGTACACATTCTATGTACCAAGAGGAATCAGCTTTTCAGAAACTTTTGTACATTTTTTAGTGAATTGACCAGAGTGAGATTCCCATCTGCCACAGTAATCAGGACAGGGTTGGCCAAACAATTTTTAGGGTACCTTTTCTATCCCCTTTCTCACACATGGAAGTGAGCAGTGAAATCTTTAAAAGATTGCTTGACACCAGGGTGCTGCCAAATCCCACTGCTGCTTCCAGTGAGAAGATGACCTATGGCATGGGTCCCTTGTGTGAAGGGTTGTGACTACAACTCCAAGTGTATCTATATCTGCTGGTATAGTCACTTGCCTATCACCACAGGACTTTGAGATAGGTAGAAATGGTAAATTGGTATGGTGATGTTGATTCTGGTATAAATTGGATTTAAGCTAAGCAGAGTTGCATGACATCATCAGCCTCACCCTTTCTTCTAAAGTCACCTTTGTTCAGTGGCAAGACATAGTCAAAATGACTAGTGATGACTCAAGATGCAGTGGATGACCTTGGTATCTTCAAGTCTAACTAAGCTCTAAGAGCTCTACAATAACTACTTCATCTGTGTTCATGATGGAACAAATTGTCCTCATCTACCCATTCCACCAGGGAAAGTCTTTACATGCCTGGGTAATCACCCTCTTCCTCCCCCCCCCCCCCCAACTCATCATAAGGTTTGAGACCCTTTGTTTGCCCTCAACCTGGCTTATCCCATCTGCCAAAATGGTTTACTGGAGTGCAGCCCACAGTGCATGCTACAGTTTCTTGGAGTCACAGGTAAAAGTTAGGTGGGTAAGATGAACACCAACAGTGGAAAGCCATATTGTAAAAAGCTTGGCAGCCTTCACACCAGAGGGACTAGTCTTCCCTGAACATATCCTACATTCCAATAGGGATGTGCTAGTAAATGTTTAACAACTAACACTCTGGGGAGGGAGGAGAAGAAATGTACATTTAATATACTTACATTTAATATCCCTTATTAACATCTTCTCCAACACTTCTCCATCAAGGAAAGAAATTAAATTTTGTATTGATTTGTAGCATTTGCTGATTTTTTTTTTTTTTAACATTTTTTGGAGGGAGGCAATTGGGATTAAGTGATTTGCCCAGGATCACACAAGTAGTAAGTGTCTGGGATCAGATTTGAACTCAGGCCCTCCTAACTCCAAGGCCAATGCTTCATGTGGCTGTCTTCAAGACAAATAAACCAACAACTTTGTTTCACAAAGTTACCATGAATCTCAAATATAATAATGTAACATAAATCATCTTAGCAGCAAGGTTCCATATTAAGATGACATTATTCTTCTTATTCATTTTGTTACCCACTAGGAATATTATCTTTTCTCTTGCCACTTTTTTTCCCCCCTGGGCATATATTCCTACTCTCAAGTAATAACAACAATAGCTAGCATTTATACACTGCTTATTAAGTATCCCACAGAGTGGGAAGCACTTACAAATAGTTGATCCTCACAAAAAAAAGGGTAGGTACTACAGTTGAAGAAACTGAGGCAGTTAAGTTCATTGACTTGCCAATAGTCATACACTTAGAAAGTGTTTGAGGCTAATTGGAAGTCAGTTTTTCCCAACTTGAGGTCAGCACCCTATCTCCTATGCCATCTAGCTGTTTCCAGAACTATATTGATGATACAGACTATCTGAGATCTCAACATGTTGAGGGACAACAAAATGCTCTATTTTGAAGGGGTAAAGGAGAAGGTAATGTACCTTGGGGTGCTGCAATTTGTGGAATGAATAGGTATTGGTAGATGGAGTAGGAAGAGGGATCTAGTCATTTGACAGACATTTTTATCATTTTGTCTACAGAATAACCATTGTTATTACGACAGAATGTAATAAATAATCCTGGTCCAAGGGTTCAGATGGACTAAAAATGAGTGCAGGAGGAAAAAGAAAGGGAGGGAAGATTATAGGATTTTAGATCTGGAGTTGAAAGGCCTTTGGAGGACATTTAATCCATTCTTTTTTAGTAACAGTAACAGATACCTCACTATGTGCTTTGTTTGCCTCCGTGATTTGCATTAGGAAGCTGCATTGTGATTTATAATCCTGACTAAGTGATTGGATAGACACTCATCAACTATGTTGAGGAGGGTATTTGTGTTTTAATTTTTAAAAAGTTGATCTTGACTAATAAAATGAACATTTCTATATACATAGTATAATTACAAGAGGATTATACATGAAGCTGAGCATCTCAACTATGTATAGCTATTTCAAATATGTAATTTAATATGTAACTTTCTTTTTTTACTAAAGCTTTTTATTTTCAAAACATATGCATAGATAATTTTCAACATCTACCACTGCAAAGCCTTGTGTAGCAAAATTTTTTCCCCTCCCTTCTTTCACCTCCTCCCTTAGATGGTAAGCAATTCAATATATGTTAAACATGTGCAGTTCCTCTGTGATATTTCCACATTCATGCGACACAAGAAAAATCAAATCAAAAAGAAAAAAAAATGAGAAAGTAAACAAAATGCAAGCAACAACAATAAAAAAGTGAAAATACCATGTTGTGATCCACACTCAAGTCTCCATAGTTCTCTCACAGATGGCTTTCTTCATCACAAGACCATTGAAACTGGCCTGAATCATGTCGCAGCTGAAATGAGCCATGTCCATCAGAATTGATCACTACATAATTTTGCTTTTGCTGTGTACAATCACATAGCTTTCTTTTTTTTTTATTATAGCTTTTTATTTACAAAACATATACATGGCTAATTTTTTAACACTGACTTTGTAAAACTTTCTGTTCCAAATTTTCCCCACCTTCTCCCAACTTCCTTCCCTAGATGGCAGGTAGTCCAATATATGTTAAAAAATATATGTTAAATCCAATATATGTATACACACATGCATATATTTATACAGTTATCTTTCTGCACAAAAAAATTGCATTTAGAAAGAAAGAAAAAAATCTGAGAAGGAAAACAAAAAATGCAAGCAAACAATAACAGAAAGAGTGAAATGCTATGTTGTAATCCATACTCATTTCTCATAGTCTTCTCTCTGGGTATAGATGACTTTCTTCATGACTGAACAATTGGAATTGGTTTGAATCATCTCATTGTTGTTGTTGTTTTTTTAAGAATGTCAGAGCAATGAGACTTGGAGATTGATTAGGAAAGTGAGGCAGAGTGAAGAGTGGAAGAGGATGCCAAATGGAAGAGGAGGACTCTGAAGATCGATGAGGAACATCTAAGAAATGATTTTGATTTTATGTAAAAATAAGTGACAAAGTGAATGCCAAAGTAGATGGCAAGGCAAATAAGGAAGAAAAACATCAGAACAGGAAGTTTTAGAACAGATAATTCTGCCAAAGTTTCCAGGCAACTAGGAGACGTAGATCTTCAAAGGAAGATGAAGACTGGAGGAAAAGTATGGAAATGCAAGGGTTGGGATGGGAAAGGAATAATGAGGTCATTTTTGGACATGAGTTTGAGATTATCTGTAGATCTGAGGAGAGGTACCCAACAGACAACCAGGTGAAGATGTGACCTCAATGCACAGGACAAAGATAAGGATTAGATATATAGATTTGGGATTCATGGACTCAGAGACAATAGCTACATCTCTGGGACTTTAAGAACTGCCTCAAAGTGCCCTGAAACTTCAGAAGATGTTAAGCAAAATCCTGGAAGCTTGAATCTTACCTCTTTGCTTTATGACATGGGAAAAGGGATTTGACCAACATCACCCAGAAAAGGTCAGATGATGCATGTTAAAGACCTAGATTCAATGCTATTAATGACAGCCAACAAATTCCAAGGCATCATTCAGCTTGGTTCAGGGGGAGGTTCTATATCCTGGTGTGAACAGTCTGTAGTATTATATACAGGTCAGGGTTCACATTGTAAGGAAGGACATTGATAAGTTAGAGCAACCCAGAGTTGGGGTATTTAAAAGTATGGGGATCAATCTGTCAAAGAGAAGACTTTGAGGATACATATGATAGCTGCCTTAAAGTATCTGAAGGACTGTTGTTGGAAGAAAAGAGAAGACTACTTTTGCTTGATTTTAGAAAGCAGAAAGTTGTTGGGGGTTTTATTGATTACCTAGTGCCTCGCACATAGTATATACTTAATATTTGCTGAATTGAACTAGGAGTGATAGAGCATGGGATGGAAGGAGAGATACAAAAAAGCAGATTTTTAGCTAGAAGAACTGTAGAACTACAGCTGTCTATCATAGAATAGATGAGTGTCTTTTGAGGGTTCCCTGGATGCAAAATTACAGAATTTAGAGCTAGAAGAGGTCTTAGAAATTATAAATTCAACTTCTTTATAAATAAGCAGTATGAGGACTGAGAAGTTAAATAAATTCCAAGTCTTGGATGGGTATTTGTGAGGGATGTTGTCCTTAAAGGTGAGTGTTACCATATAAGGGAATTGCCTAGTGCCATACAGCTAGTTCATGACTGGGGATGGATTTGAATTCAGGAAGATGAATCTCTCTGGCTCCAGCTCCAGCACTCTGTCTACTATGCCATCTAGTGTCTTAGGTAGTATAAAAGACAACATTCAAATCTTGGATTTAGGAAGTCAGAGGACCTGAATTTAAATTCTGGCTTAAATTATCCCCTATATGAATCATTTCATTGCTGAAGAGAGCCAAGTCCTTCAGAATTGATCATCGTATAATCTTGTTGCCGTGTACACTTAACATCAGTTCATGTAAGTCTTTCCACCCTCTCTGAAAACATGCTGCTGGTCGTTTCTTACAGAACAATAATATTCCATAACATTTATATGCCATAATTTATTCAACCATTCTCC
Source organism: Antechinus flavipes (assembly GCF_016432865.1). Taxonomy (NCBI): domain Eukaryota; kingdom Metazoa; phylum Chordata; class Mammalia; order Dasyuromorphia; family Dasyuridae; genus Antechinus; species Antechinus flavipes. Next base: position 226,139,714 of record NC_067400.1, read on the forward strand.
AATTAATGGGCATTCATTTAGTTTCCACTTTCTAGCCACTACACAAAGGGTTGCCACAAACAAATAAATATAGGTCTCTTTCCCTCCTTTAAGATCTCTTTGGGATATAAGCCCAGTAGTAACACTGCTGAGGTAAAGGGATTACATAGTTTGATAACTTTTTGAGTGTAGTTCCAAATTGCTCTCCAGAATGGATGGATCTGTTCACAATTCCACCAACAATGTAACAGTGTCCCAGTTTTCCCACATCCCCTCCAACATTCATCATTATCTTTTCCTGTCATTTTAGCCAATCCGACAGATGTGTAGTGTTATCTCAGAATTGTCTTAATTTGCATTTCTCTGATCAATAATGATTTGGAATCATATAACTTTCTTTTATATATATATATATATACACACACACATATATATATATATATATTTTTAATTTTATTTAATAATAACTTTATATTGACAGAATCCATGCCAGAGTAATCCTTCTACAACATTATCCCCTGCACTCGTCTCTGTTCTGATTTTTCCCCTCCCTCCCTCAACCCCCTCCCCTAGATGGCAAGCAGTCCTATATATGTTAGATATGTTGCAGTATATCCTAGATACAATATATGTTTGCAGAACCGAACAGTTCTTTTGTTGCACAGGGAGAACTGGACTCAGAAGGAAAAGCCTTCTTTAATCAAAGAAATTGAATTAATTCAAAATTAAATGTTGTACTCATGTTCTTTCCAGGTGACCGGAATTCTCCTCTCATTAGATGCTGAAGATCAGTACAGACTTGTGAATTAATCTATATAGGAATCTCCTGCTGAAGGCACTCATCACCAAAACACATCTATAATTTATTATCTTTGAAAGCTAATAGGCTGAAAGAATAATTAATAGGTTAAGTGACTTATTGAGGGTCACTTAGTCTTTATATATGGAACTGGAATCCAGCTTGATCTGATTTTTGCTTTCTTTTTAAATTTTAAATTCAATTTTATCTTATTTCCATGTCTGCATTCTCTCTTGCCCCTTTCTTTCCCTTCTTTCCCCCTCAATTGAGCTAGCAAAGAAAATCTCAGTGCAAATATGTATGGTCAAATAAAAGAATTTCCTGCATTGGCCAGGTTTAAAAAAATATCCTGGTCTGCGTTCTGCTTCTTCCAAAACGAGAGGTGGGCAGTGTGCTATCCAGTGTCTCTAGAATTATGATTGATCATATTTCCTAATTCTTTCAAAATTGTTTGACTTTACCATATTGTTATTGCATAAATTGTTCTTTTTCTGCTTACTTTATTTTGCATCAGTTCATATAAATCTCCCCAGGTTTTTCTGAAAAAAAAAATTTCAAGCCCCTTACTTCTTACAAAAAAATAATATTCCATTTTATATTCCACAAATTGTTTAGCAATTACCTAATTGATGGACACCTTCAATTTCCAATTCTTTGCCACCATAAAACGAACTGCTATTCATATTTTTGTACATATGAGTTGTGTTACTCTTTCTTTGGAATAATATAGGGCCAGTAGTGTCATCTAGGTCCAATCTGCTTTGTATTATGTGTGGTTTTCAAAGAAACCACATCTCAGAAAACTGTAGAATGTTTCAACAGGAAATGATTTTATAGAACATATAATCCAATCCCCTCATTTTCTCTATGTATAAAAACTCACATGGATAAAAAAGCTATGATTTGCACAAGTACCTGTGACTTCTGAGAGAGTCTTATCAAATATTTCTCATTTGTATTGTTGCCAGTGTGCAACTCTTCCAGTAATCCTGCTCCTATGGATCTTTGTTTCTTTATTTATCACTTTACCCCTATAGTTACCCATCTGTTGTGGAGAATGAAAGGAGGAAGCATGATATAATGGGAAAAAATAATACTTTGGAGTTAGAGGATCTGGGATCTCATCCATTGTTAGCTGCATATGTTTGCATTAAAATAGTAGGTGACTACTAATCTCTAAATGCTCAGACAACTCTTTTAGAAACAAGAGACACAGAACAGTTGCCTATCTTCATTGGTAGAGGGAATTTCCTCATATGTAGTTCCTAACATTACTGAAATAAGATGTCTGACTTTTTTGTTCTTAGTCATGATGCCGTCTTCCATAAGACATATAAACCAACAATTCTGTTTCATAATGTTATGATGAAAATCAAATGTGACATTATAATGTAAGCCATTGTGGCACCAAGGTACTATGTAAACATGACTTATGTTATTCCTCAACCCATTTGTTACTCCCTCCATCTGAATAAAGCTACTGATCACTGAGGAAGAGTAGGGTGAGATAACAATGATGGATTATGGTTCCATTTATGTGTAAAAGAGAATAAATTATATCCCAAGGCAAATATGAGGGGAAATAGGCCAGAAAGGAATGAACAAGTAAGGATCTATAAATCAGTTAAGTGGGGCCTTGAAGAAGAAGGGGATGTCTCTCCCTAGGAGAGTGTTACAGAGCACTGAACCTATCCTACATTCCCAAGTCCCATTTGAACTGACTATTCTAGAGGATTTGGGAATAAGAAATAGGGGGAACAGTAGGAATAAGCTACCTTAGTTTGTCTTTAATATGTGCAATGGAAGGAAGCAATCTCTCCACCAACAAGAACTTTCAAAGAAGAAAATGAAGAGAAGGTGTCTGTGGTTTAAATCTTATTTTTGCCAACATACATCTGGTCTCTCTCTTTTCTTTCCAGGGCCATCACCACCAAGCCTATAACAACAGACAAACCCGATGCTTTAGAAGCCAGTGTTAGGGACCTACCATTTTATCTTAAATGACATAGTGAGGTAGTCAGAAGAACTAATTTTCAAATTCTTTTTCATCTGTAACTTTATTCTTTTATACATAGGTTTTTTTTTAAGACAAGATATTACATAAATCACACATTAAAGGGTTAGAACATTAATTCCATTCTGATAAACAACAATAACAACAAACATTTTGTAGGATCCTTATAAATTAATGACATTCCCAAACCTAGATAACCTATTTCTAGGCTCAGAATTCTTTGGGGTTCAGAGAGTCCACTGGAAAAAAAAAATTAGAGTGATAGAGATACAGATATCTCAAGCTTAGAGATCATATAACTCAAAAACCTCACTTTATAAATGAGACAATTGAGGCCTGGGGGGATAAAATGAGTTACCCAGTTTACAATACCTGTCTTCAAACTCCCAATCCAATTCTCTTCAGGTTACACTGAGTAAACAATTTCAGTTAAAACAAAATTCTTTACTAATTCTGTTTTCTATGCTTATAATGATCTCAGTTGCTCTCTCAAAAACTATCCTTTAAGTTCTTCAATCATGTTATGAACCTCATAATACCATACTATTGGAGGCTCTCAGAATTCTCTAGAATAATTGTAATAAAGGCAGAGAGGAAGCCAAGAGCCAGAAAAGTTATTTCAGAATATAACTGTGTTAGCATCTATCTTTGTAAAGCCATCTAACAGACTGTGAGGTAAAGATGACTTGGATGAAAGTGGATGGCAGTACTGGGAATGGAGGGAAATCCATTTATGTAACAATTCCACTAAGAGCTATAATGCTCACTTGAAAATTCTTAAGGTTTTAGATTTATATGCAAACCCTATCTCCCTCCAAAATTTAGTACATTTATTTGAATACTCTTGGGATTATGTAGGTATGTATAGATGCATATATCCACACACACACACAAACATGCATGTAGATACACATGTATATACATACACAGTAAAGCTAAATAAATATAGATACTATATAATCCATAACATATTCAAAATGTATATATGTATATTCACAGTAAATATAAATATGTCTACATAATCATGTGTATTATATGGATTGTATAATAGGTATTTTATATCATGTATATGTACATGTGCATGTATATTCTCCACCTATATACATATGTTAATTAATATACATGTTATCTATGTATGTAAATATATACAATTTCAATTGACTTTTTTGGCAAAAATTTACAATTCCAGTTGACTTTATTGGCAAATTACTTTGGGATTTGATCCAAGAAAAACAATTCAGAGGAGGTGACATTGATAAATTTATGAGTTGCTTTCATCACTATAGTTAATTGACAGAACATTAGCTCTGTGAGGAGATTCTAGTGAAGAAACTTCCTTTTGTCAAGGTTTCTCTAGGGAAATCAACATTTCTGCCTTTGGTGAGTGAAGGCTGGAATTCAACTTTTGAGATGTGTTTGAAAAGCCTTCTGAATATGAAAGACAATTTCCTGGGCCAGACTGGTGATAGGATGAGGAGATGGAAGAGTGAGTGACAAAAATGGAAAGAACACTAAATTTGGAGTCAGAGGACCTACATTCAAATCTAACTTTTGCTACTTGTGGAGTTTGGACTTGTTTAGTCATTCAGTCCTATTTGACTCTTTGTGACCCCATGAATTGCACTGTCCATGGGGTTTTCTTAGCAAAGATACTGGAATGCATTTGTATTTCCTTCTCCAATGGATTAAGGCAAACAGAATTAAACGACATGCTCATAAGCTAGTGAATATCTGAGGCTGCATTTGAACTAAAGCTCTTTCTGACTCCAGGCCTAGTACTCTATCTAGTGAGCCACCTAGCTGCCTCTAATATATGATTCTATGAGAATTATTATACATTAATTCCTCTTACTATTTATGACAATGTTGTTAACTATATTGTGGGATTGTGTCTTTTATATTGAGATATACATTGGAAGAGCTTAACTATTCCTTTTTTAGTTTATTTAAAAATTAATTTTAATGTTATACTACTTTTCCAGTTTCCTGTTTTTAACATTCATTTTGTAAGATTTTGAGTCCATTTTCCCCTCCTCTCATTTCCTTTATTTGTTGAGGCAGTTGGGGTTAGGTAACTTGCCCAAGGCCACAGAGCCAGGAAATGTTAAGTGTCTGGGGTCACATTTGAACTCAGGTCCTCCTGACTTGAGGGCTGGTGCTTTATCCGCTACACCAACTAGCTACCCCCCTCCCCCCATTACAATCAATTTTTAACATTTTTCCATATGAGTTGTTTTGGGAAAAAAAATCATAACAAGAGGGAAAAACCATATGAAAATAACAACAACATAAAAGGTGAAAATAGTATGCTTTGATCTTTCTCTGGACGCAGATAGGATTTTCCAAAATCTAGTGGAATTGTCTGAGAAGAGCTAAATCCACATCTACAATCTAAATCTAATCTGTGGAAGGGTGGAGATTCACATTCTGTAATTTCTGTAATAGTGTGTTGATCATTACACAATGTTTTCCTGGTTTGCTCACTTCATTCAGCATCAGTTCTGAGATCAGTCTGTTCATCATTTCTTATAAAACAGTAGTATTCCATTACATTAATATGCCATAATTTATTCAGCCATTCCCCAATTGATGGGTAGCATCTCAATTTCCAATTCCTTGCCACTAAAAAAAGAGCTGCTACAAACATTTTTTGCACATATGGATCCTTTCCCCTCTGTTATAAATCTGTTTGGGAAACACCCAGTTGTGACATTTTAGGATCAAAGGGTATACATAGTTTTATAGCCCTTTTGACATAGTTCCAAATTAGAGCTTAACTATTCTTAAATATGGCTGGGACTATTATGTATTGGTAGAATTATACCTGGAAGGAAGCTCAGAGACATGTAAGATGCCTTTTTTTTTTTTTTTTTTTTTTTTTTTTTTTTTTTTTTTTTGTCAAGCAGTGTAATATTTCCTAATGAAGTCTCATCCACTATCTGGCAGGACCTGGCAGAATTTTGTACAGTGTCTTGCTCCTATGAGTGCCAAAGAATTTACTAATTATTAAGGGGCTGAAAACTTTTTCATGAGCTCCTGAAGGAAGCCCTCTACATTGTCTAAGATGTTTATCCTCTGGGACATTTTTTTTTAAATTAGTAAGCAACTTGTTTATAGATTAGAATAAGTGACTAAGGTCTGATGAATCCCCAGGACTAGAAGTGTAGTTTGTACTGTATTCTGTAATGTCAGGAACTGAGATGATCTATCTGACTGATGAAATAATATAGGAGAATTATTATATGCTGCTAATAAACTTCCATCAAATTATGTCAAACCCAGATGTTTGCTTATCCCTGGATTAAAAATGTTGCAAAATCTTCTTAGAGCTCTCTTCCAATTGTTGTGATGATGAGGCCTCTGTGACCCAGGTTGTGGAATTTGCAAGACAGCAAATGGCCTGACAATTCATTGTTTGGACTTTGGACATGGGGAAAGGAAATTGAAGTGTCTTTAGAGGGTGCTGCTATTGGTGGACCTGAAGGGAATACAAGAAAGGAAGAAAGAGAGAAATGAAGGAAAGAAGGAAGAGAGAGAGAGAAAGAGAGAGAGAGAGAGAGAAATGAAGGAAGGAAGGAAGGAAGAAAGAAAGAAAGGAAGGAAGGAAGGAAGGAAGGAAGGAAAAAAAGAAGAAAGGAAGGAAGGAGGAGAAAAAGAATGAAAGAAAGGGGGAAAAGGAAGGAAATAATGAATCAGAAAGAAAGAAAGGAAATAAGAAAAGGAAGGAGGGAAATTCAGAAGTTCATATGTAACATTAGATGATCATACCAGTAGTACTTTGGCATTACTTTGGCAACTCAAAAGGAAAACAAGACAGTCACTATTCAATAAAATTATATGTACTCAGAAATGACATCTTTAAATATATATTCAATTAAATTTTTCTACAAGAAAAGGAACAAAATAAAAGAAATGTCTACTTTAACCAATTAGCTATAATAATGTATGGGAATGCTTGGGAGTACAGAGAAATAAACTCACAAAACACCTGCTTTGAAAAAGATATAATTTATCAATTCACTTGTCTTTTCAATGTGAGGGAGGGAGGGAAGGAGGAGAAAGAGAATTTGAAATTCAAAAATTTCGAAAAAGAATGTTTAAAAAATGTACATTTAATTGGGAAAAAATAAAATGTTAAGAAATATATAAAAGATATAAATTATATATGTTAGAGACAATTAACTTCAGCTAACAAGACATCTGCTCATATGACAAAGATAATAAACTACAAAAAAGAAATATCTAATGGAAAAGGATAAAAGATACAGCATATTTCTTTAGATACATAATTCTAGATAATTCTTTTATCCAGCAAAATTCATCAGTCCCATAATTATTTCAAAAATAAGTTGGAGTTTCTTAGGTTTCAAATTAGTTAAACTCCATTTCACTATTACATAAGGTTATTATGATAATGGAAGGAGATAACTTAAGGAAAATGCTCTGCAGAGCCTCATAAGTTAACTAGCCCAATAGCAGAGCCACTAGAGCACCTAGCCTGGAGTTAGAAAGACCCGAGTTCAAATTTGAACTTGGATATTTACCTGTATGACTCTGATAAAGTCACTTTACCTTTTTTATTCCAGTTCCTCATCTGTAAAATGAGTTGGAGAAGAAATGGCAAACTCCTCCAATGTCTTTGCCAGGAAAACCACCAAATATTAGACATCATTAAAAAACAATAGTCCAACATTAATTTTGTGAAATCCCAAAGAGGTTGGATGAATTTCCCTACTTCATCCAATAGAGTTAACAAACTATAGTCTTTATTCATTTCATTTCCTTTCTCAGGTAAATTCAGTCACTGTAGATCTTCATTGTTTGGAAGTTGAGATGGTTATGTATACATTATACCCTTAGACTCAGTACTTCTAGATTGTAATTAGGCATTCCATCTCTTTATCTACTTTCCTCTGAAGCAAGGTAGGGTTAAAATGATATTGGTCATTTTTCAAGCCATTGAGATTCAGTATACATGCTTGGAGCAGGAAGACAGGCAGTAAATTGATTGAATATGTTTGGTTTAACACCAGAAGACAGAATTATAAACAAAAGATTTAGAAATTGGAGGGAGGGGCAGATTTTAGCTCAATATTAAGAAAAAAATTCCCATTAATAAGAATTGTTCACAAGAATAAGTCACCAATGGTGAATGCTCCTTCCTGGAGTTCCCCATTTGCTTAGGAACCCCTTGTCACTGCTTGTGAGAACTGGACGGGGAGAATTAGTTTCCACAGAGTTATGAAAATTAAATGGAAGAAGTAAAACAAATTAGAAATTTGAAACCCACAAGGACATCAAAGAAAATTATCAGGAGTACTTGGCTTAGATTTGGAAAAAACCCTTTGAACTTTGTTTCCTTACCCTTCTCTGGTTATCTTGCCCCATAAGAATGTAAGCTTCTTGGGGGGCAGGACTAGCTATGTGGAAGGATGGAAATTCACATTCTGTAATTTCTGTAACACCTAATTAATGGGGTTAGGGAAAGGAATTTGAACTTCAGAATAAAAGAAATAAAACACTGCTTTTGCAGTTTCAAAAGTGTATCTACATAGGCACCCATTCTCCCAAGAATGTTAAATAAATCTTTCCTGTATTCATTTGTGAATCAGTGGAGCTCTTGGTAAAATATTTTGTTTCCTATGTGTGGGACAAGACCATCTGAATTTAGTAATGTAGAGATAGGCTCTGATAGAGAAGTTAAAAGGAATTTCTTTTTCTTGTCCTTCTCAGCACCCAGCACATAGGGAGTATAAAAGAGCTCAGCTGAAACACGCCTTTTATCCCTTATATAGGGATAGAGATAAAGAGGGGAAAACTCTTCCCCAGAAACCAGAGTGGAAAAATGCAGAATGCCACAAGGGCCCCAGTTATCTTGATGTGATAATCTGAGCTTAATATTAAGCAAAAACCAGGATCTTGTAGTTTAGCTATCAGGGTGCTGAAAAAACAGCTTGTTTCAAAGAACAGAATGTGCTGACAATCAGCAAACATGGGGGCTAAGGACAACATAGGACATGTAGTTTGTAGTTACTAAAGAGATTTCACTTATTCCTATCTCACTCATTACCTGCTATTAGACAAAATGGTCTGATAAAAATAAAACAAAAAGTATGGGTTCTTTCTTTACTATGTGTACATGTCACACATGTTTTCTCCTTTTTTTCCCTAGAGGAGTTTGAGGAATGGAGAAAAAATAAATGTTATTTGAAAAAAATAAAATAAGATGATTTTTCCAAATTACATCTCAAATCTCTTTTGTCTAAAACTATTTCTGAAGAAATAAAAAAGAAAACCAAATGTTACTTATCCAGCAGTGCCAAGCTTATCAAATTCACTGTTGTTATTCACTCTTTTCAGTCACATCTGACACTTTGTAACCTTGTTGGCATTCAAAGGAGACCTCCCAAAATTTGGGATTCCAGACCAGTGTCACAAGGTGTCTCAAAGAATTTGCAGACTCACACCCATCTCCAAGTCAAGGGATAAAATTTTTATTATAATTGTAATGCTAATTAAAGTGGGTTTAGCAAAGAACTAGGAGCAAGAAGATAAATTTATAGGATAAAGATGAAAGTTTACATGCTTCATGTCACTGATATACTAATTTTATGACAGCGGTAGAATGAAGAGTTGTCTTAGTGTTGGAGTTGAGGATGCATTCCATTTTTGAATTCTATGAAGGATGCATTTCATTATTGAGTTCTGTGGTTTATATTGTCTTAGAAACTTTGTTATTACTGACCAACAGATTGTTATCTGATAGCCAGGATTAGTTGGATCCCAAGGCTGGGTAGTTTTAGGGTTCTTGCTACATCCTCTTTAAGAGCTATTCCACTTCAGTCCAATTTGGGATTTTCTTGCAAAGATGCTGAAATGGTTTGCCATTTCCTTCTCCAATCAAATCATTACTCAAAACTAAAATCATAAAGAGTTTTAAGACGCATTTTATGGATCTTGATGAGTTATTTGATGAAACAGTGCATGTCTAGGGGAAAAAGAGTATATTTCTAATATTGTAAAGTTAATATCAGTGAAGACATTGACACATTTCCACAAAATGTCTTGTGGTGTCATTGTTAGAGATAGAATATTGGCCAAGACGGAGTAAGAATTTACTACAGAAATTCAGTACAGAAAAAAGGAGGCAAAATGAATAGAAAGCTGGTCTCTGAGTGGAGGTTTTGTCTCCCACACATTGTTGGTTAGGTCTCACTGGACAAGTCGTTTAATTGCTCAACATTCTTAGAAGCTCTCTAAGACAATAAATAACAGCAAACTTGTTGATCTTCATTGATAAAGTTTTCTCACATGTGAGTTCTCAATCCTAAAAACAATAAAGATCCAAATCTTATCTCATTTGAAATGTCCTTGTATTTTAAGAGTGTTTTTACACTCTCAAGAATGTCTCCCTGAAGTGTAAAGGACAGCCTTAATTCTGAAATACAAAAGCAGAAGAATAGAAGCCAGAACGAGTTTGAACAGGCTTCCTATATGAATCTAAGAAAGACATAGAAAGGTTTGTGATCACCAGGTTGGCCACTAGATGATGAGTTATTTGGTCATAGCACTTTGGAAACATATCCCTTTTGGTGTCACAGCAATAGTGCAGGCATAGTAGAAAATGATATAGCTGATGCTAGGATTCATTTTCTTGAGTGTAAAAGACATCATCTTAAAAGGTTACATAAGAATACATAGAATTTTTCTTAAGATGCTAAATAGTATCTAACTAAAATCAAGAGCAAATTGTTATAGCCATCATTCACATTCTCTTCAACCAAAGTAACTCCCTAAAGACAAAAATATGGAAGCCAGAGTGCATTCCTTGCACTATAGGTACAATAAAAATGTTTTTTAATCATTTCAGTCCCATCTGACTCTTCATGATCCATTTGGAATTTTCTTGGCAAAGATACAGGAGTGATTTGCCATTTCCTTCTCTAGCTCATTGTACAGATGAAAAAGCTGAGGCAAGCAACATTAAATGACTTACCCAGGATCATGTAGTTAGTAATCGTCTGAGGCCAGATTTGAACTTAAGAAGAGAAGTTTTTTTGACTCCAGGCTTGGCATTCTATCCATTATGTTCACTAGCTACCCCACTATAATACTACATAACCTGAGATTGCAGTCATGATATAAATTACCTACCTAAAGGTGAAGAAATGATTAACTCAGAGGACATATTTAAATATATTTGTAAGAAACAAAATATCTTACCAAGAATTCCACTGATTTACTGAAGAATGCAGGAAAGATTTTATATTCTTACAAGAATGAGTGCTTTGAAACTCCAAAGGCTGCATTTTATTTCCTATTCTAAAGTACAAACCCACCCCTCCCCCCCCATTCCCCATTGTTGTACCACAGTTCTCTTTTATTATCTTGACTCAGTTTCCCTAATTATCCTGCCTCAGTTTCCCTGCTTCTCAGTTCTGCAAAACCTCCTCTTCCTCTTTATCAGAATACTTGATAAGTTTTAAAAGAGCTTATGTTTTAGAATATCAGAATGCCTTTCCCCATCCCAAGTTATTGGAATACCAGATACTGTCTTATCAAGATGCCTCTCTCCATGTCCGAGGTTCCTCCCCCTGCTTATGTCATCCCATCTCGGGTGGCTCGCCCCCCCTGTCAGAGTCCCATCCTGCTCTCAGCACCCTGGCTCCACCCCTGCCTCAGTCTACACTCTGCACTTGAGCCTCATGTATATATGTCATTGAGAACTCTGTTTGCTGGATTCTTGGAGACAATAGTATCATTCAGCCCTGGAACCAAACCATGGATCCATTTGATTCCAGTATATCTCTCCATTTAATAAATTATTAAATACTCTCTAATCTCTATCTTATTCAGTTTCTCCAACATTACACTATTAGTTGAATGTTACAGAATTTACAAGACATGAATCTTCACCTCTCATTACATAGCCAATCGTTGCTTCAAAGGAACAGTAACTAACAAGGGCTAAGGACAAAAAACAAAATATTTTTTCAAATCTCAGGGTACCACCCCATTACAAAAGTCATTCCCTGCCCTCAAGGAACTTACATTCTTTTGGGGGAAGATAACTAATCTCCACCATTGATTATTCTTTGATATCCCATGGGTTTCAATTTTCTAATTTAAGTTTCATTTCTCCTGTTTAATTTTCATAACTGTGGAAACCAAATCAACATCTTTCCATTTCTCACGTTTCCTTTATTTTTCTTGCTTGCTTCCTCCCCCCCCCCCCCCCAACATGGCTATTATGGAAATGTGTTATGTATGACTGTATTTGTATAATGGACAACACATTTCTTGCATTCTCAATAGGTGGAGCAGGAATGGATCAAGGGAGAGAATTTGGAACTCAAAATAAAAAGTTTTTTTTTTTTAATTTTCAATACTATTTTATTCTCCCAAAATACATGTAAAGATAATTTTCAATATTCATTTTGTAATGCCAGAGAAACTGAGGCAAGATAGAGATTAGAGAGTATTTAATATTTTATTTGAAAGGGAGAGATTTACTGGGACCAAATGGATCCATTGTTTGGTTCCACGGTTGAATATCCAGCAAACAATGTGAGTTCTTCATGAAATATGGCTCATGGCTCAGATACAGGGGTAGACTGAGGCAGGGGCAGAGCCAGGGGGTGGAGTCAGGGTGCTAACAGCAGGAAAGGGATTCTGACAGGGTGGAGGGAAAACACTGGAGAGGCATCTTGATAAAATGGTATCTGATATTCTGATAGATTGGGATGGGGAGAGGCATTCTGATATTCTAAAATATAAGATCAGTTATCCTTATCAAATATTCTGATGATTAAGAAGGGGGGGGTGGTTTTGCAGGATTGAGCAGAACAATTGAGGTAGAACAATTCAGGGATAATTTAGGGAAACTGAGTCAGGACAATTAAGGAAACTGAGTCAGAATAATAAAAGAGAACTGTGGCACAACAATTTTTGTAAAACTTTGTGTTTCAAAATTTTCTCCTTGCCTTCTCCTTTCCCAAAACTCTAAGGAATCTGACAGGTTAAATATTTGCAATTCTTTTAAACATGTTTCCATATTTGTTGTTTTAATACAAGAAAAATCAGACCAAAAGGGAAAAAAAAATCACAAAAAAAGAAAAACAAACAAACAAGCAACTATCTTCCCCCAAAAGGTGAAAATACTATGCTTTGATGCATATTCAGTCTCTGGTAGTTCTCCCTCTGGATGCAGATAGCATTTTCCATCCCAAGTCTATTGGAATTGCCTTGAATCACCACATTGTTGAGAATAGTTAAGTCTGTCACAGTTCATCATCACATAATCTTCTTGTTACTATGTACAAAGTTCTCTTGGTGCTGCTTACTTCACTCAGAATCGGTTCATGTAAGTCTTTCCAAGCTTTTCTGAAATCAGCCTGCTCATCAGTTTTTATATATTCCATTATTATACAGTAATATAATAATATACAATAATAACATGCAAAATAACATGTATAATATTATAACACAATATATGATATTGTGTGGGTCAGAAACCATTAATAAAAAAAGACTGGATAGATCTCTAGAAGCAAAGCAAAGTTTATTATACTTTCTTGTGAGAATCGGCGTGCCATCCATCAAGCAGACAATCGAAGGGAGGAAGCACCATGGGGGGCAGGGTCAATGCTTTTAATCTCTAACGCAAATTTCCCCTCCCACCACTGACCTCATCCTTATTGGCTGAGGATCTTACATTCTAAACTCGGGTGAACCACCCAAGAAATTGAACTTGACCAATAAGTACATAGTTGCCCATATTTGGTGGAAATAGGAAGGATAACAAGAAGGGGGCTTGAGTATACCTTTAGGGGGATAAGAGAGAGGAGACTTTAAGTATGTCCTTAGGAGGATGGCAGGGAGGAGACTTTAAGTATGCCCTTGACTTAATGCTTAAAGCCTTTCAGGCCTACTCAAACTTTGAAATAGATGAAGCCTTACTCTATTTTCACAACTATCTTGGAAGATCTCACCTTATCTCGTTCAATATGATATGTGTGTATGTATGTGTGTAGGTATGTATGTATGTATCTATTTATCTATATATAAATTTTTTCAGCCATTCACTAACAGATGGTCATTCTGTTTCCAGTGACTCTGCTGGATCAAAAGGTACATATAGTTTTATAGCCCTTTGGGTATAGTTTCACATTTTTCTCCAGAATGATTGAATCATTTTATAGCTTCACCAACAATGCATTAGTGTCCCAGTTTTCCTTCATCCCTTCCAATCTTTATTATTATTTTTTCCTGTCATCTTGGCCAATTAGAGAGGTATAAAGTGTTACCTCAAAGTTGTCATAATTTGTATTTCTCTAATCAAAGGTAATCTAGAGAATTTTTTTATATGACTAGAAGTGGCTTTAATTTCTTCATCTGAATATTGTCTGTCCATAGCCTCTGACCAACATTTTTTTTTTTTCCTTAAAAGAGTTTCATCCTGGGGCAGCTAGGTGGTATAGTGAATAGAACACCAGCCCTGAAGTCAGGAGGATTTGAGTTCAAATCAAGTCTCAGACACTTAATACTTCCTAGCTGTGTGACCCTGGGCAAGTCACTTAACCTCAATTGCCTCAGCAAAAAAAAAAAAAAAAAAAAAGTTTCATCCTGAGGAGGTAAATAATTTGCTCAACATCATATAACCAGATGTATTTCACACACACACACACACACACACACACGTGATTATACTACAAACATTAACTTGTTATCAAATAGAACATACCAATCACTCTCCATTTCTATAAAGTCTACATCACTTACATCATTTTCATCCTCAAACCACATCATTTGGTGCCAAACCCCACAACATAGATTACATCACATGTGCCTGCACAATGCTAAACATTTTACAAATATAATCTTATTTTATTCTCACGATAATTCTGGGAGTTAGAAGCTGTTTGAATTTCCATTTTACAATTGTAGAAACTGACATATGTTAAGTGACTTGCCCTTGGCCATATGGCTAGTAAATGTTTATGGCTGGATTTGGACCCTGGTATTCATGACTCCAATCCTATCACTCCAGTGCACTACTTACCTTTGGATTAGGAGAGGAGCAGTGGCAAAGGGGCATTGTCCAATTAGTATATTAAGCATTATCAAATTTAAGGAGTTCTAGAATCCATGATGTTACCAATCTTATAAACTACTATATCATCCAGGAATAGGTTGCATTAGACCTTTTGATAAAGAGGTGAACAAGATGAGGTGAGGGTCTTTCTTTTTTTCTTTTTTTTTTTAAACTTTTTATTGACAGAACCCATGCCAGGGTAATTTTTTACAGCATTATCCCTTGCACTCAAGAGGTGAGATCTTTCAAGACAGTTGTGAAAATCGAGTAAGGCTTCATCTATTTCAAAGTTTGAGTAGGCCTATGAAGGACTTTAAGCATTAAGTCAAGGGCATACTTAAAGTGTTTCCTCCCTGCTATCCTCCTAAGGGTATACTTAAGTCCCCTTGTTATCCTCCTATGACATTAGTGTCTTTCTGTTTAGGTCAAATATGGGCAACTATGTACTTATTGGTCAAATTCAATTTCTTGGGTCGTTCCCGCGTTTAGAATGTAAGATCCTCAGCCAATAAGGATGAGGGTCAGTGGTGGGTGGGAAATTTGTGTTAGGGATTAAAAGTGTTGACCCTGCCCCCTACGGTGCTTCCTCCCTTCGATTGTCTGCTCGTTGGGTGGGATGCCAGATTCTCGCCAAAAAGTATAATAAACTTTGCTTCTAGAGATCTCTCCAGCTTTTTTTAATTAAATAAGTATCTGAACCACACAGAGGTGATGATCTCAAGTTGAAGAATAATTAATTACATGCATTTTTGGGTATAGGCATTGTGGGAATCTGTTTTGCTCAATTATTTATATTTATTAAAAGGGCTTTGTATTTTACTTCTAATCGGGAAGGACAAAGAGTTTAGAGATAGAATAGCAAAAAAAGCAAAAAAGAAAGAAAGAAGAAAAAATATCACTGAAGCATTTGTTTTTAGTACAGAGAAGAGAACAGAAGGAAGAACAGAAAGAAGCATCACCAAGCAGAAGAGCTTTGAAAGCTCCAGATTTTTGGAGTAGAGTTTACAGAGTCGAGACCTGTAGTTAAATATATTTAAAAAAAAATAAGATTTACTATATTCTGATGGAAGTGGATCTCTTCAATAAAGAGAGTTAATTCAGATCAAAGATGGACAAAGTAGCTACACCCAAAGAAAGAACACTGGGAAATGAATATAAACTGCTTGCGTTTTTGTTTTTCTTCCCGGGTTATTTCTACCTTCTGAATTCAATTCTCCCTGTGCAACAAGAAAACTGGTTCTGCACACATATATTGTATCTGGGATATACTGTAACCTATTCAACATGTAAAGGACTGCTTGCTATCTGGGGAGGGGGTGGAGGGAGGGAGGGGAAAAATCGGAACAGAAGTGAGTGCAAGGGATAATGCTGTAAAAAAAAATTACCCTGGCATGGGTTCTATCAATAAAAAGTTATTTAAAAAAATGAGATTTACTGATGGCCCTAGGGATATGGGTGGCAAAGATGACAGACAACCAAAGGTACTGACTACACTACACATACACACACACACACACACACACACACACACACACACACGTCTGTGTATGGCAGGTTTCCTTAATGCTGACTCCATTGAAATTCTGGAGTAAGATTTTTTTTTTTTTTTTTATGGTGGTGGTTGTTTTTTAAAGTACAGTAAAAAACAACCTCAAGTCCTTCCAGTTTGAGCTGTCCAGGTAAGGAAGGTCATAACATCATATAGTATAGCCATTAAAAACAAACAAACAAACAAACAAACAGAAAACAAAAGAGAACCAAAAAACCCAACCTTAGAAATTATCTAGTCTGGGGATGTATCTAAAAGGTTGAGGGGAAGGTGGGAGGAAAACAAGAAATATATGCATTTTTAAAAAAGTTTCATCTGTGCATATATTTTCTTAAAACAACAAATCAAACACTGATTTGTAGCATTTACCTAAATGCTTACTCAGAGAATTTGAACTTTCCCAATTGGCTCTCCCAAGCCTTATTCAGTTGACTCCAGTATATCCCAGATCAAATTCCACTTACTTTATAAATGAGGAAATTGAGCCCTAGGGAAATTAAATGCCTTGCCCAAAGCTAAAAATAGACATTAAATTAGCAGTGAGATTTGAACTCAATTCCTAAGCTACCAAGTCCAGTCTCATTCTAGGAGACCACATAGGTTCTTTTGTACCAAGAATGCTTTCTGTTGGAAAAGAGAAAGTATTTGCTGTTGGCCCCCTCTGGCGGCCTAATTGTATGAGAACGCAGAGTGGCTTCCCCCTCCCCACCCCCTACCATTACCTTGGAGAAATCGTAGCGGAAGGGTGTTATGATTTAGCCATCTCAGTGACCAATTGAAAATAGCAGCTTTGGTCTCAAGCCCAAAGAATCTAAAGAATTGCTTGGCTCCATAGAGCTATGGGTGGAATTTCAGAGTGAGAGATTTAGGCTCAAATATAATCATTTGAGTTGTGCAGCCATGGAATGGACCAATTCAGGGAAGGAGTGATTTCTCTGTCCTTGCAGCACTTTGTTATTGTTATTTGTCCTTCGTTCAGGAAAAGAACAATGATATCAAGGAGGTGATATCAGGATATGCAAGTGAATTGGATTTAAGTGAGGGAGAATTGTGCAAAGTCCTCCAGAGCCTGCTGAGTCCAGTGGCCAGATATAGATCAGGACAAATGAAGGTGGTGATAAAGGCTAAGTAGTATTTGAGGCAAAAATCTATTCTTGCACCTAACCCCCTCCTTCCCAAATCTAAATAAATAAATTAATGAATCTGGGAAGTTTAAGACTCGGGGTTTCTGGCCAAAGAAGAAAAGACTACTATTTACATTCAGTAAACTCCGACTGAATCAATCTGAATCCAAACAATGTTTAAATGGGCTTACCCTGGGCCCTATTGTTGGCCAGTCAGTGGAAGCCTGAGAGATGTGGGCTTAAAGTCATAGCCAAATAGTTCCATTCGAACCAGAATGGGCTTTTTCAAAGCCTGGTCATCTAGAGTTCAAAAAGTCACATATGAAAACTATATGTAACAAAAGAGTTGTTCCAGATTTTTGAAAAAAAAAAAAAGATAATAGCATTAAGAAGAGAAGAAAATCTAGATACCCCAACTCAAACATGCCTGGTGAAGTGTAAACAATTATTATTTTCCTTTGGAGAGAACATACACATGTCAGGGTATGATGTCCCATGGGAGAAGAGAAGGAAAAAGGGAAAGAAGAAAAAAGTACTACACATTAAAACAACAGAATTAGAACATTCCATGTAATAATTTACCTTTAGTCATTTTGTTGAGGTTCAAAAGGAGACCCCAAGAGGTTGGAGTCATAGGCAGGTGTTTTGAAGTCTCTCAAAAGAATTTGCAGGTTTGAACCCATTTCCAAGTCAAGGGAGCAAAGTTTATTGTAATTATAGTGCCAATTGAAGTGGGCTAAGTTCCAAAAGGATTTAGCAAAGAACCAGAAGCAAGGGGACAGATTTACCCAGTCCTTCATGTCACTGATATGTTAATTTTATGACCCAAAGGTAGGACAGAGGAATGGTTATCACTGACCAGCAGGTTCTGACTGTCTGCAATGTTTGTAGAACCATCCTAAGGCCAGAAGACTTTAGAAGAATCTTTAACAGATTGTTAGAACAAAAGCACTCTAAAGTCAGAGTGAAGAAGGGACACTGAAACTCTCTTTGAAGGAGAAATTCTCCTTGGATCTTGTGTCTGTGGGGACCCTGCTCAAGGACAAACAGCTTCATTCTGTAACTTAGGTGGGACTGGTTGAGTTCGGAGTTGGAGAAACCAATCCCACTGAATTGGAGATTTCCTATTCAATTCCAACTCCACCCACCAGTCTCATCCGGAAGGGGAGCAGGCCTCTTTTGTAGCCAAAGCTCCTATTATAAAAGAGCCAATTTTAAACTCATTTCTTTGCAGAGGTTCTAACATGCCATGCCATGTCATGCTATGCTATGCCATGCTATGCCAAGGAAATCTCTGCACACTGGAATAATATTGTCTTCCAGTGTTACCCTCTCTTTGCTCTCACCTATTTCCCTAATGAGACTTTATGCCTCTTTGTCAGGATTTTTTTTGCTAGAAATGTTACTTCCCAATGCCTATAATAAACCTCTTTTATCAATCTAGGTTTTTGGGTATGTAAATTCCTTTACAGAGAATCTGTTTGCCACCAAAAGGGAGCCCCCAAACTCCCTACCCTTGCGCCAAATCCCAAGGGTGTATAGGGGAGCCAAACCTTTCCATTTGGTTCCCTGAACCCCAAACCTGGCACTAGAACTTATCATTTAACTCGACCACCAGGATCCCTAATCTCATTTTGGTTCCCTAAATCTAGACCTCATCATTTGGTTCCCTGACAAAAGGGAACCCCAAAACCTAAACCTCATCAAGAGGACCTCATCACTCCTATATTTTCCCTAGAGGCTGTACCCCATCAATTTCATCTCAAATTTGGTAATACTTCCAATTTTCCTTTGTGTTTATGCCAGGTAGAATGGTGTAAGGGCTAGAGAATTCAGACTCAGTTAGGAAGACCTTTGTTCAAGTCCTGCTTATGAAACTTACCTACCTGAATATAATTTAAATTAGTTCAGTCTATTAGGATGCACAATGGATAAAGTGCTAGGCCTGAAGTTAAGAAGACTCAACTTCCTATTAAATTTTCCCCTCAGACACTTACCAATTGTATGATCAGTTTCCTCATCTACAAAATGATTTGGAGGAGATTTGGCCAATCATTCCAATATCTTTGCCAACAACAACAACAACAACAAACCCAAATGAGGTCATAGTCAGAAATAATTGAACATTATTTAAAATTTTTGTTCTCAGAAAAATACAAGCTACTATTGAACTTTAGTACAAATTACAATCAAAAGATTTGTTAAACAGTGGGAAAAATTCCCAACTGAAATAAATTTTATATCATACCTTAAAATATCAACGAGATTAAAATAGAAAGGGAAAAACTTGCAACTTTTGAAATGACTGCGCCAAAGATAAGTAAATTCACTAATGGATTGATTTGATTTTCTTCTGTTCTGTTTTGTATTTCATCTCTGAATTAACATTCTCTCTTTAAGTGGCCAGACTATTTAGGTCTCCTCATCCTCAATGTCACTCTGTTTTAGGAAGATACTTCTTGCTTGTTCTCTCTTCACCCTTAGTTACACTAGTTTTTCCAAGCTGTTTAGTCTATATAGACCTGACGCTGAAAGAAAAAAAAAAAAGATTCTGGAAAGCTCAGCCATATGGGAACCTTACATAGCTAACATTGGACCAATCTCCCATCTCAATTCAAATATATATTCACTTATCCTTTTTCTCCAAGAAGAGGCTGGGAGTCCACTTGTCAGGGATACAGCAGAGAAGATTGTTGTTTGTATATAGTTTAGACCAGGTGGCTTCTGAGAGCTCATCCAACCACACGATTTTCCAGTTTTGTGACTGAATTTAGGAAGAGCCAAGGGTTTCTAGAACTATACCTGTTATAAACTAGCTAACCTATTCGATATTCAATAAAATACTTTAGAGAGGCAAAGTAACTTCCTTGTATCACAGGATTTGGAGTTTAAGGATAGAAGGTGGGATGGCTCAGTCAGCCAGGCTAGCATAATAACCCTGAGAAGCCAGAGTGATTGGGAATCAAGCCCCAGGGGGATTTTGGGGACTCTGCTTTAAGGTAACCAAGATAAACTAGAACCTAATCCTTATCCTTTCTCCAGAGACTAAGGTGGTGCTGGAAGGAAGAGAAATTATGACTCCCATATATTGGGGGGAGTATGTAAATTTATACAAATTTCACTGTTACATGTGGATTCTTGTCTGGGATAAAACTTTTATTTTTAATTTTTTTTTCTTTTGTGGGGACCAGTTAAGGGAGATTTTTTGCCCAAGTTTCTTGTCTCCTCTCTGCTCCAACTTAATACTATTCTCCTCCAATTATATATAATGATAGTTTTTAGTAGTTACTCATAAATTTATTTCAATTTTTTTTTCTCTTTCCTTCCCTCCCTTCTCTCTTTCCCCAAGACAACAGGCAATCTTATATAGGTTATACATATACAATCATATTAAACATATTTCCATATGAATCATGTTTTGAAAGAATTAGAACAAAAAGGAAAAATCATGAGAAAGAAAAAAGTGAACACAGTAAGCTTTGATTTGCATTCAGACTCCATAATTCTTTATTTGGATGTGGCTAGCATCTCCCATCATGAATTTTTCGGACTTGATCTCATTATATCATTGAGAAGAGCAAAGTCTATCAAAGCTGATCATCCACACAATTTTGTTGTTACTGTGTACAATATTCTCCTGATTTTGCTTACTTCATTAAGCATTAGATCATGTAAATCTTTCAGATTTTTCTGAAATCTGCCTGCTCATCATTTCTAATAGAACAACAATATTCCATTACATTCAAATACCACAATTCATTCAACCATTTCCTAATTGCTGGGCATCCCTTCAATTTCCAACTCTTTGCCCAAAAAGCTGCTATAAGTATTTTAATACATGTAAGCCCTTTCCCCTTTTGTATGATTTTTTAAGAAGACAGACCTAGTATGGGTGTTGCTGGAGTATGCATAATTTTTTATAGTCTTTGGGTATAGTTCCAAATTGCTCTCCAGAAAGAACATTTCACAACCCCATCAACAATGCATTAGTCTTCCAATTTCCCCACATCCTCTTTAACATTTATAATTCTCCTTTAGTGTCATATAAGCCTATCTGATAGATATGAGATAGCATCTCAATTATTTTAATTTGCATTTCTCTAATCAATATTGATTTAGAGCATTTTTTCATATGGAAAACTTAAATAGTATCTTTTTTTAAAGCTTTTTATTTACAAAACATATACATGGGTAATTTTTTAACACTGACCCTCGCAAAATCTTCTGTTCCAAATTATCCTCTTCTTTTCCTCACCCCTTCCCCTAGATGGCAGGTAGTCTAATACATGTTAAATATGTTAAAATATACCTTAAATCCAATACACACACACACACACACACACACACACATATTTATACAATTATCTTGCTGTACAAGAAAAATCGAATCAAGAAGGAAAAAAACTGGGAAAGAAAACAAAATGCAAGCAAACAATAGAAAGAGTGAAAATGCTATGTTGTGGGCCACAGCCACTGAGGTCCTCTCTTTGAGTGTAGATGGCTCTCTTCATCACTGAACAATTGGAATTGGTATAAATCATCTCATTGTTGAAGAGAGCCATGTCCATTAGAATTGATCATTGTATTGCTGTTGCTGTGTATAATGATCTGCTCATTTCACTTAGCATCACTTAACATTAGAGGTCTCTCCAGGTCTCTCTGAAATCATCCTGTTAGTCATTTCTTACAAAACAACATTCATATACCATAATTTTTTCAGCCATTCTCCAATTGATGGGCATGCATTCAGTTTCTAGTTTCTTGCCACTACGAAAAGGGCTGCCACAAACATTTGGTCCCTTTCCCTCCTTTAAGATCTCTTTGGGATATAAGCCCAGTAGAAACACTGCTGGGTCAAAAGATATGCACAGTTTGATAACTTTTTGAGCATAGTTCCAAATTGCTCTCCAGAATGGGTGGATTTGTTCACAGTTCCACCAACAATGTATCTGTCAGTGTCCCAGGAAAACTTTAATTTCTTCATCTAAAAACTTTTCATATCCTTTATCCATTTACCAATTGGGGAATAACTTGTATTCTTATAAATATGACTCAGTTCTCTCTATAGTTTAGAAATGAGGTCTTTATTGACTCTTGCCTTTGGATTTTAGATAATGCTAGATTGTAAAATCCTGTAGAAATTTGAAAAAAATCTTATGTACATATTCTTTTAAAACTATTTTAAAATTTTAATAATATGTGCCTGGGTTCTATTTATCGGCAGACATAGACTAGCCATGTCTATGATTATTAAGTATTTGCAGTTTACCACTGAGAGAAAAGTGAATGAAAAAAATAATTTTTGATCAAATATCACTATTAGTACAAGGAACTGAATGGCCAAGAGGTCATTACTCAGATAGATGAACTAGTCATAGAAGGAGATGAATCCAAGCAAATTTGAATCATCCTGGAGGGTCCATGATAAGTGTATTACTCAAGATCTGGTAATGTAGGTTCCAGAAAAGCTAGCTATGTAGAGAAGAGGGAAGCTAAGTGATACTTAGATAAAGCAACAGACCTGGATTCAGGATACCTGAGCTCAAAACTGGCCTTAGAAACTTACTAGCTATGAGCCCCTAGGCAAATAACTTTACTCTGTTTGTCTCAGTTCCTCCATCTGTTAAATAGGGATAATTATAGCTATCCCACAAATCTCCCACCTCCCAGTGTTGTTATAAAGATAAAATAGAATAATAATTATTAAGCACTTAGCAGAGAACCTGACATATTTTTTCATTTGGGTTCAATCTATCTCTTTTATCATGATCTCATTTTGGGTTTTCTTGGCAAAGATACTGGAGTGTTTCACTATTGATTACTCTGGCTCATTTTATAGATGGGTAAATCGAGGCAAATAGTGTGCTGAAAGTCACAAACCTAGTAAGGGTCTGAGACTAGATTGAATTTTGGAAGATGAGTCTTCCAGACTTTGTCTAGAAGGCACTATGCTGAATGCTTTACTATTCTTATCTCATCTGATCATCACAATAACCATGGGAGGTAGATGCCATTATTATCACCGTTTTATAGATAAGAAAACTGACACTGAGAGGATTTTAGTGATAGATCACAGAACCCTGAAGTTATATTTAAACTGAAGTCTTCCAAGATTGCTCCTGTTATTTCATGTTTTTAGAGACTCCCAAGGAAGTAAACTTTTTCTGCCAATCTAGATCAGTAAGTACAGTTTATAGAATTTGGTATCTCAGAGAGGAGCTTTGAACCCTATGACTTATTCGATGATCAGTCAGGATCAGAGAGGGAAATTTTATTCTGCCTCAGTTTCCTGAATTGTTCTGCCTCAGTTTCCCTAAATTGTTCTACCTCAGTTTCTCTAAATTGTTCTGCCTCAGTTTCCTGGAATTGTTCTGCCTCACTCTCCCTGGTGGCAAACCTCCTTCCTGGCCATTAGGACTAAGATAATTAGGTCTGGGAGTCCTGACCATCAGCATTCCAAATAGTCACAAAATGAAGATGGTTTTTCTCAAGATGGGTGGGCATGTCTTCTATTTCAGATATCCTGGCTCCTAGCCTCTTAGCTTAAAGAATTTATGATCCTTCCTTACCCCCGACCTGTCAGAACCGAATTTATGGTCTGTTTCTGTGAGTTCCCACTTACCAGTGCTCTACCCCCTCCTAGCCTTTGTGTCCCTTATTGCTGAAGCCTTTAACAATCCCTCTAATCCCTTGCTCTTTGATACTTTGAAACAATAGTCCAATCCAGCCGACTAGTCAAACTCTACATAATAAAATATTTAAAAATCTCTAATCTCTATCTTTCCTCAGTTTCTCCAGCATTACAATTTAAAGCTAGCTCCTCCTGTCTTCAAGGCCAGCTTTCCTTCTATTACTCTACACTACCCAGCCCATGCTCAGGCTCTTTAAGTGTGAATAAATAATTCAGGAAGATTATTTGAGCCAGAAGGTCCACACCAGCAGAGGGTGATCACTAGCATTTGGAAGGTAAATCAAAAAGAGAATTCAGGTTAGGCCTGTGAGGTTAAGCTTAAGTGCTTGTTTCAATGATATACCCAAGTAAATGAATACAACTATCAATTAATATAATTGTTAATGTGATATTAATGAATATAATTCTACTGTGAAATGTGTGTAGGAGGCATAGGAAATTTAGAGTATTGCCACAGGGGGTCGCAAAACCTACATTGTTAGTAGTAATGAAATAAGTGAGTGCAATACCACTATTGAGCAGAAGAAGGCTCTTTTATTCCAAACATTAACTAAGTGATCCTGTCAAGTATTTTTGTAAAGTGTTTTCCAAACTTTTTTTTCTTCCCTTACAGACACAACATTACTCTTTGTTTGGAAAAATGGGGCCAACTAAGAGAAAAATGGGCATTTAATTAAAAGTGTAAATTTATGTCATGATAAGTACAAATTTCATATATTTATATGTTTATAATCCCATTATAAACCCACTAGAAAGGACATATTTATATTTATTGTGAATATGTATTTATACATATTGAATATATGTTATAGATTATATAGTTATATTTACTTAGCTTTATTATGTATGCACATATATTAATTATCTATATATGTGTCTATGCATGTGTGTATGTATGCATGCATTTATACATACCTACATATTCCCAAGAGTATTCAAACAAATATACTATAGTGTTTCAAAGGGAGGCAGGGTTTGAATGCATTTCTATTCTTTAAATCAAAAACTATAAAAACTTTCAAGTGAGCATTATAGATCATAGTGGAATTATTACATAAATGGGTTTCTCTCCATTCCTAGTGCTACCATTCACATTCATCCAAGTCATCTTTACCTCATACTTTGTAAGATGGCCTTACAAAGATAGGTATTAGTACAGTTGAATTCTTCATTAGGAACTTCCCACATGGATGTAGGTTGGCAAAAATAAGATATAAACCTCAGACATCCTCTCTTTGTTTTCTTCTTTCTTTGAAAGTACTTGCTGATGTTCTGTCAATTAGCCATAACGTTGGAAGCAACTCATAAACTTATGAATATCACCTCCTCCGACCTGTTTTTTGTGATCAAATCCCCAAGTGATTTTCCAATAGTCAACTGGAATACATACATACACACATACACACATACTAAATATATATAGTGGATATATAGATAGAGTGTAGATACATTATCCATTGCCACAGGGGGGTGCAAAACCTATATTGTTAGTAGTAATGAAATAAGTGAGTGTAATAACACTATTGAGCAGAAGGAGGCTCTTTTATTCCAAACATTAACTAAGTGATATATGTATATATATATATGTGTGTGTGTGTGTATGTATATGTATATATGATATATATAAGAAATATATGCACATGATTATAGTCATATTTATTTATATTTATTGTGTTTATGTAGATACACATATTAAGTATACATTACATGTTATATATACAGTATACATATATTTATTCAGCTTTACTATGTATGTACACATATATCAGTATGTGTCTCTATGTATGTGCATACATACATACATTCTATACACATTTTTGAGAGTATTCAAACAAATGCACTATGGTGTTTTGGAGAAATTCTTCAGTAATTTTCAAGTGACTATTATAGGTCTCAGTGTAATTGTTTCAAAAATGGATTTCACTCCATTCCCAGTGCCACCATCTACTTTCATCCAAGTCATTTTTACATCACAGTGTGTTAGATGGCCTTATAAAGCTAGGTAGTAACACAGTTATATTCTCAAATAACTTTTCTGACTCAGTTTCCTCTCCACCTTTATTACAACTATTCTAGAGAATTTCTGGTAACTGTTCTGAGAGCCTCCAATAGGATGGTATTATGGGCTTCAAAACATGATAAAAAGTTGAACTTAAAGAACAGTACTTGAAAGAGTAACTGGGATCATTATAAGGCTAAGAAACAAAATTAGTAAAGAATTTTGTTTTGATTGAAATTGTTTATTCAGTGGTAACCTGAAGAGATCACTGAATTGGGAGCCTAAGGACAGGTATTATGACCTGGAGTAACTCATTTAATCTCTCCAAACATCAATTGTCTCATTTTTAAAGTGATGTTTTTGAGCTATACGATCTCTAAGCTTGAGAAATCTGTATCTTTATCATTGTAAATTTCTTCTTTGATGAACTACTCTAACCGCAAGGAGTTCCGAGTCCTGAAGCAGGCCATCTATGTTTGGAAAAGTCACTAACTTATGAGGATTCTATAAAAAGGTTTTTTTTTTAATTTTAAAAATTAAAATGAAAACTAATATTCTATTGCTTTGAAGTGTGATTTTTGCAATATCTTGTCTAAGTAAAGTATATATAAAAGAATAAAGTTACAGATGAAAAAGAAACCTTAAAACAGTTCTGACTACCTCACTATATCATTTGAGATAAAATGGTGTGTCCCTGATACTGGGTTCCAAAGTATCTGGTTTGTCAATTGTTAAAGATTTAGTTATGATGGAGCTGAACAGAAAATGGAAGGAGTGGATGTAGGTTGGCAAAAATAATATATAAACCTCAGACATCTTCTCTTTGTTTTCTACTTTCTTTGAAAGTACTTGTTGATGGAGAGATTGCATCCTTGCAGTGCACACAGTGAAGACAACTAAGGTAGCTAATTTCTATTGCTCTCCCTGTATCCTACTCCCAAATGTTCTAGAATACGCAGTTCAAATGGGACTTGGGAATGGAGGGTAGGCTTAGTGCTCTGCAATACTACTCTAAGGAGAGATACTTCCTTTTTTTAACGCTGCACTTAATTAAGTTACAGACCTTAGTTTTCATACCTTTTTGCCTGGTCTCCCCTCTTATATTTGCCCTGGGGAATATTTTCCTTTACATATAAATGGAAACATAATCCACTATTGTCATCTCATCCTAGCCTTCCTCAGTGATCAGTAGCTTTGTTCAGGTGGAGGGAATAAGAAGGGGGATAAGAGAAACAACATGTCATATTTATATGGCACTTTGGTGCCAAAATGGTTACATTGCAGTGTTGCATTTGATTTTCATAATAACCGTCTGAAACAGAGTTGTTGGTTTATATGTCTTAGGGAAATCAGCATCATGAGTAAGAGCAAGAAAGCCAGATGTTATTTCACTGATGTAGGGAACTCCAGGAAATTCCCTCAATCATTCAAAATAGGCAACTGTTCTGAAACTCATGTTCTTAAGGGACTTGTCTGAGCATTGAGAGATTATAGTAGCTAACTACTAACAAATATATATATATATATAAAACTAACAAATTGTAGAGCCTCTGACTCCAAAATCTTTTCTTTTTCTAGTGTATCATGCTTCCTCCTTTTGGTTGGTAACTATAGAGGCAAGATGATAGATACAGAGGCAAAGATTCAGAAGATTAGGATTACTGGGAGAGCTGCACACTGGCAATAGTACAAATAAGAAGTAGTAGACAAGACTGACCACAGTGTATATCATAGCTTTTGTCAACAAGAGGTTTTATATATAGACAAAAATGAGGAAGTTAGAGTATGTGTTCTGTAAAATCCTTCCATGTTGAAACATTCTACAGTTTTCTGAGATGACACTTCTTTGAAAACTATAGAAGTATTGCATAATAGTTCTATACTTAATAAGTGGACTTGGAATTAAATTAAGCAGCCTTTTGATCCAGCAATACCACTACTGCATCTATATCCCAAAGAAATCAAAGAAAGAGGAACATGACTCATATGTGCAAAAATATATATAGCAGTTCTTTTTATGATGACAAAGAATTGGAAAGGGCCCATCACTTTTAATTTTAATTGAGGATGTTTATCAATTAGGTAATTGTGGAATATGTTATGAAATATAAAATGAAATGTTATTTTGCTGTAAAAAATGAGAATGGAGTTTTTTTCCCCCCAGAAAAACCTGGAGATTTACATGAATTTATGGACAATAAAGTAAGCAGAAACAGGAGGATAATTTATGCAACTGCAACAATATTGTTAAGACAAATGACTTTGGAATGCTTAGAAAATATATGATCAGTCATAATTCCAGAGAACTCATAATGAAACATACTGCCCAACTCTAATGAGGAGGACTCAGAATGCAGACCAGGATATTTTTAAAGACACCTGGC
This sequence comes from Antechinus flavipes, assembly GCF_016432865.1. Lineage (NCBI taxonomy): Eukaryota > Metazoa > Chordata > Mammalia > Dasyuromorphia > Dasyuridae > Antechinus > Antechinus flavipes. The sequence continues at coordinate 226,168,347 of NC_067400.1, forward strand.
CAATGAAGGAAATTGTTTTGCTTTACTATACATGTTTGCAATCAGATTTTCTTTGCTAGCTCAGTTGGGAGGAGTAAAGGGGAATGAGAGAGAATGCAGGCATGGAAATAAGATAAAATTGAATTTAAAATTTAAAAAAAAAAAAAAAAACAAAGATCAGACCAAGCTGGATTCAAGTCCTACACGTAATGACTAAGTGACCCTGAATAAGTCACTCAACTTATTAGTTTTTCTCTTTGTTTCCTAACTCTCTAAGACAATAAATTATAGATGTGTTTTGGTAATGTTCAGTGGGACATTTCTATATAAATTAAATCACAAGTCTGAACTGATCTTCAGCATCTAAAGGGAAAAGAATTCTGGTCAAGCACCTGGAAAGAACATGAATACCCTCTTTTAATCGAAGGGTTGTTTATTTGAAACCATACCCACACAAAAATCAGACAAAGCAGGACAATTTTGGAAGTTATATATATGAAATTACATATTTAAGATAGCTATGAATAATTCAGATGCTCAGCTTCATGTATAATCTTCTTTTGTAGTTGTGCAGTCTTTACCACTTGATAAGATTACAAATGAAGACCCAGCTTCCTAACACAATTCATAGGGGCAACCAAAGCACATGGTGTGTTATCTGGAGGAGAGCACTATCCCTAAAAAAAGAATGGATTAAATGTCCTCCAAAGGACTTTCAACTCCAGCTCTAAGATCCTATGACCTTTCTTCCCTTTGTTTTTTTCTTTTTCATCAGGTCTCTTGGGCCAGGATTATTCACTACTTTCTATCCTTCTGCACATAATATAATAAAGGCATCTGCCAAATGACTGAATCCCTCTGCCTACTCCATATACTAATTATTAGTTATTCTACAAATTGTAGCATCTCAATCCTTAACCCCATTAAATAAAACATTTTGTTCTTCCTCAATGTTTCCAGATCTCAGATGATCAGTCTGGACTATCAATATACGTCTGGAGGTAGCTAGATAGCACAGTGGATAGAACTTTGAGTTGGAAAAAAATTGAGTTTGAATCTAACCTCAAATGCTTTCTAGGTGTGTGACCATAGGCATGTCAATGAATTTATCTGTCTCAATTTCTTCAACTGTAGTACCTACCTCCCAGGCTTGTTTGTGAGGATAAAATTTTTGCAAAGTGCTTCTCATAGTGTGGGGTGCATAGCACTATATAAATGCTAGCTATTACTGTTATTATTTGAGGATAGGAGCATATGCTCATGGAGAAGAAGAGTGGCAAGAGAGAAAACAATGTTCCTAGTGGGAATAACAAGAAGAATAAGAAGAATAAATTAAATCATTTTTATATGACACCTTGTTGCCAAGATGGAATTATTGCATTTGATCTCAATGACCTGATAAACAAGATCAAGTGTAAATGGCTCAACAGCTCTTGTCTTGTACATCAGAGTTAAGTTTGGGGATTGTTTGGAAGTACTGCAGGATTTGTGAACCTACAGGACTACTGAATACTTTACAAAAAGGAATATCAAGTCAGAATTGTACTTTCCCAAACATGATCTTTTTATCACTTGAGTCAGGGAAGGGAAGAGGCGGAGGGGGAGGAATGGAAATACAGCTAGGGCCAAAGTACTTCAGGGAAGTACCTTGTAAGCTCATATTACTCTTTTCCTCAAATCTTGAAGTCACTACCCACCAAAGAAAGTATTTTGCTGATTCAGGGGCTGAGTTGAACAATCTTTTGAATTCCTTAAAAATGTTCTCTGCTGCCTAAGAATACATAAAAAATCCTCAGGGTCCAGAGACATGTGAAAGGAGCGATAAGGGCAGGAAAGCACTGGATAAATCTGTAGACTTTGTCAACAAATCCCAGGAAATAACAGATAACTCCTATTACAGCTCTCATTTCCCCTCTTAAGAGTCCATTTGTAATTCTCCACTCCAGATCTATCATGCACATAAGAAAGTCTAGTTCTGCTAGCTCAAACTTTTGATTCTAGAATTTTCTAAAATGACTTGATATTCTGAGTGAAGTTTTTGAGAATGCATGTGTATCTCCACAATGTCTTCAACAACTCCCTGATCCAACAGCTCCTAGGAATACATAGGGCCTGGATTGGAATAACAGGATTGAAAATGTGTCTAAATGGCATGACTACTCTTAGAGATTTTATGTTGAGGAAGGGGAACAGGATTTCAATAAAAGTAACTTTCCATTTGTCCCCTTTAATCCAGTTAAGATTTTTGGTCTACAAAAGCCATTTCTAAATACATTCATAAAGGAAAATTCTTTGCTATAAGGAATTGCTGGGGGTTGTCATGTAGGCAACAATAAAACAATAAAAAAGATGGCAATTTTTGAAAAAGGAGTATAAGTCTAGTTTAGTGAACAAAACCTAATGTTTCATGCTTTCAAAGATCATGTGCAATATATGTAAAAAGTAGTATCCTTAATAGCAATAGCAATGAAAGACTAAATATTTAAGATAGAGACCTAGATCCACTCTCTCTCTCTCTCTCTCTCTCTCTCTCTCTCTCTCTCTCTCTCTCTCTCTTTGCTGAGGCAATTGGGGTTAAGTGACTTGCCCAAGGTCACACACTTAGGAAGGGTTAAATGTCTGAGGCCACATTTGAACTCAGGTCCTCCTGACTTCAGGCCTGGGCTCTCTCTACTGCGCCACATAACTGCCCCCCAAAATACAATTTTCAAAGCTGTTCTGCTTATCTGTTTCTATCTCTCCTTTATTCTGCTTTTTTCTGTGAATTTGACACTTTTTTATTTCTTTCTTTTCATAGCACTATCATTAGATGCCCTTCCTCTCCAATTTTGCCCCCATAGAGCTAAAAAAGAAAACTTTGTAATGAATATGTATAGTAGAGAAAGTTAATTTCTACTTTGGACAGGTCCAAAAATGTTTGTCTACATCTTGAGGCGTCACCTCTCCATCAGGAGTTAGGTAACATATTGATCCAGACAAAATCTTTTCTATTTATTTATTTATTCATTGATTTATTTTATAATTTTTTATTGACAGAGTCCATGTCTGGGTAATTTTTTTTTTTTTTACAACATTATCCCTTGCACTCACTTCTGTTCTGACTTTTCCCCTCCCTCCCTTCACCCCCTCCCCCAGATGGCAAGCAGTCCTATACAAGTTAAATATGTCGCAGTGTATCCTAGATACAATATATGTGTGCAGAACCGAACAGTTCTCTTGTTGCACAGGAAGAATTGGATTCAGAAGGTAAAAATAACCTGGGAAGAAAGACAATGCAAGCAGCTTACATTTATTTCCCAGTGTTCTTTCTTTGGGTGTAGCTAATTTTGTCCTGCCTTGATCAATTGAAACTGAGTTAGATATTCTCTTTGTCAAATAAATCCACTTCCATCAGAATACATCCTCATACGGTATCTTTGTTGAGGTATATAATGATCTCCTGGTTCTGCTCATTTCACTTAGCATCAGTTCATGTAAGTCTCACCAATCTTCTCTGTATTCATCCTGCTGGTCATTTCTTACAAAACAATAATATTCCATAACATTCATATACCACGATTTACTCAACCATTCTCCAATTGATGGGCATCCATTCATTTTCCAGCTTCTAGACACTAAAACAGGGCTGCCACAAACATTTTGGCACATACAGGTCCCTTTCCATTCTTTAGTATCTCTTTGGGGTATAAGCCCAGTAGAAACACTGCTGGATCCAAGGGTATGCACAGTTTGATAACTTTTTGAGCATAGTTCCAAATTGCTCTCCAGAATGGCTGGATGTATCAGTGTCCCTGTTTTCCCACATCCCCTCCAACATTCTGCATTATCTTTCCCTGTCATTTTAGCCAATCTGACAGGTGTATAGTGGTATCTCAGAGTTGTTTTAATTTGCATTTCTCTGATTAATAATAATTTGGAGCATATTGTCATATGGCAAGAAATAGTTTCAATTTCTTCATTTGAGAATTGTCTGTTCATATCCTTTGACCATTTATCAGTTGGAGAATGGTTTGATTTCTTATAAATTAGAGTCAATTCTCTATGTATTTTGGAAATGAGGCCTTTATCAGAATCTTTGACTGTAAAAATATTTTCCCAATTTATTGTTACCCTTCTAATCTTGTCTGCAATAGTTTTGTTTGTACAAAAACTTTTCAATTTGATATAATCAAAATTTTCTATTTTGTGATCAATGATGATCTCTAGCTCTTCTTTGGTCATACATTTCTTCCCCTTCCACAGGTCTGAGAGGTAAACTATCCTATGCGCTTCCAATTTATTTATAATCTCATTCTTTATGCCTAGGTCATGAACCATTTTGACTTTATCTTGGTATATGGTGTTAAGTGTGGGTCAATGCCTAGTTTCTGCCGTACTAATTTCCAATTTTCCCAGTAATTTTTGTCAAATAATGTATTCTTATCCCCAAAATTGGGGTCTTTGGGTTTGTCAAACACTAGATTATTAAAGTTATTGGCTGTTTCAGGCAAAATTTTTTTCAATAATCATAGTAATATACTATATCTAAATTCTGCTGTTCTATTGCAATATCTTCTTGTAATCATTCAGTAAAATCTCCATTGGAAACAGCTCTTTACCCTCCCTAATATCTACATGTTCTTACTGGAAAAATGTGTCACTTTATCTTTTTTTTCTGAAGACTAGAGGACAACATTCTTTTTGTCTTCTCTGCCTTTCTCAGAGCTTTCATATCATAAATCATAAAATTTCAGAAATGGAGTTGACTTGGCTTGGCTCTGTTGTTGCCATTGGGAATTATTTTATTTTATTTTATTTTATTTTTTGGTATATAATAACCCAGGGTCAGAGTGGGGATTAATAGGAAACAATAAAAAAAGTCCTAATTTAAAATAAAGAAATATGAGCACTCAAGGTTCAGGTTTCTTTGGATCCTAAAACAAAATAATTTCAACAAGAACAGTTCTTCTTTTCCAGGAACTATAGGCTTAGTTTATTTCCTGTCCTTATAGCACTGACTGAAAAGATTTTCTACCTAATGACCAAAATTAATTCAGTTATCTTTTTTGCAAAGTATTCAGATGATGCCTAATTCTACTCTGGGAGCTATAGGAAATACAAATGAAATTAGTATAGTCTTTTTCTTACAATATCTTACCATATTTGGTAAAAGGTAATGAACCACAAATGTAAAAGTGAGAGAATAGGGGTAGGTAAAACCAACATAATAAAATAATGACAATTTTACCTAATTAATATATTTATTCAATTCCATCCTGATTAAATTACTAAGAATATTTTACTGAGTTAGAAAAAAATAACAAAATTTATTTGGAAGAACAGAATCAAAAATTTCAAAGACACTAAAGGAAAGAAATATAAAGGAAAGAGATTCAGCAGTACCAGATGGTTAGCTATATTGTAAGGTGAGAGCATTGTTAAAGTATAAAATGGATGACTCTAATTACATTAAATTAAAATTTTCTTGTACAATTAAAACCAATGTAACCAAGAATAGTAGAAAGCAGAACACTGGAAAAAAAAATTCATAGACAATCTCTCGATAGGAAATGACTGTATTTGGAATATTGCTGTGGTAAATGAAATGACAAGTCAATTAACTTAGAAAAACATGCAAAAACTTGAACTTAGAAGCAAGATGCTATCCACTTCCAGAAGAAAAAAAATGCAAATAGAAATATGCATAGTAGTAGGGTTTTACATATATGTATGTGTGTGTATATGTATGTGTGTATATATATATGTGTGTATATATATATATTTATAGACATCTAGTATGTATGTGTGTGCATGTGTGGATATATCTATCTATATCTAAGTTTAATTGTAAACAATTTTAGGGGGGGATAAGAGAAGAGGAGGGCAGATAAGTGGGAAAAAATAAAGTGAAAAATGCCCAGCAGAGAACAAAAGAAAGTCTGGAAGGAAGAAAAGAGAAGCTGGATAACTTTGAAAATAATGTATAGTATTTATTTACATAGATTTGTTGAAATAGATATTTACAGTTTTATATTGAATCTTCTTTATGTTCTGCTGTGTACATGGCAATGTTCTTTTTTTCTTTTCTCTTTTTATATGTACGTTTAAAATAAATAAAAAATTATACACATAAAGAGAAAGAGAATATGAGCATGTAATACTCACTATATATCATTATTGATTAAAAAAAAAGAAGGCATTCAAAATGTTCTATATAATTTTGACCTACATACTTAAAAAAATTTTTTTCCTGTTAATACATCTATATTAACTTTTTAAAATGCACATTTCTTTATCCATCATGTTGGAAGAAAAAAATCAGAACAAAAGGAGAAACCACAAGAGAAGGGGAAAAAAACAAACAAAAAAAAAGTGAACATAGCATGTGTTGATTTACATTCCATTTCCATAGTTGTCTTTCTGGATACAGATGGCATTTTCTATCTAAAGTTTATTGGAATTGCCTTGGATCATTGAACTGCTGAGAAGAACCAAATCTTTCATAGCTGATCATGGCATAATCTTGTTATTACTATGTACAATGGTTTTGCTTGTTTTGCTCAATATCATTTCATGTGAATCTTTCTAGCCCTTTCTAAAATCAGCTTGTTCATCATTTTTATAGGACAATGATATTCCATTACTTTCATATACCATAACTTATTCATATATTCCTCAATCGATGAGTATCTCCTCATTTTCCAATTCTTTGCCTTCACAAAAAAGAGCTGTTACAAACATTTTTGCACTTGTGGGTCCTTTCCCCTCCTTTATGATTTTATTGGGAAACAGATCCAAGAGTGGTACTGCTGGGTCAAAGAGTATACACAGTTTTATAGTCCTTTGGGCGTAGTTCCAAATTGCTTTCCAAAATGGTGGGATCATTTCACAACTCCACCAACAATGCATTAGTGTCCCAGTTTTGTCACATCCAATCCAACATATTTATCTTCCTCCTCCAACATCATTATCTTTTCTTGTCATCTTAGCCAATCTGAGAGGTATGAGGTAGTACCTCAGAGTTATATTAATAAGCATTTCTCTAATCAATAGTGATTTGGAACATTTTTTCATATGACTATAGATGGCTTTAATTTCATCATTTGAAAATTGTCTGTTCATATTTATCAATTGACCATTTATCAGTTGGGAAATGACTTGCATTCTTATGAATTTGTCATAGTTTTTTTATATTTTAGGATCAACTTATCATTTATCTTTATATATTTTAGAAATAATGGCTTTTATACTTTAAACAGTATCCTAGATTGGAGGATATACCATTAAAAATCACTGATCTGTCTCTCTAAGAACCCAAGACCCTGGTGGAACCAGGTAGTTTACTAACTAAGTTTATGCTATCTTTCATTTTCTGGATAAAATTCAGAAACAAAGCAAGTTTGGAAAACAGAAAATGGTCAATCCCTGAAAAAATAACAGTTAATTTAGTTATTGAAAACAGGTTGTAACCAATACTCAAATCAACTTCAAGAGTAATTCAGTAATAACCACAAGAACTCCAGCTAATAGAAAAATAACAGATTTTGAAATATATGAAATTATATTTGACAGCCTAAGCCAAAGAAAACATAGTACTTGTTTAGGTCCAAATTCTTTTTCTGAGTCATATGTGATCTATTAAGGGAGCTACCACAGCATCTGTATAGTATGTGATTGAGCAAGTAAGAAAATCAGGCAAAGTTTGTGTATACCAAGAAAACAGCTGCATTGTAGGGACTTTCAGAAATAGATCTTAACCTTAAGATAAGAAGGAAAGGAAGAAGCAGATTAGCACTGGCCTTGAGGATTAGTAGATAACTCCAGTGATGTGGAAAAAGGGACTTGGAAATCTTGTAGACATTTTTATCAAATACTTTGTAGTATTGGAGGATTTCTCAAGATGTAGAATTATTTCCCCTTAAATTCATATCTGCTATAAAGGTCTGTTATCCAAGATAGATAGTTAGATAGATAGTTAGATAGATAGATACATAGATAGTTATTTAGGAAAAAGATATAAATATATTAAAAAATAGATATAAATAAATAAAAATAGATATAAATTTAAAAATATAAAAATAAAAGAATAAATATAAATATAAATAAAAAATAAAAATAGATATAAAATATAGATAGATAGATATTTAGGAAACAGATGTAAAATATAATTAAAAAATCATTCTCCCAATAGCTAAATGGCAAATGGATATGTACAAGTGGTTTTCAAACAAAAAACAATCATGAAAAAAGTTCCAAATCATGAAAAATAAGAGAAATACATATTCAAATAACTCTTAAATTCTTATTTCATCTTTATTAGATTAGCAGGAGTGACCAAAAAGAATGAGTACAGTCACATTGATGTACCATATTGGTGGACCTGAGAAGTGTTTTGGCATTTTCTAGTAAACAATTCAGAATTATACCCAAACTGGGTATACCCTTTGACCTGGCACTATTTTGTTAGGCATATACCCTCAAATGATCAAAGGAAAAGAGACAAGACCATATGAATGAAAATATTTATAACAGGACTTTTTGTTATAGCAAAAATAGCAGCAAAATAGATGCTCATCAATTGGGGAATAGCTAGATAAATTGTGGTAAATTAATGTAACAAAATGCTAATACACTCTAAGAAATAGTAAAAGGAATGCATTCAGAGAAATATGGGAAGATTTGTAATATGAAATGAACAGAACCAGAACAATTTGTATGTTGATTACAATATTGTAAAGGATAGATTTGAAAAACTTAAGAACTCTAAATCAATGTAATGACTGTTCTACATTTAGGAGGTCAATAATAAGCATGCTTCCCACCTTTTGTCAGGAAGGTAATGAACTATAGGCATAGGAAGAGACATACATTTTTTAGACATGCCTAAAACAGCACAGATTTATTTTGACTATTCTCATTTGTTACAAGAGAAGACTTTTATATGGATGTTGAAAATTATCAATGGGAGTAAAGAATAGAGATAATAATGCCCCTTCCTCCTCCAATAAAAAAGAAAGAAAAAGAAAAGAGATCAATGAGATATTTTTTTTTCAAGCACAGAGAAGAAAATAGAAGGAAGTTCAGAAAAGGACAGAGACAAGAACAAGATGGGTAGTACTATATTAAAGATGATATTTAAATTTAAACATAGTAGATTAAAATTTTCACATGCAATACCTTTCTCTGTTTATTGTATTTGCAAAAGTATTAATTATTTTCAAGTTGAAAAAAAAAAAACCTCCTCTTATCAGCCATTTAGGAGTCTGAGTTCCCAGAACATTTTATCAATTCTTTGTATTGTTATAGGATCATAGCATTTTAGAATCGGAAGAAACTTTAGAGGTCATCTAGAACAATGTCTGCATTTTGCAGTTGAAGAAACAAAGGTCATGAGAAAGGAAATAACTTATCAAAGAAAAAAATAAAAAACCCCTTTTTTCACAGAAAAATAACTTCCGTCATAATTTCTAGTAATAATGATGTGGATTTGGAATGTGAGGCCCAGCAAAGGAAGTTTCTTAGATGAGCAAGCATGAATTAAGCTTTAAGGAAGTATTGAGTGTGTATGTAAGCAATTTCTTATTGAGCCTATTTACCCTGTATAGCAATGGAAAGGTCTTATAAATTCATATATGCAAATATATGGAACATATCAAAAAGGATCTTAGGAAGTTTATTTCAATTTATTTCAATTTTTACCAATTACATTAAATATCTACTACTGGGAACTTATGAATAGAGACATTGGAAACCCAGGTTTCAAAAAACTGACAATTCAATAGGAAGAGAGTTGGAAGTGGGAGAAGGAGAGAGAGCAAGAGTGAGAGACAGATGGAGATAGAAAGAGAGAATTGTTTATACCTTCATGTGATGTGCTAGAAAGCAAAACCAGAAATGAAATAATTTTTAAAATTTATTGTCATCCAGCAGAGGGGAGAGGCCAAAAAAATAGGTAGCCAAGTATCTGTAAGTTACATATAACACAAAATTCAAATAAAGGAACAAAGATTTCCAAATAAGAAATGTGGATTGCTTGAGATGTATAATGGGAAAAAAAACTCCTTACATTAATCTTTCCATCTGAGTTTCTAGTCAGCATAGCCCAGGTCCTAAGTGAAACATAAACAAACACTGTCTAAAAGCAAAAGATCTGTTTCTTTATCCATGCAGGACTAGATTCATACAATAAACTTTTCCCACACTTGCTTTTATATGTATACACACACACACACACACACATATGTGTGTAATTTAAAAGTTAATTATAATACAAGAAAGAAATAAGCACAAAGGACAAATCCAGTAAAATATTATGAGGAATTTTGGGAGAATAGATTATGTTCATCTGTTCAGGCTAGATAAACTTCATAGAATCAGAGTCATAATTAGAAATAATTTTATCTGAAACAAGAGCCAGAAAACTCCCCACAAAACCCCTCAACTCATTTGGGGTGGGGCAGCAGTGCAGAAGGCAGGACAGAGAGTCCCTAGAATAGCAGAGTGAAGAGGAGAAGGAGAGCAGGAACTGATTTTGATGGTTTACTTAGTATAGGAATTTACTAAGATCTACTACATATAAGGCACTGGGCTATTCATGAAAAGCTAGAACAAAATACAATAATTATCTTCAAGAAACAGGGACTCTTACTAAAGAAAATAGAATAAATAAAGTATTCTCTTCCTTTACATGTATATGAATTTACAAGCAGAGGACATGCTCATTAACAACTAGGGAATTCAGGAAAGAATTTCTGTAGTAGGTGGCACATGAAGAAACATAGAGATAGAGACAAGAGTTTATGAGTGTGTGTGTGTGTGTGTGTGTGTGTGTGTGTGTGTGAAACTAAATTCTAATAGGCAGAGGTTAGGAGGAAATATAAAACAACTATGTGGGACAGCAACACCCCAGTAAAAATCTAAAAATGTACTGAAAGAACAATGATAGAGAAAAAAACAAGAAAAAATTTCATAGGAACAATAGGAAACTACTGAAAGTTCTCAATATAGCAAGATGTGATTTTTAAGCAGATTTTTTTTTTTTTGTCAATAGTAGATGAGTTGGAAGGGCAAGAAACTGAAAGCCAGTAGTCTAATTTAGGAGGCTGGTGCAATAATTTAAGAAAGATAATGATTAGGGTGATAACATGAGGCCATAAAATGCTGGAACGAAGGCATTGTCAGAGAGTAGAGTGACCATGACTTGACATCTGAATGGACCTGCAGAATGGGAAAAGAAAGAACCATTGATGACTAATTTGTCCAGCCATTCTGCAATAGGTGAGTATCATTTTATTTTCAGTTCTTTGCTGCTATGAATAGTTTTCCTTCTGCCTTTGATCCCTTTGGGGTATAAGTCTAATGGTAGTATTGCAAAAGAGAAAAGGGAAGAGATTCTTGATCATGTGATTTTTTACTCGATGACTAATCTAATCACTTCCTAAGATTATTCATAACATATTTGAATCATAATTTAGTATCTTACTTTAAGACTCATAGGGGACTAATAGCATGAAAATTGGGGTAAAAGGTTGTAGATAATACTTTCCCCACAATGCCTCAAAACAACTAGAAATAAAATAAATTTTTAAAAAAGAAAAATAACCATATCAATAGGAGTAAAAAGAGGGAAACAAAAATAAATTCTCATGAGGAAAGTTTGACAGGAAAATTCAGCAAAAAAAAAAAAAAAAAAAAAAAAAGTAGGGGGCAATTGGTGGCACAGAGTGTGTACAGCACCAGCCCTGAGTCAGGAAGACCTGAGTTCAAGTCTGGCCTCTGGCCTCAGACACTTAACACTTCCTAGCTGTGTGACCCTGGGCAAGTCACAACCCAAATGCCTCGGGGGAAAAAAATTTGAGGGAAAGAGCAAGCAAAGACCCTCCACCTCCTCAAACAATGAAATATAATAAAGCAAGAGAAACAAGAGTAAACTGGAGAGGATACTGCTTAAATAAATCTACTGCCAACAATTAGCATGAGTAACTTTGGGTAGGTCATTTAAATTTCCTGATTTTTTTGTTTATTAAAATGAGGGATCTGGACTAAATGACTCTTGAGATCCCTTCTAGATCCAGATTCATGCTGCTATTAACTGCAATTTAAAATTGAAAGGGAAAAATAGAATGATTATCATAGTCTCACAAGAGTGGCTAGAGAGCTAAATAAAAGAATTGAAGGATGGGGGGAATGAAATTTGCATTGAAACTTGAAAAGGAAATAGAAAATTTAGAATGAAAGCAGCAATATGTTAGCAAAAAAGTAGACATATTGAAGGAAAAAATGTAATGACAAGAATTAACAAAAAGAATGACATGATAATAAATTTTGGAGTGAAATTAAAAGATGAAAAAATAAGAAGTCATGATAAATCAACAACATGTATAGACCAATTGATCCTGAAAATGGTGATCAAAATAATTCTTAAGAACTTATAGTGAAAACTGCTATCTAGCCCCAGAGAAAGAACTGATGCAATCAATGTAGATTGAAATAATTTATATTACTTTAATAATCTTTTTTTTTTGGTTCTGTGTTTTATTTTATAACATAATTGATATGGAAATATAGTTTTCATGAACTACACATGTATACCACATGTACAACCTATGTAAAATTGTTTGTCTGCTCAATGAGAAAGAGGGAAAGGGAAGGAGGGAGAATGTAGAACTCAAAGTTTTAGGAAAATAATTTTTAAATTCTTTAAAACATGTAATTGGGGAGAAAACCAAATCAATAGAATTTATAGGCTTCACATATTCAGAATCATAGATCTCAGATTCAGAAGAGAGCTCCCATTTTTTTTTTTTTACAAATGAAGAAACTGACAAGTCAAAGCAGAAGTGTTCTGGAACCAGCTCTTATCTGTTATCAATTGTTAAATTTTCACTGTTAACATTTACACCTCAAAAATCAGCAAAGGTTATACACAAGTCATGGATTCATATATTGAATTATTGTTGACCTAGATGTAAGAAAGTGATGAAAAAAATATAAATCATGCAAATTAAACTTAAAAGTGTATCATGAACACATTAGGGAGAGGAGGAGAATCAATTGTTAAATATTTACCAGCACACCTCTAGTTCAAAGATTAAGTAATTTCTACCAAGGCCAATTGATTCTCTTTTCTCTTATTTTAAGCTATTTGCCTCAAAAATATGATTATCAAGATCCATATCTCCTAGAAAAGTAGAAAATTTCTTAAAGGATCAAGAAAAGTAATTTCACCTATTAAGGAACTCCAATCAGAATTCACCAGCAAAGAGAAAAGTAAGAGAAAAATCTGATTAGAATAGGATACTCTAAAAAACAACAGTTAAGGAAGAGGAATGATACTATGGACTTTTATATAGGAAGTTAGACAACAGAAAGGAACTGATGTACTTTTTCACCGCCATTTCTACACTCATCAAAATACTCATCAACTTATAAAATTAACTATATTGGTCAAAGGAGAGTAGCCATATCTGACCAACAACAATTCTCTTACTGGATGAAATCCTCTTTTCCTTCCTCTTGGGTTTTTATTGCTCTCTCTGACTGTCTAGAATATTGTGAGGTAGCTGCTGTTTTATTTGGTTTTGTTTTTGTGGTGAAGGAAATAAGCTATTTTGGAAAACCAGATCATCAAACATTTTACTTTGAAAATCTACCCTTTGCTAAAAGCTCTTCACATGGCTGAACCCCAACTTTTGGTGTCTGCCATCATTTGTGGACAAACCCCATCCCATAGATCACATCAGTGAGGACCACGTCTGGAATGGGACATGGGCCAATTTTCTGATGTTTTTGACAATTTCTTTCACTACCTGTCCATTATCATCAATTTTCACACAGCAAAAAATTTAATTTCCCACAATCTCTACCTTCTTCAGCAACAACAAGTAGTCTAATACTAATCTATACCTGTACTGTTTCTCTAGTCTGAGTGGTCTGGTCTGCTACCAAATCCAATGCCTTTGTCATCTGGTTGGTAATTATTTTGACTATGGTCTAGAGTCTAATGAACCTATTCAGCATACAAATTGGGGTTCTAGACCCTCAACTCCCCTCTGGGGTCATCTATCACCTCAAACATTTGTGTCCCCAGCAATTAGAATAGGTAACTTCACAAATAAAAATGTCTATCACAAAATTCACAAGGACAAAAATGCTAAAAGGAACAAGCAGATATATGCATCTAGCCACAGATAGATGATTAAGACAAATACTTACTCATCTACTTATTTACAACATATTTTCAGATAGGAAACTGCAAAATCTTACATACTAGAATTGTGCTCATAGATTCTACTGAACCCTTGCCCTAATTATAGGAATTTTCTATAAAAGGAAAAAGCAGGGACATTATTATAATAAAAAAATGGTCCTTCAGGCTTCAGCCTGAGAGCATATACATGACAGGATAAAGTATCCTTAGCTTATTGTATACAATAAAAATTCCACCTTCTTGCCAACTCAGGAATAATCAGGTGAGTTCTTATTCAAAGGAATACCATTGGGAAACTGAGTCAGAAGGATTTCATCTTAAGTGAAGGCTGTCTTCCCAACTTTTGTCCAGAGACTAACCTCCACCTCTAATAATTCAGGTTCACATTCCTCTGAGTAGCTTGTGGCATATTCGTTCCAGATGGTGGGTTTATGGCTTGATGATCCATCAGACAATCCAAATAATACCAGCTACAATTCCAAGAGATTTTACCTCAAATATCAAATCTCATTAGTCAAAGCTTCAGATGAATTTAGCTCTCACATATCCTAAATAAGTATTGACTATAAGCTTACATTGGTAATAGTAAGAGATTCATCCTAAAAAGTTAACAACTTATTTTCATATCTAAGTAAATGGGTTTTAAATTCAACATTACACAAATTATTTTAGTAATTTAGTAGATGCTCAATAACCAATCTATATCAAAGCTTGGTCAGATATTAACCATGTTCAAAGGGACAAAGTCATAGACCATTATTTTTAGAATCTCCCTAAACAATGGGAGAAGCTTTAAAATGACTCAATATAACCAATAAAAACTCACATAGAACATGATTTCACATTAAAGAACCCTATCAGAATTAAGATTAACAATTTCTTCATCCTAAAAAATGTTAATTCAACTTCCTTCCAATCAAGGAACACCTATAAACTTGTCTGGAAATATAAATGACAATTATAACACCAATATTGTCAAAATTCTTCTAAGTACAATTACTCTCCCCTCCCACCAAAACATTCCTAATTGGAAAGTCAATGTTAGAGGTTATAAATTGTCCTTAATAGTTCCTTCTTGAGATTCCTCCACAGTCCTCAGATTGCAGTCTCAGTCATCTGTAACTGATAAGGATCTGATAAGGTCCTTCCCACTCTGCTTCTTCCAGGACTTAGTAAGCACCTACTCTCCTGGAACTGCAAACTTGAAAGGTGTTGTCTGGGTCAGCAATCTTTGCTTCCTAAGTGTTGTGATTATATAATTCTGTAAAAAAAAAACCAAACACACACACACACACACACACACACACACGCAAAACAGACAAACAAACAAAAACCAACCTTATTGGGGCAGCTAGGTGGTGCAGTGGATAGAGCATCAGCTCTGAAGTCAGGAAGACCTGAGTTCAAATGTGGCCTCAGACACTTAAACACTTCCTACCTATGTGACTCTGAGCAAGTCACTTAACCCCAATTCCCTCAGCAAAAACAATGAAAAAATATCTTTGTTTCAATAGAGTGTCTTTCCCTTATTCCTCCTAAATAAAATAAACCAATTTCATATGGGGAAAATCCCAGATCACTTCTGGGGACAGTTCTAATTCTTTGACAAAGCAATAGATAAACATTTAGTCCAATAATATTTAGTAATCCATTTCTTAAGACTCTGATTCATTCTTTCCACTTTACCTGATGAGGGCAGATGCCCAGGTGTATGGAATTGCCATTCAATTTGCAATCCCTCCCCATTATTTCTTCCAATATTATTCCACTAACACTTCTTAATGCTGCAGAACCCAGGAGAAAACTTCCACCATTGGTGTTATTTCATTAAGACCTAACTTGAATATTTTGGAGTCAGGCTCCTTCCATCTGGACAGACACCTCCTCAACACTTTTTTATTTATCCTTAGACATATTACATACTTTTCATATACAATTTGCTTTACAATTACATATATCCTTATGTGCTATATATTTTTTGCTTTTACATCTTTGTTAAAGGGAGAGAGCAAGACAAATCTTAAGATTCAGATTATAAATATCTAAATAACTTTGGACCAAATTTTACAAAATTTATATCACATATCCAGCACAGTTCATACAATTTTTACAAATTACCCAATATACAACTTAGCAACATAGTGGTTTAAATATATTTCATATAATTAGGAAATATAAACATGTGTTTTCTTTAGGAAAGTTGCCAGAGAGCCAAAGATTTTTTAAACTTAAATCAAATACAAATTTAATTTTTTAGTAACAATATTTAAATACCAATGTATACATATTTCTAATATCTTATACCAGGATAAACAAATTCACAATTTTAGCCCATATTAATTAGTAGTAATTATCCATACAATTTCAAAATCAGAATTCCAATTTAAACACACATATAGCCCCAAAATTTAAGGTGGCAGAAAACTGCCCTTTCAAGTCCATCTACAGGGCTTTAAGAAATTGGTAAACTTTAGGACCTTGGGGAAGAGGGGCAAAGAAATTTGAACCCAGGTGTCTGGCTGCAGCTGTGGCCCAGTGATTAGCCCACCTTCCATGCCAGAAATGCAGGGAGGGGATGTCAAAGATGTTGGGGCCCCAGCACAAACCCCCCCAAAAATCCAGACCAGTGAGGGATACCAGAGTAGCCAAGACAGATTCCATAAGCCTCTTCAAGGAAGAGAAGCTTAGAAAAACCCAAAAGAGGAAGGTTTCTTCCATTTTGAAGTTTTTCTGTAAGCCTCAGGTTCGGGCCCTCAGAAGGCCTAACTACAGATGTATTAGTTGTGTTAAATTAGGCCTGCTAAAATATTTTAGCAGTTCTATTACTTTAATTATTTTGCACATCCAAATTGGCCAGTTCTAGAGTTCTAGGTGCACAGAAATGCTAAGTCTTTTTTTTTTTTTTTTTTTTTGATGTGCCAGTTAAAAAATTTCCCCATTTCAGAACTAGTCTTTCCTCTCTCTAGCTAAAAGATACAAAACAAGTGCCTTTAAATTCCAAAATAGCCAGATTTTTTTCCTTTGTAATTGAGCTGACTGAGAGAAACATAGAAAACAAAACACAGGCTCAGATACACACACACACACACACACACACACACACACACACACACACACACACACATACTGTTTTCTAAATCAATCAAGCCTCCATTCTCAGCCCCACCTTGGGGTAGAATCAAGAGGGAAGTTCTGGAGCCAAAGCCATAAGGGCCAGGCATTGAAGACTCCTTTGAATTTATACATTTTAGTACTTTGTCCCAATTCTTCTTAAATGGTTTGATAAAAAGAGCCAGCTACCTTAGATTGTGATGGAGGACTCACCCAATCTTACCAAAGGAAAATGGGGGCACCCTTATGGACTTGAACCACTTAGGATTTCCCACTATTAAAGGGAAATTGGAGCCTTTTAAACACCTAAATTCTCCCAATCACAATCCCAGTCACCCAAGTGGCTCACCAGTTCTTGGCAAAGGAAAAGTCCTCTTAACCATTCAGAGTCTCCCCCCTCTCCCGCAGTTGTTTGCCCTACCTGAGTTGTTTCTTTCCAAGATTCACAGTATCTTATCCTCTTTTCAAATTTTTCTCAGTTGGCTTATCTCTTGAACTGAATTAATCTTCTATCTTTGCTAGCCCATTTTTATTTTTGCTTTCTCCAAGTGTCTCTCTTTGGGAATTTACCCAAATGGGGCAGGAGTTACTGAGCTGAGTCCAAGACCACTGGAGAACTCTCCATAGGACACCTGCCCAAGGATTTGGTACAGAAGAAACCCCTCATGAATAGGAAATATCCCAGAACAAGCCCCTCCTCCACACCCTCTCCCTCTCCCATCTTCCCCTCCCCCCCAGCCCTTGTGAACTTTACCTGAATTAAAATCAGAGACATTCAAGATTAAAAAAAAATAATAATAAAAAAGCAAAAGGGATTTATTACCATCTCATGAGAAAGGACAACTCCTGATAGACAAAGTGTCAGTAGAGAAGTGCAAAGCACAAACTGCAAAACACAAGATTAAATAGACTCTAAATGCAGAAATCTTCCCTGTACCTTTTCTCCCATTGTCTGGGAGAGTCCAGGCTTACACTCTAAACACAGAAAACTATCCCAGAAACAAAAGAATAAATAGCAAACTCTTAATTCAGATTTCCCTAGAGAACTGCTAAACAAGCAGATATTTTTGGATGAGTGAATTGTGTTACCTGAATTCCCAAAGCCATCATTGCCCTTTAAAGAAGTACTTACATGCTAATTAAGAAATGGAGGGAAACAGGAAGGGGAATGTTCATCCAAGACAATCAAATATCTGCAGCTTTTTAGCTATAGCTTAACTTATTACTGCAAAATCTCAAGTCACAATTAGGCCACATTCCCATGAGAGGTCTTCACTCAGTTTATCCCATTCAATCCCCAGCTTGTCCAGAACTAGGGTCCACAGGAAAAAAGTCAGGCCTTTTCCCTTTTTAAGGTGGGAGTCAAAGAGTTAAGAAATCTTCCCCAGTGTTCTAACTACAGCATAGAAATTTTTTCTTGCTGGCTGCATTTTAAATCTTTCCTGGTAACAAAATCTAGGTCACAGAACAAGCATGACACAGACATTCTGCATAGAGCTGCAGATACAGACAAAAATGAAATAGAAGAGAACTGTCCCAATCTTTCCCAAAAGCCATAAAATTTCTATTCCTATAGCACTTGGCCTCCTCTGGCATCTCAGGGAGGGTGGAAAGGTAGCAAAGTTTCCATAGATAGGAAGCAACTTTGTTGAAGGTGCAAGAATTTTCAAA
Organism: Antechinus flavipes; assembly: GCF_016432865.1. Taxonomy (NCBI): domain Eukaryota; kingdom Metazoa; phylum Chordata; class Mammalia; order Dasyuromorphia; family Dasyuridae; genus Antechinus; species Antechinus flavipes. The sequence goes on from NC_067400.1 coordinate 226,187,296, forward strand.
TCTAGGTATCTTCAATCAAAGAAAGTTTTCTGAGTGTGGAACTCAAGATGATCCAAATAAGCCTTAAAATTCCTAGGAGCTTGGGTGTCCCAGTTTCAGGATCAAAGGAGAAAAAAATGGGTTGAAGGGGCTTACCATAAAAAGGAGAGGTTGAATCCAGGAGAGACCAGACTCTCCCTATACAGGGACACAAAATGTTAAGGTTCAAAGGAGACCTCAAAAAGTTGGGATTTCAGACTGGTATTGTTATGCCACAGTTTTCTTTAACTGTCCTGACTCAGTTTCCCTGTCTCAGTTACCTTAACTGTTCTGTCTCTGACCCAGTAAAACTAAGGATTATTCGCTCTTGGGTTATAAATTAGCAAGATAAAAGAGTAGATCTCCTGATTCTTTTATGGATTTACAATATTCCTTTAGAATATTACAAGATCAACCCATGATATCTTTACTTCTTTGTCTCTGGAATTTTTAGGTTTTATGGCTTTCCCTCCCTGATAAAAAAACCTTCCCTCCCTTTCTCTTCTTTGTCTCCAAAAAGGTATTTAAGAAGTTGGGGTTCTTCCATTCATTGCTGGAGAATGGCATCTGGCAGCTGCATGCTGGACGCTGGATTCTTTGGGTCCTCCAGCCCTGGGACCAATATGGATTCCTTGGTCCCAGTATACTTATCTCTGTCTGACTGGATAATCTGAGACGAGAGTCCTGTCCAGTCAATCTTACTCTCCCATTAATAAAATATTAAAAACTCTCTAATCTCTCTCCTGCCTCAGTTTCTCCGGCATTACAGTATCATGAGATATCTCAAAAGAATTTGTAGGCTCAAACCCATCTCCAAATCAAGGGCAAAGTTTGTTATAATTGTTATGCTAATCTAAGCAGGCTAAATTCCAAAGGAATTTAGCAAAGAATCAGGAGTAAGAAAATAAATTTATAGGAAAAAAAGAGAGATCAGATGCTTTATGTCATTGATATGCTACTTTTATGGCTTAGAGGTGGAATTAAGGAGTGGTCTTAGAGGAGAGGTTGAAGAGTGGTTTGGTATGCACTTCATTATTGTCTCAGAAACTTTATTACTGACTAATAGATTGTTTTTGACATATTATTTGTGGAACTACAGCACTCCTAAGACCAGGTAGCCTTAGGGTTAGCATCACATTTCCTCTAGAAGCTGTACCCCATTGTTTTCTCCTTGTTAGAAGGCAGGTTTATTATGAGAAGAAGTTACACTCAAAATGAAGAGGTGAAATAGACACCAGGAGTAGTAAATATGAAATAGATTTGGGAGAGCAAATAGTTAACAAGAAAAGGGATTTTAACAATTAACAGTGGAAAAGACAAGTTCTCCAGTGGAACTCATAATTAACCAGGAGAAAGGAAATAAATACACTGTGAGTTAGGAATACACCATTGACTGGAGGGCTAAATCCACAGAAGGACTTTAATATCTTAAAAGAGTTAGGAAGCTATAAGAATGAAAAAGACTCCATGAGGCAGATTACTGTGGGGAGCTAACACAAAAGGGACAAATAAGGAAATTTAATCTATTTAGCCTATACCAATACCATCATTTGGTGCTAATTGCTTTCCTGAATCTCATTAGTATTGATTGCCTGGCTCCAGAGGAGTCCCTGGGGGGTGCAGCTCCTATTCATAGGTGTTGTTGTTAGGCCTTCATTCTGGAAAAGAACCATCACATTAGGGAGGTGATGCCATATAAGTCAATTTAATTTAAGTGATGGAGGGCTATACAAAGTCACCATTTTCTCCTCTGGAGTCAGTTGAGTCCAGTGGCAAGAAATAGATCAGGATGACTGGACATGACTGGAATTCATCAGAAGACTTTGATCTTTTTAAACTAATGTTTTTAATAGGTTTTTCAGTTTGACTGAGGGAATGCTCAATCAATGATTAAGTCTAGGTAAGAAATCAGGCAGAGACTGTCTTTTTTTACCCAGTCAAACAAGAAAAAAAAAAAATCAAAGGGGAGAGGAAGACCATCAGGGTTTCTATTTGTTATTTATATTCACTTTGAACTCAAACAATTTCTAACTGGGGCTTAGCCTGGGATCTCCTATTGGTCAATCAATAAGAGCCAGAGTGATTTGGGTTTAAGGAATTATCCTAGCCCCAAGATATCTTGCAAGGTTTCAGGAATCAAAATTTGCATTACTTTGGACAGAGCATCCACAGATAAGGATATGGTACTCTATGTGGACAAAAGGAAAGAAAAGAGGAGCTGTACTGTTCAACTGGCCAGTTCTAGTTGGTTCCCCCATGAGGAGCTCCTGCTCTTATAGAGGTTCTTTGTCTTTTACTCTTGCTCTTGACGAGATCATGATATCAGAGAAGTGCTATGTCATGCTATGACATGCAAATAAAAGAGGGAAAGCTGCAAGTCACCAGCCTCAATTTCTCCTCCATTTGGATAACACAGCTTCTTTCCTTTCTTCATTTCACTTCATTTCTCTTTCTTCTTTCCCTTCTGTCTCCTCTGTCCACATAGGGTATCATACCGTTATCTGTAGATGCACTTTCTAAAGGAATGTAAATTTTAATTTCTGTTGCTCTTACTGATATCTAGACTCAAGTTTGCCTCTGATACCTACTGACATTGTGTCCATATACAAATCAAATACCCATGCCTCTGGGAACTCTCTTATATTTCTAGTTTATGAGGTTTCATAGAAATTCAAAGGTACTTAAAAATACCCTTAATTTATGTTAAATGATATTCTCATTTTCTGCTCTTCCCATTCTCTTTTGCTCTTCCATTAGTTTTTTCCCTCCTATAGCAAAGGTGGCACCAGTAGTAATGAGCAGAACCTAGTTCTTTCTGGTCCAAGCTCAATTCCTCTGGTTCCAAATTCTTTATTCTTTCCTTTTCCCCATTCCTTTATTTGGAATTTTAAAACAACGATAAAGTCTTAATGAGGGAAATTCAGAGAAAACAGTGATATCATTAAAAAGAAAACAGGAAGCTTTAGAGAATATAAGGGGAAAGAAATTCTCAAAAGGGAGTGGCCCAATTCTGCCTATGTCCAGAAGACAGCCTGCCTGAAGAACTTCATTGTTTGACTTTAAGGAAAGGAAGAAGTTCCTAGTACTAAAGAGTAAGTCATTTATCTTACAATTATATTTCACGTTCTTCATTCTGAAGCTCAATTAGAGCTTCTTCTGATGCAGCTTCTTCTCAAAGATCACAGGCAGACAGGAGTTTGGTTGGACGGGTGGTGGGAAATATGTTAGGGTATAGGAGAGCTGTTGAAAGAATACAGGGATGATAATAATAGCATTGGAAATCCCAAGAGAACTTCAGTTGGAATTAGAGTGTAATTAAATCATCCTTCTTTAAGCTGAGACTTTCATCATGAAAGAGCTGACTTGTAAAAAATAAACAACTAGTCAAAGGAGTAAATTTTCTCTTTTGCAAATTTTGACAAGGTGACTGACAGTCAACATGAATTTATTCAACAGTTACTATGTTCTAGGTACAGTGCTGAGTGAGGATGCAAGGAAAAGCAAAAACAATCTAATGGGGAAGACAGAACTCAAACTGTACAGACAAGATACACACATATATATATGTGTGTGTGTGTGTGTGTGTGTGTGTGTGTGTGTGTGTATCTTGTCTGTACAGTTTGAGTTCTGTCTTCCCCATTATATATATAATGATTCAGAGATAATCTCAGAGAGAGAGCACTACTATTAAAGGGGGCCAGGAAAGGCTTGTTATATAAGGTAGAATTTTAGCTCAAATTTGAAGGAAGCCAGGAAAAAGAGACAGCATAGGGGAGAATCAGTGACATTTCCCAGAATTGGGAAATGAAGTATGAAAGTCAGGAGTCCTATATTTTTGGATTGTACAATGCTTGGAGAGGAAAATGTGTGAGACTGGAAAGGCATAAAGAGGCCACATCATTATAAGTTTTAAAAACCAACTAATCAATCAATTTTAAGAACTTATGTACCAGTCACTGTGCTAATAAGCTCTGAAGAGTGTGTAGATTAAGCTTAATGATTGCAATTTCATAGTAAATTGCAATTTACTCTGAGCCTCTCATTCAAGTTCCCAATCTTATAAGAGTCTAAAAATCACAGCAAGTCTTGTCATTTTAACTCCTAAGTTTCTGAAGCTTGCTTAGGCATTTCAGGCATCATGGATAATGTCCTATATAGTTGTATGAAGAATAGGTGGTTTGTTGAGCATGTAAGTACAGAAGTACAGTTTATATCACCTGATTCCTTTGCTAGCAATTTCAGAGCAAAGAGCAGAGTCCTAAAACATCTCTAGACCTTTATATTCTAGAGAAGACTAAATTTCAGCCTGAGCCAATCTTTTATATTACCTAGGTAGGTAGGTAGTAGCAAGCATAGTAGGCAGCTGTCTGTATGATAAAATTCAAAATGCATCAGGAAACCTTTCTCTTTCCTAAAGAACACTACTCTCACCAGCTTTCTAGCATTTGAAATTCCAATGGAAATTCATTCCTTTGATGTCGACTTCTTGCTCCTTGTTCAAATCAATTCAGTTTAACAAGTATTGATTCAGCACCTAAGAAAAAACATTCAGAAGTCTTTGCCTTCAAGGGGCTTACGTTATATTTAATGAATATGATACATGTACAGATAAGAATAACATATAACTCAGAATAAAGGAAGCAAAAGAGATTTTAGCAAAATATGACAAGATCATGAGTCATACATACAAGAAAATATGAGTACAGCAGAGGGAGAGATTATTTGTGGTCAGGGAGATAAAGGGAAAGATTCCCTGAAGCAGTGAATTCTACTTGATGGACTGGCAAGAGAAGAAGTGATCAGACTGTACTGTAAGAATTATTATTTTTTTTTAATTTAACATTTTATTTTCCCCTGGTTACATGTAAAGCAATTTAAAATATTCATTTCAATGCTTTGAGTTTCAAATTCTCTGCCTTTCTCCTTCCCAATGCTCCCTCATTAAGAAGGCAAGTAAATCAATATAGGTTATATATGCATAGTCATGAAAAGCATTTCTACTTTCATAATGTAAAAGAAAATATAGACCTCCCCCCCAAAAAAAAATTCAAAAAAATAAGGAAAGTTTTTTTTTTTTTTTTTTTTTTTTTTTTTAAAGCATGCCTTGGGGCAGTTAGGTGGTGCAGTGGACAGAGCACCAGCCCCGAAGTCAGGAGGACCTGAGTTCAAATCTGATCTCAGACACTTAACACTTCCTAGCTGTGTGACCCTGAGCAAGTTACTAAAACCCAATTGTCTCAACAACAACAACAGCATGCCTCAATCTGTATTCAGACACCACCAATTTTTTCTCTGGTGATGGATAATATATTTTATCATAAATCCTTCAGCATTGTCTTGGGGCATTATATTATTGAGAATAGCTAAATCATTCACAGCTGATTGTTACAATATTGCTATTACTTTGTACATAGTACATTTCACTTTGCATAAGCTCATGTAAGTCTTTCCAGATTTTTCTGAGAGGATCTTGCTCATCATTTCTTATACTGTAACAGTATTCCTCATTACAATCACATACCATAATCTGTCCATTCTTCAGTTGATGGCCATTCCCTCAGTATTCAATTCTTTGCCACCAGGAAAGAGCTATTATCTATCTACCTATCTATCCATACACATATAGATTTTTTCCCTTTTTGTTTTTAATCTCTTTTTAAATATAGACTACAAGTAGTATTCCTAAATCAAAAGATAGGCATGATTTTATAACCCTTTGGCATAGTTCCAAATTTCTTTACAGAATGGTTGAATCAGTTTACAACTCCACCAACAATACATTAAATATCTCATTTCCCCCACATCTCCTGTACCATTTGACATTTTCCTTTTCTGTCCCATTAGATAATCAGATAGGTATGAGGTGGTACCTCAGAATTGTTTTAACTTGCATTTCTCCAATCAATAGTGATTTAGAGCATTTTTCATATGGTTATAGAAAGCTTTGATTGCTTCATATGAACATTGTTCATTCATTTTAATCATTTATCAATTGGGGAATGACACTTATTTTTATAAATTTGACTCAATTCTTTTTTGTTTGAGAAATGAAGTCTTTCTCAGAGAAACTTGCTTCAAAAATTTTTCTTAGTTACTATTGCTATTTCTCTCCATCTTATTTCCTCCACTATTTATTCTTTTCTCTCTCACCCTATCTCTCCTCAAAAGTGTTTTGTTTCTGACTATCTCCTTCCTCCCTTCTATCACTCCACCTCTTTCCCTTATGCTCTTCCCCTCCCTCCTACTTTCCTGTAGGATAAGATTGATATCTATATCCAATAAGTGAGTGTATATTATTCCCTCTTTGAGCTAATTCTGATGAGAGTAACCTTCACTCACTCTCCTTCATTTACTTATTTCCCCTTTCACTCCTTCCTTTCTCCCAATAAATTCCTCATTCCCCCCTTAATTTAATTTTTAGATATTATTCCTTCATATTCATCTCAAATATACTTCTTTTAACTGTTCTAATAATGAAAAAGTTCCTGTGAATTACAAGTATCACCTTCCCCTGTAAGAAACAGTTTGATCTTATTAAGTGCCTTATGATTTCCCTTTCCTGTTTACTGTTCAAACATTTTCTTGTGTCTTGTATTTGAAAGTCAGATTTTCTATTCAACTCTGGTCTTTTCATCAACACCCTTTATTGCATTCAATATCCATTCCCCCTTCCCCCCCCCCCCCCCCCAGCTCCCTCCGGAAGATTATAATTAGTTTTGCTAGATAGGTGATTCTTGGTTGTAATCCTAGCTCCTTTACTCTCTAGAATATCATATTTCCAGCCATCCAATTCTTTAATGTTAAAGCTGCTAAATCTTGTGTTATTCTGACTATGGCTCCACTATAATTGAATTGTTTCTGGATGCTTGCAATATTTTGTCCTTGACTTGGGAATTTTGAAATTTGATTAAAATATTTCTGAGAGTTTTCATCTTGGGAGGTAATCTTTTAGGAGGTAATCAGTGGATTCTTTCAATTTCTATTTTATAAAAAATCTGGTTCTAGAATATCAGGACAATTTTCCTTGATAATTAAAAGAAGCTGCCCAGGTTCTTTTTGGATCATGGCTTTCAAGTAGACCAATAATTTTAAAATTCTCTCTCCTATATCTATTTTCTAGTTAGTTGTTTTTCCAATGAGATATTTTCACATTTTAAAAATTTTTTTCATTCTTTTGGATTTGTTTTATCGTACTTTAATTTCTCAAAGTCATTAGCTTTTTTTGCCTAATAATTTTAATTTAAAGAAATTATTTTCCTCTGTGAGCTTTTGTACCTCCTTTCCTATTTGTCCAATTTGAATTTTTAAGGAGTTTTTTTCCCCTTCAGTGAATTTTTGTGCCTCTTTTCTATTCAACCAATTCTTCTTTTCAAAGAATTCTTTTCTTACTTGGAGTTTTGTACCTCTTTTACCATTTGGCCTAGTCTGTTTTTTAAGGTATTATTTTCTTCAGTATTTGTGTGTGTGTCCTTTACCAAGCTGTTAACTCCCTTCCCCACTGCCATGATTTCCTTACATCATTTTTATTTCTCTTCCCAATTTTCCCTCTATCTCTCTTATTTGATTTTCAAAAATCTTTTTTGAGCTTTTCCATGGTTAAAAAACAATTCATATTTTTCCTTGGAGGCTTTGGATGTAGGAACTTTAACTTTGTTATCTTTTTCTGGGTGTGTTTTGATTTTCCTTATCACCATAGTGATTTATGATCAAAACTTTTTTTCTGTGTTTTCTCATTTTCTAGCCTATATCTTGACTTTTTAAACTCTTTTCTTCAGTAGAATTTTCTGCCCTGGTTCTGTGAGAAGGATCCCTGCTCACTCTGACTATAAACTGGAGTGTGCTAGTGCTCCCCCTCACCCTGGAACTACCACTTCAGACTATTATCCAGATTTGAATATGGGCAAAACAACAGACTCTTGCCTTAGTGCTAGCAAAGAGATCCCTGTAATCGCCTTCTGACCAATTGTTCAGTCCCCTTACTATTGTGGGCTAAGAACTCCTGAAGCAGCTTTTGTGGCTTCCAAAGTCTGCTCCTGGTTTGCTAGATCTGAGTCTACACTGGTATGGCTTGTGCTGGATTGTGCTCCAGTCTCTCCCAAGTGCAACAGACCTTTCCTGCCAATTGGAAAATCATTTCACCCCAGATCAGCAGCTCACCTATTATTTATGATTTTAGAAAGTTTCTGATGCGCTGAAAGATTGTGATTTATTTGTGATAATACAGCTAGAAGATATCAGACACAGAATTTGAACCCCACCTTTCCTGACTTCAGAATCAATCCTCTAGCTACTGTCATGCTACTTTTCTATTTGTAATTAAGACCAAGGAAGTCTTTTGATCATAATTCTGATACAAATCAATAGGAGCTCCATGTTTGATCAAGAAGCAAATAGAAATCTTCTTTCCACTACCTACCAATTCAGCTCCAGTCTGGATAATGAGGTTTTTTTCTCTTGATTCATTGGAGTTCATTTTTAGATTCATTTTAGCCACCTTTGATGAATCCCATGAATCAGATTATAATGGGAGAGCATTTTAAACCAGATAGTCTCTGGTGGCTATCTGTATCTACTATTTTCAAAAACCATTTTTAAAATTTATGTATTTTAAATACATTTTTATTTAAATATATATTAAATTAACATATTTATTTTTTCTCTCCACAAAGGAAAAAAAAGCCCACTTATATTTTATTCATAATCATAATTTGTTCAACCATTCTTCAACTAATGGATATTGTCTTGGTCTCCAATTCTTTGGTACCATTAGAAAAGATATAAATATTTTCATATATATAGGACCTTTTTTTCTTCCTTTGATCTCTTTGGGATATAGATTTAGTAGTATTTCATTGGGTCAAAGAATATCCACAAACATTATATGAAAATCAACTATGATTTACTTAGCTCTTTTTAGCAATATGATGATCCAAGACAATTTAAAAAGATTTATGATGAAAAATGCTATTACATCAGGGAAAGCACTATGGAGTCTGAATGCAAATCAAAGCATACCATTTTAACTTAAAAAATTCTTTTTCATGTTTTTTGGTCTTTATTCTGATTTCTTCTTTCACAATACGACTAATGTAAAAATATGTTTAACATGATTGCACATGTATAACCTACACCAGATTGCTTACTGTCTTGGAGTGAGGGAAGGGAAGGAAGAGAGGGAGAAAAAAAATTGACATTCAAAATCTTATAAGAGTGAATGTTGAAAACTATCTTTACATGTAATTGGAAAAAATAAAATAGTAAGTGAAAAAATGTTGAAAACCGTCTTTGCATGCGATTAGATATAAAAGACTACAAAATCAAACTAATTAAAAAAATATGTTTGTTCAGTATCTTTGGGGGCATAGTTTCAAATTTCTTGAAAAAGACTTTCACCCAGTTTTGCCTTTGTAACAAAATATGCCTCCTAGAAGGTAAGTGCAAGAATCCCAAGAATCATTCTTCTACCTCTGGGAAATAGGTCAGATGGATTAATATTTCAGTTTTCAAGGGTATTCAAAGAGAGAGGGTGCAGAACACCCAATTATCTGGTTTAGAATGGCATTCTTAAGTGATAATAAACATAGAAATATGAAAGTAGCTGGGACAAGAGAATGGCAGAATCCTGATTCTGCCACTAGCTGTGTGACTTTATTCTATTTATTTATCTTCTCTGAGCTAAAATTCCTTTCCAAAATATTTAGAAGGGGTGAAAGGTTCCTTTCAGTTCTTATAGTTTGTGAAAAGTTTGGGTAGTTTTTGTTTGTTTGCTTTTAAAAAACAAATGAATTCTTCCTTTCTGTTGTTGGTTAAAGAAGAAACTAAGAGAAGAAATGAAATAGGTTTGAGTTCACAATATACAAGTATTTCAAAATGTGTAAAAATAACATGAAAGCAGGAAAGGAAAAAGAGAAAGTTGAACATCAATAATACCCCCAAATACCAGACCCAGCACTGTGGAATTTTATCTATTGATCTCCTCCTTCCCTTATGACCCCATTCCCATCCCAACAATCATGATACTTCCATCCTAGTTTTTTTGTGATCCCTTTTGGGGTTTTCTTGATGAAGTTGCTGGAGTGGTTTACCATATCCTTCAGCATTTTTTGCAAATGAGGAAACTGAGGCAAAAAGGAGTAAGTGATTTGCCTAGGGCCACACCACTAGAAAATATCTGAGCCCACATTTGGATTCAGGAAGATGAGTCTTCTGATTCTAGACCTAACCCTCTATCTATGTGCTACTTAGCTATTCTATACTTGTTTGAAATATTAGGAGTTGGAGCTTTTCATTGATTCTTATCTTTAATTTTTTTTAAATTTAATTTTATATCACTTTAAATATTTACTTTTATTCTAAATTTAAATAACAAAAAAGAGTATTTCTATATGCTTAGGAAATCTATGCTCATAGCTATGAGTATCCACTTGACATCACTTTCTTTTTAAAAAGTAATACATTCTATACATTATTTGCAGACCTGTTCTTGTTTGTCATCTGTGCTCCTTTCTGAATTTTCTTCTTTTTTATGAATTGTAAAAAATGTCACTTTTTTTGGGGGGGGGCATTACTATTGTTAAGTTAACACAACTATCTTACATACCCAAGTAGAAAGTTGTAGAAGTTGAACATTATACAAATCATTTTGCTTTAAAATACCCAATACGTATAAAAATTCCAAATTGTATATTGTCCATAACAGAAACATTTTCAAAAGGACAAGGAAAACTATTATTTTCAGAAACCCTTTAAATAATGGGCATAACCTCAGGATACAATCAATACAATTAATTAAAACTTATACAAATTATCCTAATTCTACATAAAAGAATCCAAGAAGTTCTTAAAAATATTAATTCAACTTTTAGAAATAACCCTACCAAATTATAGATCACGTTTATAACTATATTCCTTATACAAGGAAACAATTATGTATCTAAAGAAACAAATATTCAGTCAATTGACTTACTACAGTAAAAGTAGACTATCTCTTTTATATGACAATTTGCTTTCTGCAGCTGAGAGCCAAGCCTCTGCAGAAATCTTACACTTAGAACATTTAGGAGGGGAAGGGGATTCCATGTGGCCAACACTCCCCTACTCCCCCTCCAAAGAGGCAGCCATGGGCAGTAAGGGTGGGTATAATGGGCTGAAGCTGAGCTGATGCACTGAAGTGGAAGCACTTTAGGCTCATTAGCAATTGGACAATACTCTAGTAATATATTCTTGGAGAAAGAATGGCCCCGCCCATTCTTTGTGCAAGTTTGATGTGTTGTATAGGAGATTGCGTAGAAGATTTGGTGGGTGGAGTGTGAGAGCCAGAGGCACTGCTGGCGGGATTCATGTCATGATTGCTCTCACTTCGTGTCTCCATTCCCCTTCACCTCCGCAAAGAATAAAGATCAAGGATTTTCCCTTATCCTGACTCCGGCTGATTTTAAAAATACTCTGGGTGCTAAATGCGGTCATCACAGGTGGAGGTAGGGAAGACAAGCTATATCTTCATCCCTGAAGACAAAAGATTCTTTTCCACTCAGTTCTTTTCCTCACTCAATTTTCTCCATCCTTCCATTAAAAACTTTCCTTTCCTTCTTGCTACATACTTTAAATAATTTCCAACAACCTTTCTAACTAGATGCTCCATGCTAAAGTAGTAGAAAGCAGTGTGTGTGTGTGTGTGTGTGTGTGTGTGTGTGTGTGTGTGTGTGTGGCGGGGGGAGGGGGGGAGAGAGATGAGTTGAATCTTTACCTTTTAAGATAAAAGATTCTCTCCTGTTTCTCCCTCCCCCACCTCTTCTTCTCCTCCCACATACTTTCCCAATACTTTCTCTCTCCACTCTTAAATCACTTTCATTCTCCTGTCCTTTCCCTTCAAGACTGTTAAGATTCACAATATAGTGAACAGCTGAATGATTCCATAAAACCCATATGTCCAGCAGAACTGGATTTAAAGCATAACTTATTATATTAACAAATTACCCAATGTTTCAGAAGATAACATACTTTATCCAAATAGAGGCACGTGACTCCTTTCAGGCAAGTTAAACTGAATCAAATCAAATACAGCTTTTAAAAAGTTTTTTTTTTTTTCTTTCTTTCTTTCTGCCTGAGTGTTCTTCTCACAACAACGAGCTTATCTGTCTGGGCAGAGCTTGAATTTTATTGCTCTGTTCCTTTAATCCTATTAGCAGGCTTTGAAAATTGCTTCTCAAGGAAACCTGTCTGCCAGTTTTAAAAGTTTCTTAAAACTTTAACAGACCTTTTTAACCAATAAAACAGACAAATAGGTCTCACAGAACACAGAACACTAATCACATAAACATAGACTGCACAATCAACATTTAACAAAACATTTAGCATATATAGACAGATAGCACCAAAAAAGGTGTTCAGAATCAGATAATCAGATCCACTCTAGAATACCCAGAGTTGTGCCAACTGGCACAGAACCAGATATGTGTCTTAGAAGACACCCCGGTAGTGCCACACTATGTACAGTGGACACTGTTCTCAGAAATTAACACCTATTGGCATCTTATTATTCTGAGAATCCAGATGCTAGCGCAGACAGACAAAATAGGTAAACAGATCAGATTATGTCCTAAGACATCCAGACTTACTCTCCTGTGGACAAAATGAAGATGTCCATTATCAGGCATGGCTGCACCTGAAAACTGCTCTCTTCATGGAGACTCTGGAAAAATCCAGATCTTCAGCCACCCTGAGGCCCAAGGCAGAGATCTGAAGGTCTCTAAGCTTTAATCCTGCTGTCATATCTTGCTGGGGCCTCCAAATGTAATGCTAGAGAAACTGAGGCAAAATAGATTTTTTAATTATTTAAATGGGAGAGTTTGTGCTGGGGGCATGTTGCCCCCAGGGCTGATGTCTCAAAGCATCCAGCAGGGAATGTGAGTTTCCCATGAAATATATATATACACACATGTGGCTCTAAGTGACCCAGGTAGACTGAGGCAGAAGCAGAGTCTGAGCACTGAGAATGGGAATGGATCATCAATCCAGTTCTGACAGGATCAGGGGCAGGACCATACATTCTTACAAATTGGGAGTAAAGGAGATAATCAAACTAGAGTCAGGAATTCTGAAGAGATAGAGGTAGATGATGCCAATTAGGCATCTGAGATACGACATCTGGAATTTTGGAATTCCAGAGTGACCACAGCCCAAATTATCAAAGTCTTAATGAGCAGGAGGGGGAGGTGTTGCAACCAGAGGAATTTAGGCAGAACAATAAAAGGAACTGAGGCAGAAAAGTTCAGGGAAACTGAGGCAGGACAATAAAAGGGAACTGGGCACAACAAAATGATCCTCATAATCAATAAATTTAGGCAAGCAAAGCTAATCAAATAGGGCCATATCAAAAAATACATGTCTACAACATATGCTCATCATCTCTTAGGGGGTAGGTAACATCATAGCTCCACTAGAGACAAAATTGGTTGTGGCTTTAATCAGAGTTCTTAAGCCTTTCAAAATTGTTTTTTTCATAAATATTATTATCTTTGTGAAAATTGTTTTCCTAGTTCTATTCACTATGTTCTTCAGTTCATATTACCCAGGACTCTTTTATTTTGATGTAATAACAAACAATACAGTGTAATATCTTGCATTATACAACACATCACAATTTATTAAGCCTTTTCCTAATTGTCTAAGAAGTATTCTAAAGCAGTCTCTTAGATTTAAGTTCTTCTGCCCTTTCTTGATAATCCTTCCCCTTTTAAATAAATGTCAAAATTTGTTTCTACATGTAAAGGAGAGGAAAATAAACATTAAATTTAATTTTTAAAATTTCTTTTTGTATTTTTTTTTGTATTTACATTATAGTTTTTCCTGTAGTCAAGAAAAAACAATTAAATCATCAAATACTGTGGCCATATATGCATTCAATATCCTGTTCTAGTAATTCACTATCTCTGTGTTACAAATTACTGCTTTCCTTTAACTTCTCAGAATTAGTCCCAAGACAGGGCAGAGTACAGAGGAAGAGCAGAAGTTATGAAGGCAGAGGAGGAAGAAAGATACTAAAGCCTTAGTCCTCATTTCCCCTCCACAGCCCAGAATCATGTATCCAATTGTTACCACTTCTCTTCTGCCTTAAAACTAGTTGTATTGAACAAAAGAAGGCATTGTATATCTGGGAGACATGAAAACAGCCACATTGTTTAAAGAATTCATAGCTCTGTCTCTATCTCTGTCTTTTGGGAAAAAAAAAATTGGCTTTAGCAGAGCTATAAGAATGACTCTACAATAATTGAAGCACTTAACATTTATCTGAGGAACTAAAAGTACTATTTACTAAAAATAAAGTTACATGGTAACTGCCAAATGAGTGATTTGAAGACTTGGACCCATATCCAAGTCAAGGAACAAAGTTTATTGTAATTGCAATGCTAATTGAAGTGAACTAAGTTCCAAAAGAATTTGGCAAAGGACAAGAGAAAGGAGACACATTTATACAGTTCTTCAAGTTATTTATACGCTAATTTTATGTCTTAGAGGTAGAACTGGGAAGTGGTCTCAGGAATTTGGTTATCACTGGCCAGCAGATTCTCCTAAGGCCAGAAGATGTTAGAATCATTGACAGATTGTCAGAACAATAGTACTCTAAGGTCAGAGGATCTCAGGAGCACTAATATCTTCCCTAAAATCTAAGGGAAGAAATATCATCATATTCCTAGTCCAGAAGACTTTTACAATCATTAATAGACAAATTGTTAGAACAATAGCACTCTAAGGTGAGGGTGGAGGGGACCTTGGGATCATTGATTCAAAAACCAGAAGACTTTAGAATCATTGACAGATTGTTAGAACAGAAGCACTCTAAGTGGGGGGGGGGGGGAGCTAAGAGATTCCCCCTTACTGCTGTTTTCCCTAGAAGCTATGCTCCTTTATTACTAATGCGTTGTTAGTGGAGCTGTGAACTGATCCAGCCATTCTGGAGAGCAATTTAGAACTATGCCCAATGGGTTATAAAACTGTGCAGTGCCATTACTGGTTCTGTATCCCAAAGAAAGAGATCATAAGAGGGATAAGGACCCACTTGTGGTCCTTTGCCCAGAAAAGCCTCCATAGTCCAGTCTAGGACACAAAACTATTGTGCCACGATTTCTTTTTACTGTCCTGCCTCATTTTCCCTAATTGTCCTGCCTCACTTTCCCTGGTTGCACCTCCTCCCCCCTTTCCTGACAATTAGGACTGAAGTGGAGATCTGGTCACTCTGGCATTCCAAAAGAGTCACAAATATAAAGATATAATCTCAAGATAAGGGGGAATTCAGATATCTGGGTTCCTAAGTCCTTCTAAGTTATCAAGAATTTATGGTCCTATCCCCACCCTGTCAGAACCGTATTAATGATCTGTCCTTGGACATTCCTGCCATTTACCAATGTTCAGGCCCCACCCCCTTGTCTACCCTGATCTATGGAAACATATATAGTTCATTGGAATCTCACATTCGAGACTGGATTCTTTGAGATGAAAGTCTAATTCAGCTCTGGAGGCGGAATGGATTCTGTGCTGCTTCCAGACTATCTCTCTCTCTCAGAAATCCAAATAAAATATTAAAAACTCTCTAATCTCTATCTTGCCTCAGTGTCTTCTGGCATTACAAAACAACTCTCCAATAGAATTTTGATGGAAAATGCCATCTGCATCCAGAGAAAGAACTGTGGAGACTGAATTTTTTTCATTGTTGTTGTTGTTTTGTTTTGGGCCGTGGTGCTGTCCAGGCCAGCTAGGTGGTACAGTAGATAGAGCATTGGCCTTGGAGTCAGAGAATCTGAAGTCAAATCCAAATCATTTAACTGATTTCTTTTTTTTTTTCTTTCTCTTTTAAGTTGTAAAAACAAGAGAAGCGATTCTACGTATTTTGCATTATTCACTGAAATGGGGTTGAATCTAAGCCAGTCCCTTGTAGTGTTAAATCATGAAGCTAACTGCTGTAGTTTGTTAAATAAGCAAAATGCATAACAATATGAATCTGTGAAAAACTCCCTATACTTCATTTCCTGCTTGAAAGATATGTTTCTTGACAATAGTTAATTTCCTATACTACATGTCATCAGCTAGGTGGCCCAGTGAGCAGGACCTTGAGGTAGAATGATTCACCTTCCTAAGTTTAAGTCAAACACTTACTAGCTGTTTTATCTGGTGCAAGTCACTTCACCCTGTTTGCCTCAGTTTTCTCATCTGTAAAATGAATTGGAGAAGGAAATGGCAAACTACTCCAATATCTTTGCCAAGAAATCGTGAACTAACATGATTGAAAAACAAACAAAAATTGAATGAGCTGCCTCAGGAGGTAGTGAATTTCTTTACAAGCCTTCCTGTAAAAGCTAATAGGAATCTAGTCAAAGAAATAGTAAAGAGAATTCCTTTTCAGGTATGGGTTGAAAACAAGTAACTTACAAGTCAGAGATCCTGTGAACTTTTCCATGATTTTTGCTTTCAAGAAGGATAGCCAGAGACCAAATCTTCTGAAATCCCAGATGTATACTATACTATCTGTTATCTCTTCCTATTTTAGATCTTCAGATCCAGTTCTAACAAGTAGTTCCATGGCAGATGTCATAATTTTGCTTTCATTCTCAATGTTGCCAATCCTAGCATACAGCCAAATACAGAAAGAGGAGGGTAAGTATGAGATTGTAACAGTGATTAAAAAAAATGTTTTAATTTATCCTTGAAATTTTGAAGTATTTTCTTTTTCCAGAAACCTAAAACATCTTCCTACCTTGATTCAGTATTATTCTTCCAGCATCAAACTTGCAGATGTTTGTTATTATTAATAAATGTTAGTTATCCTTAACTAGGGTGACAAGAAAGTTTTGAAATGTTGGTTTAATTTATACAATTGTCTCATTAGGCCATGGAAAGAATGCTGGATTTGAATGACATGGATTCAAAACACAGCTATTCCATTTACTACATCTGTGAACTTGGATTGGCTATTGAACTACTCTGAGTCTCAGTTTCCCTATTTGAAATATTAGGAAAGACTGACAAAATTAATTGAGATCCTTTTTGGTTCAAAGTCTGTGATCTCATGATCTTGTTAATCAGGGGATAGGAGGACTGTATCTGTGACAATGAGAACAAAGTCTATCATCTTCAAGGCAAGACCTGTTCTATGACTGTACTGACTGTGTGTCACTTTCTCTACCACTTTAAAATTTTAAAGATGCCTTAAGAGAAAAAGGAAAGAGGAAGAAGTAGCAGTGTTTTTTTTTTTTTTTGAAAATCTTATTGATATCTTTTATTTTTATACCACTTAAATTCTCCCTTCTATTTCTTCACCTTACTAGTGGTCTCTCATAATAGAAATCATTTTTAAAGGAAAAAAATAAAGAAATAAAAGAAAAATCAGGAAAATCAATTGACACACTGGAAAAAATATAAAAATGTATGTAATGTTCTACATCCCTTTCACATTTCTGCAAAGGAGTACAAAGGGTGTCTTCTTATATTTCTTCTTTGGTGCCAGCTTATTTTTATATAATAAGAGAAAATGGGGCGGGGAGGTGCCATAGTTTATAGAACCTGGGATTGGAAGGAGGAAAACTCATCTTCCTGAGTTCAAATCCAGCCTCAGATACTTTCTAGCTATGTTACCTTGGAAAAGTCACCTTACCCTGTTTGCTTCAATTACTAATCTGTAAAATTAACTGCAGAAGAAAATAGCAAACTACAAATCCCAAAATAGGATCATGAAGAATCAGACACAACTGAACATGTTCTTTTTAATTTTTGGTAAATTAAAAAAAATATATTTTATAGTGTTGTTTTTATGTTGGAGTAGTCATTGTAACACATTGTTTTCTTGGCTCTGCTTTTTTCATTTTGTTTTAGTTCATGTAATCCTTTACATGCTTCTCAGTACTCATCATTTCACAGATTTATAACTTCTTATATAGTAACTTTTTATTATATTCATGTACCACAATTAGTTTAGCCATTATTACTTAATATTTAAATATCTACTTTGTTTCCATTTCTTTGCTACAATAAAAAGTGCAGCTGATTTTTTTCAAATGAATTATATTGTTGCATTTCTAAATATATAGAGAGGTGAATGTATTATATATGACTTTATGTACATGGTGGCTCACTTCAAATGAACCTTGTTTTGAACTACATATTTCAATCTATTTGTATTCATTTTTTCTCATTGGTACTGGAATGAAGATAATCTTAAAGTTTATTTTTAGTGCTTTCAGATTATAATTATTTTGATGATAAAGACATGTGCCATTATATATAGCTCTATGTATTGTATGTCTATTGTCCCATTTCCAACATAAAACTACAAGTGTCTCTAGGACAGGAACTTGAGTTTTTGTTTCCTTTGTAAGTCTTAACAATGATTACTCCAGTATTTGAACTTATTAAATATGATAATCTGGTCTGCGATCTCACAGTCTTCTTCAAATGTTAATATGATAGAATTGCAAAGAGGTGGATTTGCGCCATAGCACAATGTTATGGAAAGACATTTGAGTCTTTCCTTGCTTAGCCTCTTGCCATCTCTATAAACTTGAGTAGAGCATCTGAGCTCATTGAATCTGTTTTACAAATTATAAAATGAGAGGGAATGGGGCAGAAGATGGAGTGAGATGAGGACTTACCAGAGCTCTCTCCCAAACCTCTCCAAAGACCTTTAAATAATGACTCTAAACAAATTCTAGAGCAGCATCTACAAAAAGATGGATTGAAGGAGTTTTCCAGCCCAAGACAACTTAGAAATTTGGCAAGAAAGATCTCTCATACCTGGGTGAGAATGGAACACAATCCAGTGCAGTTGTCTCCTGCACCACCCCAACCCCAATAAACCAAGACCAGGCCTTGGTAGCCATTGAATCAGCAGTGACGGTGGTGGTTTTTGGAGCCCTTAGACCAAAGATGGTAAAGGAACCAAAAAACTGGTCAGAAAGAGATTACAGTGGTCTCTTTTTCAATACTGAGACAGGACTCTGTTGCTTTGCCCAAACTTGGATCAGGGGGGTAATCTTGGGTTGCAGTCCTAGGGCAAGGAGGAGCCTTGGAACAGCAGAACTTGCAGGTCACAGTGGAACAAGCACCTTCCTCACAATTCCAGGGACAAAAAGAATGCTTATAGTCATGTCCCAGAGGACAGTCCAGGAGAGTAGCTAATATCTCTCCTTAGATCTTACTATTTTGCAAGAATGGAAAATTTATAGGTCCCTAGAAGTATCTCTGAAAACACCTGCACAAAACTTCTGAAGTCTAGGACACTTCATCCTCTACTCTGGTTTTTTGGTCTAAGTTTTTAAATGTAAAACATGACTATAATGAAAATGTTTTGCATGACTCCAGATGTATAACCTATATGGAATTACTTGCCTTATCAATGAAGGGGAGTCAGGAGGGAGAAAGGGTTTGGAAATCAAAGTTTTCAAAATGAATATTAAAAGTTGTTTTTGCATATAACTGGGGAAAAAATAAAATATTGAATAAAATAAAATGAAGGAGTTGAAATAGATCTCTAAAAGTTCTTTTTAGCTTTTATATTCTTTTTAAAAAAGTAATAGCATTTTATTTTCAAAATACATGCAAAGATAGTTTTCAATATTCAGCCTTGAAAAACCTTATGTTCCAAAATTTTCTCTCTCCTTTTCCCCATCATTCTCCCCTTGACAGCAAGTAATCCAATAAATGTTAAAGGTATGCAATTCTTCTATACATAAATCCACATTTATCATGCTGCATAAGAAAAATCAGATCAAAAAGGGAAAAAAATAAGAAAGAAAAAATCAAGCAAACAGTTCCCATAATCCTCTTTCTGGGTGCAGATGGCTCTCCGCATTACAAGTCTATTGGAATTGGCCTGAATCACTTTGTTATTGAAAAGTAGCTCTTATATTCTAAGGAAATGAAAAACATTATCATTTTTCTCGTTGCATCCACAATCTGATGGATCTACTGCTCAAACGTGATCTATTCCAATTGGTATAGTCTAATCATAGCCAGCATCATTTAAAGATAATTTCACTGACAGTTCACTGAGGTCAGAGGTGGGGAACATCTTCCATGAACTGTATAAGGCCTGCAAAATCATTTGCAAAGGGAGGTGATAATGAGCTGAAAGCTAGGTACAACAACCTTCCACTACTTGAGTTCTCTAACTTGGTAATTTTGTACAGCTTGCAAATAAATATGTAGATGGTCCTTGGCAAAAAAAAAGGTTCCCCTCTCCCTGACTTAGGATAATAACTCCATCAAGAGAGCCACCCCTGCTCAAAAGGAGAGAGTAGTGATGGTAAGGTAACAACTATCATGGGACATTCAAGTTGAATTTGGAGTATTATTTTTAAGTATACTTCTATATGATAATGGATCTATGATCTAATCAATGTTTCCATTGCCTATATAAATTGTAATCTATCCATGTATGACTTCATAACCTGTGCAATTTTCATCTATGCCTTTTTGTACATGTTTGGCCTCTTTTCACTGCCCCAATCCCATCCCTTTGGTGCTAAGACATTCTCTGACTGCTCCCAGGGGATCATATGGATACTTTGGGGAATATACATATATGATTCACTTCTGAATGTCCCTTTATTAGCTGGTGAGCTGGAAGAGCTGAGGATTTATGGAACCTTCTAAAAGAAGAGACAATTTCCGTGATCCTTCTTCCCTCTCAACCAATCTTCTACTCAAGGAATCACCACTGTCAATGCTTTGTCTTGTTGATGGGAGATGAGGCCATTGTTGCAAGTGCAAGCTTCCAGTGCTTTAAGAAATTAACAGGGACCCAAGCAGTTCTCCCATTTGCAACTCCTCTGTTAAGTGGATGGAATACCATGACCCCTTAGGGCAGTAAAGAACCCTATCCTTCTTCTACACCATCACTCCCAAACTGGTGTCAAATCTTTTCACTTAAAAGGCTGTAGCCAAGAGTAAGATCAAATGGAAATGAACTCATTAAAAAGGAATCCTCAGCTTTTTTTTTTTTTTTTTTTTTTTTTTTTTTTTTGCTGAGGCACTTGGGGTTAAGTGACTTGCCCAGGTCACATAGCTAGGGAGTGTTAAGTGTCTGAGGTCAGATTTGAACTCAGGTTCTCCTGACTTCAGGGCTGGTGCTTTATCCATTGCACCACCTAGTTGCCCCAGTTTTTCTTTTTAAACTCAGTTGTCAACGAGGGAATTCATAGAAATGAGCCAAACTTGACTGAAAATCTATTCTACAACACATTCTATGGTGCCCCAGAATTAGAGAATATCTGCACATTTTCTGCCATGGGGATGGGATGGGATGGGAAAAGATCCCATTATATAGACATTCACTATAAAGGATGAAAACCCAATGTATTAAAGGCTTGCCTCTATTGATTTAAAATATCTTATGGATATCCTAGTGCATCATTTGCCCATTTGTTTTTATTCCCCACTCTTAACATGATAAGTCCCTTTTCAGGAATATATTTGCTTAATCATGTCTTTTCTACCACTTCTTGCATCCAAGTTATAATTCATAATACACATTAGCTTGTAAACATTCACCATTCATCAAACTCACTATGGGTCTTTCCTTTGCTTTTTCTTATTGTGGCCATCTTTACTGAGAGTTCAAAGTATATGAACCCTTTGATCTCAGAAATAAGATGAACAAGGCGGAAGACTCACAGAGTATGAAAAGAGCTCCAGTTTATTATGCAGCACAGCCTTGCTGATATACATTTTTACAAATGTGATCAGTGTGTGAATTGTAGACAATTCCCAATCACCATTCAGAGAAGCAGTTCTTGGGCTTTGCATTTGCATGGTATCTGATAATGTGAGGAGAGCCAATCTAGACATTCTAGCACCCTGCTAACCCACAGGAGAGAGACTCTGTCAAGGTATCCCTGTTTATGAGCAACTACATTGTGACCTTTGGGGCTGAACCCATTCCCATGCTCAATAGGGGCATTTCTGCAACATGGCAGAAAACTTGTTGTGCACCAAAGGTATGTATGTGTGTATGTGTATATATATATATATATATATATATATATATATATATGTGTGTGTGTGTGTGTGTGTGTGTGTGTATATGTGTGTGTGTGTATATATATACACGCATATATGTATGTATATATATGTATGCATATATACACACACATATATCTATATCTATATATGTATACACACATATATTTATAGCTATATATAGATATAGATATAATTTTATTAGTGAGTATTATGTTAATTTAGGAAAGGTTTGGATTCGCTCCTATAAATGATACTTTCTGACTCAGTTTAAGCGAAAGTAAAATTTAATTATACAATACACGGAATAGATTGCCTACAATAACAACCAATACAGTAAATAATACATAAATAAAAAAAGAAAAAGGAGAACTATGATTAGAATAGAAAGCATCACCCGTCCGGAGGAGAACCATCTCTAAGTTGCAATTCTTAAGTTGCAGCAGGCTGGAGGACCTCCGAGGAACAGCCTTTGAGTCCCGAACGGGGAGAGATCCCAGGTGGGTGAGGTCCCAACTATGATTAAAACTGGACTGAATTTATAATGCTTGAAAACAAAGAAGGCACAGAGCCAACTTGCTTACATATAGAAAGTCAGGTATAGGAGAAGGAAATGCCAGATGGGCTTCCAAGATATGACTTGATTAATGTAGATGTCAGGAGACTGACATCCATTGTGTCCCACAGAAGGGCTAGTTCCTGGGATTGTGGAAGTGGAGCCAAACATTATGTGGCATGTTCCTGGTCTCATAGGGTTAAAGAAAGGCT
The DNA here is from genome assembly GCF_016432865.1 of Antechinus flavipes. Classification (NCBI taxonomy): domain Eukaryota; kingdom Metazoa; phylum Chordata; class Mammalia; order Dasyuromorphia; family Dasyuridae; genus Antechinus; species Antechinus flavipes. The sequence continues at coordinate 226,210,090 of NC_067400.1, forward strand.
AGGTTCCCATGGAGAGAGTCACGTTCTCGAAATGGTTTGAAATGAACTTACTAATAAGAAGGCATTTCTTATTCAGTGAAGAAACTCAGACTCACAGAGGGGAAGTTGTCCAAGGTCATATAGCAAGTTAGTACTAAAGTTGGAATTTGAATCCAGCTTTTCTCATATTCTTAATAGTGGTTTTTCCCCTACACCTTAGAATTTTAGTGATGAGAAATCACGTTATTCATGAACTATTCTAAATGGTGTTACTTTTTGAAAGAATTTTTAATCAACACAATGGCCATCTAGATTCAAGATTCATAAGTGCAAAAATGTGTACCTTCTTCCAGAATACTCTTCACATAACATGTATTTTATTAATACTGATTGAATTGAATTTATGCTATTGTTGATAATCTTCACTTCCAGATTTGCCAATTAAAAACATAACTATAGATATGAAGACAATGTTGTTGAGATGGACCAACGTGGAGAATGTGAATAACGTCACCTGTACTGTTAAAATCCTCTCAAAATTAGTATATAAAATGGAGGTAAAAATTATTATATATATATATATACATATCTATTTATGTGTGTGCACATACTTAAAAGTCATGTCTGCATATAAACATAAACCACCTATCTATTTGTCTATATAAACATATGTGCATATAATACAAATATATTTTTTCCTATTCACTCAATGAATAGGAGAAAAGATGATTTCAAATAACTAATGGTAAATATCAACATATTCATAATTAGGAAATTTTGTTTTTTGAATAAGTACTATAATTTGTTCCCGAGACAAGTGCCACTAAAATCACTCTCTGTGATGGGGTAGGAGCAGAATACCAATCAAAGACTAAGGGATACTCTAAGACTGCTTCTCATCCCCAATAAAAGAAGGAGGCTACTTGGTAGCTTCTTAGTTTAAATAATTATTTTTGAAATCTGTATGCTAAAGCCAGTTATTTTTTCACATTTAGTATCCCAGAGCTTAAATATTGAGTAAGACGCATGTAGCCTAGTAGCATATATAAAAACAGAGATATTTGGGTGGGTGGGGAGCAGAAACTGAAAGAAGACTTAAAATCAACCCTGTTACCTTCAGACAAAAATAATAACTAACATTTGTATAGCACTTTACAATTTGCAAAGCATTGATTATCACAACCCAGTCCCATTTGGCAGAAGAAGAATCTGAAGGACAGAAAGGTTAAGTAAGTGACTTGCTTAAAGTTGTGCAGCTAATAAGGCTCTGAGGTAAGATTTAAACTAACTTTCAGGTCTTTCTGACTCCAAGTCCAGCACTTTATTCATTGTATCATTTAGTTGCCTCAAAAAGAAAGAAAAAAAGAAAGAAAGAAAGAAAGAAAGAAAGAAAGAAAGAAAGAAAGAAAGAAAGAAAGAAAGAAAGAAAGAAAGAAAGAAAAAGGAAGAAAAAAGGAAAAAAAAATACAACCTTCAAAACTATCATGCTAAAGTTAAAAGATTCCTCAAGAATAATCTATGTAGTCCAGCTATCTCCTAATACAGAGAGGGCAATTAAGGCTCCAGAAAAGGGAAATGGTCTTAAAGGATGGCTCCATTTAATACACTGAAATTGGAGCTGAGGGGACAGAGAATGATAAGGAGCCCAAATCTCAGTGATGCATATATTGGGGAGGCTTTAAGGAATCTTCCTTAAAAGGAACATTTTATCCATTTACAAAGGAAGGAAAAGAGAATCAGAATTATATCAGAAGAAGGAATAAAATTCAGGTCTCCTGATTGCTCATTTAATGGACTTTCAGCAAGTTTGTTGAAATATGACCTTCTTCAGTGGGGATTGACTCCTGGTCTTAAGACTTAAAACCATGAGTTGAATAGGTAGGATATCCCTGGATCCTTTCAGGTATAGCCTGGCTCTAAATTTAGCCCCAGGTTCCACTCCTCAGGAAACACTGAGCATCTTGGAAGAGCAAAGCTTCCAAAAAATGCACACACCCTGGGATGACAGGCAGAAGTAGCCTAGAAGGCATGGCCTTGGGAACTTAGATCCCTCTCCTATCTTGCCCTACATGAAGTGTCCATATCCCTGTTTGCTTTCACTGGTGGTCTTACATCACCAGTTCAATACACTTTTAACTTGTATTGTTGACTATTTGTAATATGAGAAGCCAGGGAGGAAGTTTTCAAAGATCAGATAATTAAGCATACTTCCTTCTCAAGGCAAAGAGGTGATAAACTATTTTAACAGGATTTTGTATACTTTGACATTGTGCTGGATGTTTTTTGCTGAAATTTTTAAAATCTTTTTTTCCCCCCAATTCAGTTAGGGGAGTTAATATGACTGGGAGGTAAAGAAATGAAAAAAAAAAAAGGCATAAATAAAACTTCTTTAAAAAACAAGAAGATACACCCAAAGAAAGAACACTGGGAAATGAATGTAAACTGCTTGCATTTTTGTTTTTCTTCCCAAGTTATTTTTACCTTCTGAATCCAATTCTTCCTGTGCAACAAGAGAAGTGTTCGGTTCTGCACACATATATTGCATCTGGGATATACTGTGCCATATTTAACTTGTATAGGACTGCTTGCCATCTGGGGGAGGGGGTGAAGGGAGGGAGGGGAAAAGTCAGAACAGAAGTGAGTGCAAGGGATAATTTTGTAAAAAAATTACCCAGGCATGTGCTCTGTTAATAAAAAGTTATAATAAAAAAAAAAAAACCAAGCAGAATTTTTAGGGTAAGGTCCTGGTAACTGGGAGGACAAAATCTTCCTAAGAGAACTCATGGCTTCCTAGAGGGGCTGAATTCCTTATGTCATTTTATTCCAATTTGGGATCCTCCTTTGGCTATCTTCAAGGGAAGCACAGTTGACATTCAGTTCAAAGAGAAAAAGGTCATAATCCCTGAAGCCACACATTCACCAATGATTGAATACAGAATCTCTGTATTCTTCTGATCTTCTGATCATATTGAAGGCATATCCTTAAATTACAGTCATTGCCTAGACAATTCCACCTCTGGCTACTCCTTCACTTAAAATTAATAAAAAATAAACATAAAAGAAAGGTGGGCTCCATGCACTCATAGACATTTAGTAGTGGGGCAGGAGATGGGCAGCTTCTTTTAGCTCTCCCTCTTCTACCTCTTTCCCCTTCTCCTGTCCCCTATCTCCACTCCCATCTTGCTTCAGCCACCCCTGCAAAGGAGAAAAGATGGGTTGTCCCTTCTTTATTTAAACTTAGTTTCTATTCAAATGGGAGCTAATTCTAGTGTCAGGAACACTCCAGTTAAGTCCTGACTCATACATACAGGTTGTGTGACTGTGATGAAGTTGGTTGATTTTTCAGTGCTTCAAGGCAACTCACCAAGACTGTATGTTGTAGATTAGGTGCTTAACTACCTTGGTAGAAGAAGTCCCTCAATGGGAGTTCCCCTCGTCAATGAAATCAAAAGTCCCTGGTCCCCAAATTAATCCTTATTATTCACAAATTACTCACATATATACACAGATCACAATTATGAATGAATACATTAAAAAGCATTAGATACGTCCTATGTACAAAACATAGTTGTAAGGTCCAAAAGTACAAATAAAAAAGCATGGCAGTCTCTGCTCTCAGGAAGCTCACATTCTCATTGGGGAGACATTGATATGTCGGTATAAGCCGAATGGGAAGGTCCAAAGAGTTTTAGGGTGCAGAAGTAAAGCAAATGATAATCCATCTTTTTAAATGTCATTTCCATTGACAAAATCATATCCATCTCTGATATTAAATCATTTGACAGCACCAGGGATTTGGATAGTGAGAACTTATTTTTCCAAGTCTAAAGTAGTTATAAATCATGTTTCCATGTTATGATAGAAAAAAGTATTTTATATGCAATCCAATCATTTGGTCTTGAGAGAAGTATTGTGCAGTACACAGTGAAAAATATTGTTTCCATTTTTCACTGAGAAAATTAAAATGTACAGATGTTAAGTAATACAGCACAGGAAGACCTGCATTTAACTCTTGCCTGGACACTTATTAGCTAAGTCACTTCCTTCTGCTTGCCTCAGTTTCATCAAATGTTAAATAGGGATAATAGACTTTACTTTGTGGGATTGTGGCAAAGATCAAATGATTTGTAAATAATGCATGTTATAGTGGCTGGCACATAGTAAGAGCTATATTAATACTTATTCTCCTACCTCTCTCTCTTCTAGTGTCATATACTTAGTCAGTGACTATGCCAGGACTGTAGCCCAGATCTTTTGACTTCTGGGTCCAGTGATCTTACCAGCACAACATGAAGAAAACTTCTGGGAAGCAAGATGGTTTAATTCTCAATGCATATAGAATTGTAGCTTGTCATAAGTTAAAGGGACCTTAGAGAGTATTTAGGCTAATTTCATCATTTTATTTATCCTGTTTCATGATCAATTAGCTAATGATTGTGATTTCTTGTTTTTGTTTTTAGGCAATAAACAACCATAGGTGCAACATGAAAAGTTTTCATACCTGGTGCCAAGGGGTAGACTTTGTAATTGAAGGATTTTCTGGGAAAAGATTTTCAAAAACATTCCATCTTCCCCAAAGAGGTGATATAGAATGTTTAACATATTTTTTGAATTTTTTATCACACTCAAAACTAAAGAAAATAAAATATTTTCTTTCACTTCTATCTTACTAGGAGAAGAAGGGACCACTAAAGAAAATGTATCCTGTGAGATTCATGATGCAAATTTCATGGACTGCAAATGGACAGTGAGGAAAACTCCAGGAGATATCCATTATCAATTTTTTTACTCCCAATCCCCACTGTAAGTTTTGGCTTGGAGGGAAATCCCTTTACAAATCTATCATACAAAGTTTTTTTGGATCTTTCAAAGCAATATTTTGGCTATTTCAGGACTTTTGTGGATAGAGAATGTCCAAATTATAAGACAGATCCTGAAGGCAGACGTGTTGGATGTCATTTTGATAACCTCTCAGGATTCCCAAACCCTTACCCATATCACTTCCTAGTGACTGGAACCAGCAATGGAAGGGAAGTCCAGTGTACTGATGACAACATTTCACTATGGGATATTGGTAAGAATAATTTATGTTTCCTACCCATTTGTGTTAGTGAGACATAGATCATGTTTTTATTTGTAAAGACTGGATGAATGGTTTGGCTTTGTAGCACCTCATAAAATGTACTTCAAGTGGCTCTTCCTGCTTACTCTTGGTTCAATTGAGATAAAATGTGTCTTCCTCATCAATACACCAATTTTTTCTTTTTTATTATTAATAAAGTCTGTCTTGAAAGTTTTTATTACTATATTACCTTCATTTCCAAATAGCTTTTTCCCTCCCCCTTCCCAAAGAACCATCTCCTGTAACAAAGATTTTAAAAGATAGAGTGTGGGGGGATGAGGAAAGTAGTTGAGCAAAATCTAAACACACAACTTATGTTCTTGCAGTTGAGTAGTTTCAATCATATTCATCTCTTTGTGACACCATTTGGAGTTTTCTTGGCAAAGACATTGAAACATTTTCTTCTCCAGCTCATTTTATAAATAAGAAAACAGAGGCAAACTGGGTTAAGTGACTTGCCCAGATTCATATAGCTAGGCCAAATTTGAACTCTGGAAAATGAATCTTCTTGACTCTTGGCCTGTCACTTTATCCAGTGTGCTACCTAACTAACCAACACACTTAATACATATTCTGTTTTGGACAGTACACTCAATATTCCACACATAGTTTCCTACCTTTGTAAACTCAGGAGGGAAACTCATTTTCTGTATCTTTTCTAGAGATGAATGATTATTATAATTACATAATATTACTGTTGTTGTTTCCATTTACATTGTTATGGTCAGTTGGCACCTTCCTGATTCTGCTCACTTCACTTTGTCACTTCAGTTCATATAACTCTTTCCATGTGTCTCTAGTTTTCATAGTGTTAGGAATCAGTAATATTCCATTCCATTTACGTCCCAATTTTATCCTTCCCCAATCAGTGAATATCTACTTCATTCCCAGAACTTTGCTACTACAAAAGGTAATACTATAAATATTTTAAACCATGTGGAACTTCTCCTTCTTCCCCATTTTGGGATACAGGTTTAGCAATGGAATACTTTTTAGTGTGGAGGAAAACAGGAAAAAACATGAAAGGAGAAAGTTGAAATGTGTTCAAATCAGTCAGCAAACAATTTGCACTTTTTTCCATTGAAGTAAATTAGCAATTCATTCATAATTTCCAGTGTTAGAAGTTTCTTTAGAAAAATTAGAAAGTTCCCTGGGGCATTGAAAAATTAAATAAATTGGTTATGATTATGGTTATAATCAAGAGGCAGGTGGGTCATTCAGGGAAGAGAGCACCAGGCCCTTGAAGATCTGAATTCAAATATGGCCTCAGATACTTGCTAGTTGTGTGACCTCAGGCAAGTTATTCAATTCCTTTTTGTTTCACTTCTTTACCTGAAAAATAAGGACCTCCAGGAGAAGGAAATGGCAAACCACTCCTGCTTCTTTGTCAAGAAAATCCCATGGACACAACTGAATAACTATAGCAATGATCACATCACTAATATAAGGGTCTGGAAAGAACAGCAAATATTTATTAAGCACCTACTATATGCAAGGCACAAAACTACAGAAGATAAAAAGATAGAAACAAACAAACAAACAAACTGAGCCCCTATCCTCAAGGAGTTAACTGTTGGAGATATAAAGAAAGGTTTAAACTGTTCCTATTCTTTAGTTATTCACAATCTAATGGGGGAGACTACATATAAACAACTATGTACAAACAAGATACATATAGGATAAACTGGAAATAATAAATAGAGGGAAGATTGTAGCATTAAGGAAGACTGGGAAGCACTCAAAACCTATCATAATGTGATCGCTTCCATTTCCTGTATTCTTACATCACAAGTCTAGTTTCTAACCCTAGGGACTGTGGTAAATAGATACTTTTCAACATATCTCTAAGGAAAGTATTGACTTCTCTATTATCCATCACAATGTTTATGTTTCTATTCCAGAAATATTTAAACCACCAAATGTCACCATAAATTGTACAAACCTTAGATGTAGACTACAGTGGCAGATACCCAAAACAATACAAGTTCAAGGCAATGTCTTTGAATATCAGCTTCAAATTCAAAAGGTAATTTTTTTCTCACTTCTTAAATTATACTTCATGATATATGTTCCTTACATTGTGTATCTTGAAAAATCAATTTACCTCAATCCAACTGTCTTTCTTGTCAGAATAATTCTGTTCCAAAAACTTGCTCCAATCTGAACAATTTTATCTTTTTGTTGTTATTTTCACTTCTGTCTTTTTTTTTTTCCAAATGGAAATCAAGCATCAACAATGAGAAATTAATCCTCGGACAATATAAAAAATATCCTAACAATAAAAAAAAAGTGCAAGAATAGTTATTCTCACCTTATTAAATAACAGGCCATAATATCTCTTCACCAACATTTCCAACCCATCTTCACTTTATTTATTCCAATCTGGTTTTTCTTCTTGCCAAGGTCTTGATTTTTCTCCTTTCCCATATCCAATAGAATTTTGCCCCTTTAATCATTCCTTATTTTTCTGTCATCATAATTCTCTCACCATCCACTGACTCCCTCCCCTCCACCTACAAAAATGCCTAGATATCTCCAGGTCTCTTATTTCTTTCACAATCAAACTCCAAAAAATATGGTCTCATTTTCTCTTCATTTATTTTTCCTTTAAGATCTGGTTTCTAATCCACCTCTACTTTCCATAGTTGCCGGTGTTCTCTTATCAAACAAATCCAATGTTATTTTTTTTCTGTATTCTATTATTTTAGTTGATCTCTGTACAACTTTTGATTCATAGATTACTCTTTGCTCCAGGATGCTTTTCCTTTCATTTATTTCTGATTTTTCTCCTGCTCCTTGTTCTATTTATGATGTCCTACCTATCTATCTACCTATTTGTCCTACCTCAATCCCCTGCTGGGTCATCATCTTTCTCTTAAAGATCAAATACAATTTTCTCAAGGTTCTATTGTGGGGTCTTCTTCCTTTCTGTCCTTCTATGGGTTCTCTCTTGATCATCTCAACAACTCCTATGAGTATATCTTGTTTTTTTTGTTTGTTTGTATACCATTGTTTTCATGTAGTTTCTTTTAGATTGTGAGCACCATGAGAGCAGAGACTGCCTTTTGCTTTTCTTTATCTACTCAGTCCTTAATGTAGGTCATGGAACTTAGTAAAAGTTTGTTGAGTATTTAACCTATTTTGTTGGTCCAAGGAACACCCAGATAAGAAGAGGCTATTTTCTAATGTAGACTGATACTTTCTCTGAAACTTTTAGAGTTTTGGAGAATTGCTTAGTTTTATTTCCTTTTCTTTTTGAAGAAGATATCCTTGTAGAATAATAACAGTTATAATGTTTTCAAATGATTTTATATGCATTATCTCATTTGGTGGTGCTATTATCTTCATTTGTTATTATGTTCATTTTATAGTTGCAGAACCCGAGGTAGGGGAAGTTAAAAAAAAAAAAAAACCATCAAACTTGTCCATGATCATATAGCTAGTAAATAGTTGACACAGGATTCAGATCTTTCTGACTCCAGGTCATGTTTATTATCCACCTACCTATCTCCTTAACCACATTCCAGTTGTAATTCATATCTCACCAAACGCAATGTGATCTCTAGTTTGCTTAATTACCCAGACCTTATACTTTATAAATACAAATTCTAGAAGTCATAGGTTTCCTTCTGGTCTGTATTTTTCCCAGTTATTGTCTATTAATTGCTGGTCTTCTGCATTGATTTTCTTCTTCCTCTGCTGTAAGGGTAAATTTGGGTGACATCTGACTTAGTAAACTTATACTGGCAGCTTTCTTTCCCTCTTTCTCCTCTTGGATAAAGACTTAGACAGCATGGTTATCAAATTTTTAGATGACATGATACTAACATCTTGGATAACAGAAGCAAACTCAAAAAACATCTCATAGGCAAAAATTGTGGACTGAATCTAATAAAATGAAATTTCATATAGGATATGGGAAATAAGTCTAGCAGCAATTCATATGACAGAAAAAAACAAAAAAACCAAACCTGGGTTCTTAAAATAGCAAGCTCAATGTATAAGGCAATATGAGTGAAAAACAAAACAAAACAAACAATGCCAACAGATTCAACTTTAGTCTATGTAAATAGAGAAAATAGTTTCCAGAATGACTCATTATCATATCACATGTAGAATATTGTGTTCATAATTGGAAGCCTCTTTTAGAAAGGACTCTGATAAATTGGATTATACAGAGAATATTGATTAGGATAGGTAAGGGAATATTGAACATGACTCAGGATGATTGGTTGAAGGAACTGGATATGCAAAGATGAGGAAATTCAAGGACAATATGCTAAATGCCTTCTAGGATTTCCTAGATTGATGATAGAATTTAGAGCCAGAAGAATGTTGTCAAAAGGAAGAAGGATGTGAATTGTTCTGTTTGACCCAACAGGTCCCAGTTACAGTATATAAAATAGGTGGAAATTGCTGCTGAAGAAAACAACTGACTCTTTCATTTTAGCCAAATTAATCATTACATTTTTATTAATGTACCAATATTCTGCTAGAAGGAAGCTAGATGGCAGAATGGATGAAATGCTGGCCCTGGAGTCAGAAGGATCTGAGTTCAAATTCAATTTTAGATATTAGCAGTGTGACGATGGGCAAGTCACTTCATCCTGTTTGCTTCAGTTTCCTCATCTATAAAATAAGCTGAGGAAGGAAATGTCAAAACTACTTTATTATCTTTATCAAGAAAACCCCATATGGGATCACAAAGAATTGGACATAACTAATTGTAATTCTGCTTGGAAAGAGAAATAGATACTAGAAAACTGCTAATCAGTCAGAAAAATTCTCCTTCCCAGGCAATTTTGCAACTCACATTTAATCCCCTAATCTTTCTTTCTCCAAATTAATTTTGTACTAGTTTGTCTAGATCTATAAAGTATTCCTTGGTAGTTCAATTGGTATAGCAATAATTCTATAAATTAAAATATTATCATGTTTATTAAATGCATATGATGCAATCAAAATTTAATAATTTCTTGACTTCAAATTCACTGCTCTCTGTATTCTCTGTAGAAGTGAACTTGAAAAGAATGAAAAAGATACCATGGTTAAATCATTTTAATTCACTTTGGGTTTTGGTACAATTGTCCACAGGCAATTATAACTTCAGGATTTTCCCCAGCCTTCCATATTTTCTCATTCCTATTAGAGTTGTATTGGCTGTCCTGAAAATGTGGAAGAAATTAGGGAAATTATTTGCCATGGGGATCAGAATTCAAGCCACTTACTTGTTTTGCTTTTTGTTGTTGTTGTTGTTGCTTTTGCAGATTGCTGACAAGAATTTCTCTGAAGTTGTGAGTATTTTGTCTAACATCACTGAACTTTTGTCTCCAAAACAGTAACAAATCATTCATAGCTATTTCACTTCTATTTATATAACTAACTTAGTTGCATTTATTTAGCATATTAGTTAGAAAATTGTGTCAAAATATAATTGGGTTTTTCTGGATAGCCATAGCCACGTAGATAGAAAATTCCCCTGCAGGGACTTTTCCTTCTCAGGATAACAGAATAAGTAAAGACTTAGAAAGATGCTAAACTTCCACCACTAAGCTTAGACTAACTGAACTCTTATCTCTATATATTTTTTAATGAACACTGGATGTTTATACTGAGTATATCTTCAGCAGATGCAATATCTATGTTATAATTCTTAAGATGATATTGATGTATAGCTACTTTAAAAAAAAATCTTGACTTCACTTTTGGATGCATCCAAAGTGAGGGATGGAGAGGAGGGAGAGACAGAGAGGAAGAAGTAAGAAGTTGATATTAATTATTGAAGTTCCAAATTTCCATTATTGTAAGATCTTCTAAACTTGGCTTAGGTCTTATGGATCTAATAATTAATAATAATTATAGGAAGATTTCCATGAAGTAATTTGCTTTAGCAAAAACTTAAATGAGAAGTTAATTATGAAAAAAATTATATTTGGTAATTAAATGGAGAATAAAAAAGAAAATTACTTTTAAAAGAATTTAATTGTACCTTCATCTTGCCTCTGAATCTTCCAGAGTCATCTTTGTGTTTACTAACTGCCCATAAGGGCATTTTACATCCAAATCTGGTCTCTGGAACATTTAAGGGAATGATGATAAACATGTTATAGCTGCTTTCTTGTGGGGGGATGGATTTATATCCATTATGCATTTTACACTTTTAAATTTAATCCATATCAGAGAGAGAGAGAGAGAGAGAGAGAGAGAAAGAGAGAGAGAGAGAGACAGAAACAGAGACAGAGAGAGACAGAGACAGAGAGAGACAGAGACAGAGAGAGAGACAGAGAGAAAGAGAAAGAGAAGGGGGGAGGGAGAGGGAAAGGGAGAAGGGCACAGGGAAGGAGAAAGAAGGTGGAACAGAGAGGGAAGGAGAGAAGGAGGGAAGGGGGGAAATAGCAGGTGGTTAAAATGAATTACTTTACCTTAAGTTTAAAAGCGTTTGCACATACACACAAAAATCAATGCTGCCAAAATTAGAAGGAAAGAAAGAAATGGGATGCAGGAGAATTCACAGAAAGTTTTTTTGTTAAAGAGTTAATTTCTCAAATATATGTGGAACTGATCCAAATTTAAAAAAAAAAAAGACCATTCTTAAATTGAGAGATGTTCAAAAAATATGAACAAGCAATTAAAAAAATAATTTTTAAATTGCTTTTTAAGTTCCAAATTGTCTTCCTTTTTCCTTCCCTAAATCACACTAGAGAAGGTCAGCATTTCACACACACACACACACACACACACACACACACACACACACACTCACTAACTCCTATGTTTGTATAATATGTAGAATCATATTATGTATATTTACATTTATCAAGTTTTTCTTTGGAGGTAAATAACATCTTCTTTCATAGGTCCTTTTTAATTGATTTGAGTATTTACAATACTTAGAATGATTTGGTTGTTCCTAGTTATTATATAGTTCTCAGTATATTATTCCCAGTATTCAAACAATACTTGTTTTTGTATATGATATTTTCTTGCTTCTACTTATTTTACTTTTCATTATTTCATGCAAATCTTTCCATGCTTTTCTAAAATCAACCTGCTTAATCATTTCTTATTACACAGTAATATTCCATCACAATCATATACCACAACTTGTTTAACCGTTACCCTGCTGATGGAATTCCCTCAATTTCCAGTTCTTTGCCATCAGAAAGAGAACTGCTTCTAATATTTTAGAAATCTAGGTTCTTTTTCTTTTTTCCTTGATCACCTTGGGAAATAAGAAATAGTAGCATTGCTAGGTTAAATGGTTTATAATTCAGTATCTTTTTAATTATAGGCCCAAATTATTCTCTGGAATGGCTAGTTACCTCACAATTCTACCAAAAGGGTATTGGGGTCTCAGCTTTTCTATATGCCCTCTAACATTTGTCTTTTCCCCCTTCTATTATACTAGCCAATCTAATAGGTATAAAATGATACCTTAAAGTTGTTTTAATTTACATTTCTCTAATTAATAATGTTGTAGAACATTTTTACATTATATATATACATATATATATATAACTTTGATTTCTTTATCACAAAAAAACTGCCTACATATATCATTTGACTATCAATTGGTGAATCATTAATATTCTTAAATATTTGCAAATTTCTCTATTTATTTGAAATATGGAACATTTATCCAAGAAGCTATCAATAAAGCTTTCTCCTCCCTCTTCCTACCCCTGTTTACTATTTTCCTTTTGATTTTATTTGTACAAAATCCTTAAAATGTGATGTGATCAAAATTATCTATTTTGCATCAAACAGTGCCCCCTATCTCTTGTTTATTTCAAAATTTTCTTCTATCTGATCTTATAGATTTGATAGGTAATATTCTAAGAATTAGAATTCTTCTAATTTACTTATGATATTTCCATTTCTATATAGATCACATACCCATCTTGGCCTTATCTTTTTAAATGGTATAAGATATTGGTCTACACCCAGTTTTTGCCTGATTTCTTACCAGTTGCCCCATGATTTTTTAATCAAATAGTGTTTTTTTTATCCCCAAAGCTTATTATATCTTTTCATTTCTCAAACACAAGATTACTATAACATTACATTTATATTGTATGTCTACTTTGTTCCTCTGATCTGCCTTTTCATTTTGTAGCCTTGGTAGTTTTGGTAATTGCCACTTTACAATACACTAAGTTGATACTGCTAAATTTCTTTCCTTTAAATTTTTTTGGTTAAGAATTTTCTCACTTTTTTCTAGCTCAATAATTTTTTTTGGTAATTAATTGGGATGGCATTTAATAAGTATATTATTTTAGGTAAAGTTGTCATTTTTGTTCTATTGTCTCTGCCCACCCATAACAATTAGTATTTTTCCAATTATTTGAATATGACTATAAAAAAGTCTGACAATTTTGTTCATGAAGTTCCTGAATTTGTCTTATCAGGTATAGTCCCAAACAATTTATGCTGTTTATAGTTATTTTAAATGATCGCTTATGATTTTCTTGGTAAGGTCTTGTTGGTATATAGACATGCTGATGATTTATGTGGGTTTGTATTATATATTACTACATTGCTAAAGTCAATTAAAAAAATTGCATTTATTTATTCTTTTAAAAATTATTTATTTAAAACTAAATACAAAATAAGAAAAAAGTAGAAGAAAGAAAAAGAAAAAACAAAACAAACTATTGTCATGTGCCCAGCAGAACATCAGAGAGGATTCAAAATACATAACAATAAATTTCCATTCAAGAAAGCATATATGTGGTAATCAAAGACATTAGATTAATGACTGTCCATCTTTGCTTTCTTGTAGATTATTCTTCTGTTCTCTGCTTATTTTAGTTCCCCCCCCTTTTATCCTCCCCACATCCCTCAAGTATGCTATAGTTAAACACAGAAAAACAGACAGACACACTTATACTTTGCTAAAATTATTATTTCATTTAGTTTTTTAACTGACTCTCTAGGACTCTAGGAATGACTAATTGATGCATATGATAGTGAGGAATACTATTGCACTTTGAGAAAAGATGAAGGAGATGTTTGCAGAAAAGCAGGAAAGACTTATGTGAGCTGATGCAATGGGGAGAATCAGGAGAACATTATACACATAGAACAATATTATAAAGATAATCAACTGTGAAAAACTTGGATTCTCAAATCAGAACAATGATCTATGATAATGTCAAAATATTCACAATGAAAAAATGCTATATACCACCACAGAGAGAATCAATGAACTCTGACAGATTAAAACATTTTTAAAAAATCATTTTTCTTGCTTTTTTTTTCCTATCTAGGAAATGACTTCATATGTATAGGCATGACTTCATATGTATCATTGGTATTATATTTTTTGCTTTTTCAATAGATGAGAAAGGGCCTGGAGAAAGGGAGAGAATTTGGAACTGAAAATAAAAATAAATTTTATATGCATTTTCAACACTTTGTCCATCACCTCCTTAAGTCTAGCCAAGCAATCAAATAATCAAGTCTTGATTTGTATAATTTGCTGATTTCTGAAATGTAAATGCTCATATTGAAAATTTAATAATTGACTCTCAGCAAACAAGTTAGAGCTGGCTCCAGCATACCCCTGAATCAAATCCTCTTCCTCCTGGAATAATATAGTTTTTTTTTTCTATATCTACTTCTAGCACCTAGAAGACATTTGTATTGTTGTCAGTGAGTATGTGGACAGATATTTTAAAAATTATTTTATTTTCAAGGTCTTTAATATTAAAAAAACAACAAACTATGACTATGCAATTAGTTATGGAAAATATACTGTGAAAATAAGAACAAGAAAGCTTTTTTATAAAAATTGGAGTGAATGGAGTGAGCCCCAAGAATTTGGTAAGTGTGCTGCTCTTTAATTAATTCTAACACACATGTTGTGGAGGGGGGGATTTGATTGGTATATCTCCCATATGTCTGGCCATAGGAGCCATGGGAAAGGATATATGACTCAAACAGCCAAAGTTCTCAAGCCTAATTTCATGGAAAGTGTTATAATCTAAGCCTTCACACTGTGAGAAACATCAGAACTTATAAAGTGTTGTTCTTGGAGTCAAAAATATCTAGGTTAAGATCCTGCTTTCTACAGTTATTAGCCATGTGATCATGGGCAAATACATGTCTGAGCCTCAGACAAGTCTCTAAGACAACAAATTACAGATGTGAGATGTGATCTTCAGAGATTTAGAACTGAAAGAAACTTTAGAAAAGACCTTATGTATAGAATAAGCAAGGAAATTACTAACAATGTTGCTTACTTTGGAAAAGATAGAATTTCTAGAATTTTATACTTGAAAAATAAGACAAAACCAAAAATACCAAACAAAAACCCCCTCAGATTTAAAAAAAGAAAAAATTCTGAGGCCAAAAAGATTTTTTAAAAAAATGTTAATAAATGTCCCAGATTTTCACAGAGAGGTGACCCTGAAATTGAATCTCCTTTAGTACAGGCACTTCCTTTTTTATACTTTACAAAACTGGGAAAAAGTGAAGTAACTTGTCAAAAGTCAAACATAAGTAGAATCAAAATTTGAACTCAAGACTTTTAACTCCAAATACAATCCATATTCATTATGTTTCAAAATTGTGTACCAGTCTTCTAAACACTAATTTCTTGAATGTAACTATTAATTTAACCATATCTTCTTGTGTAATATACTTTTTTCTTGTAAATATATCTCCCCTTTGAAATATTCTTTGGATTAAGCCACTGATCATTTAATTGCTTTTCCTTCTTTATTTTCTTCTTACTTTTCCCTTACTCAAATAATTGGGAACTTGAACTGTGACTGCTTCTGTTCTTTGGTAATAAAGGCCTATACATACGTAGAGTGCCTCAGATGGCATCTCTCTCTGTGGAAGATGCTAGAGAAGAATTGGCTTTTCTCTTCAAGGAGGAATCTGGGGGGGAGGTGGTTCCATAGGAGGATGGTGATGATAGATAGGAGAATTTCTCCCCTTCCATACACACTATTATCTTATATGTTAATGAATCTGTTATTCCATGATATGGATGTGAAGTGATTGAGGAGAGCAATTTTTAGTTTTAAATGATGTGTTTGATATTTAGTACCAAATGATGAGACTGATGTAGGCACCAAATGCAGGAGTTCAGCCATGTAAAGAATTCACAATGGCCATTCTATTTGTCAAGAGGTGGGTTTATCTAGGAGAAGAGGTTATAGACAAAATGAAGAGATACAATAGAGTTCAGAGAGCATATACCTAGCAAGAAAAGGGGTTTTAACAATTAACAATTACTATGATGACTGGGAAGATCAACTTAGAAGAGGACAAAATACCACATGCAAAATCTCAAAGTGGGATATGAATTGGTCTCAAGGACAAGGAGCCTTCTTGGAAGAGCTCATAAAGGATTTTAAAAGTCAAATAAGAGAAGTAGAAGAAAAATTGGGAAAAGAAATTTAAAGGATGCAAAAAATAGTCCATAGCTTGGAAGAGGTATGACAAAAATTAACTGGAGAACAATTCCTCAAAAATTGTAATTGGCCAAATGCAAAAAAAAAATAACAGTAAAACAAACAAACAAACAAAAAACACTGAAGAAAATAATCTTTTAAAAATAAAAAATAAAATCATTTAAAAAACCCCAAGATTATGAAAAAAAAGTTAACTAACTAGAAAAGGAGATCCAGAGTCTTAAAGAAAAAAATAACTTTTTGAAAATTAGAATTGAGCAGAAAGACAGGAATAGTAAATGCTTTTTTTTTTCAGATCATGCTGCAATAAAAATAACATATAATTAAGGGCCAGGAAAAAAATATACTAAAATTAGTTGGAAATTAAGCAATCTAATCCTGAAGAATGAGTGGGTCAAACAGCAAATCATAGAAACAATTAATAATTTCACCCAAGAGAATGACAATAATGAAACACAGAATTCCCTATACCAATGAAATCATAGGTCGAAGATCAATCCCTATCCTTATTGTCTAGTACAGTTCCTGGCCCATATCTATCTATGGAATGTTTGTTGAATTGAACTTGTTAACACGATTAAAAAATGACCAAAGAGGCACAGCAGCTCTATAATTGATATTAACTCTAAACAAATAAACAAACAAACAAAAAAAAAAAAAACCAGAGAACTCACATAGTTTTATCAAAAACCACAGTTAACTCTAAAAAATAAAGCAAAGCAAAACAAAACAAAACCAAAAGCTAACAATAATTATTAGCAAAAAGCTTTCTTTATTCCATTGTAGTAAGCCTGGGCCTTAGCTCTGGGAAACAAGGTATCTTCTAATAGTACAAACAGAGAAATGATTTGGGCATGGGGACCCTGATAGATTAAATTGGCATGGCAATGCAAGAGTGTATACACTGGCAATTATTAACAAAAATGTGATTGTGGTACAGTTTTTCAATGTAATTCTATACAATGTAATTCTATACATAGAATTTTGGATAAGTCTGGCTATGAGGAGAAAGATAATTTCTTTCTCCATGTTCCTCATGTATCCCATTTATTTCAAGGTAGATCATTTATAGAAACCTTATATAGAACAGCAGAATTAGAAACTCAGTGATTTATTCTTAGTAAATAAATGAAAATTACTTTAGTAAAACCCCATATAGAGCTTCTTTGAGGTCAGGATTTTTTTTTTTTTAATATTTCTTACATCTGAACAAGTGTTCTTTCTACATTGGAGCATAAAATCTGAAAAGGCATAAAAGAAAAAAAAATGTGTAAACATATTTATAAAGGTCCAAAAAGCAAATTAATAGAGTACAGACAGAACTTACAAGTGGTAGGAGAAGATAAGGAAAAGAGATTATCATATAATATGTGATTCAAGGTGACACTAGAGAAATTGTAAAGATTTTGAGCATATAAGTAATATGAGATTTATGCTTTGTATATATGAGTTGTTTTGATTAAATGTAAAATGTAAAGAGTATTTAAATTGATTTTAAGATGAAAAATTTCCCTGAACTTTCTTTCCTATCTCTGAAATTAGTTGACATGGTAGTTGGAAAACAAAAATCTGGGGTTGGGGGGAAGAATCTATGCCTTAGAAAGATTATTCTAGTGCTGTTTGATGAACTAGTTGGAAAAATGAATAAAGGTGGAAGGAGAAGATTTTGGGTTGATATAAAGAAAATGTTCCTAGCAATTAATACCATCCAAAAGTGGTTTTAGCTACTTTGAGAGGCAATAGATTTTCTGTAAATGAAGGCCCTAGAATAGCAGAAGAACATTAATCAGCCTTTTAACTTGTGTCTTCTTCATTGTGAAAAATATACAGTAATACATTTGTTATCTATTTGGCACTACAAAAAAATTCTTGTTTTGACTTAACAGGCTTATTTGATTTCTTTTAATGTTTCTAAATTTCCTATGTAATTTTAAAATGTTTAACATTAGGGAGGAGAGGCAATTAACATGTTAAAATTTGGGGGGGTAAACTGTTTTCATTTGAAGTGATTAATATGGGACTATGGGATTTTCATGAGTATTTTTCATGTTTGGCATGGGGCTTTTGATATAATATGATTTCAAAAGGTATAGTTAAAATAGCTTTTAAGTCCAATAAAAGAAAACAGTATACTATTGGGCTTTCGTGATGGGGAAAGGGAGAAGGGGAAGAAATAATTGCTTTTAGTGACAGGTATAGTTAATGTGGGCATTTTTAATTTCAGTTCTCAAGCATTCATGATTGTAGTAAAAATAGATGCTCTATATTATCATAAATCAAAAATGTGTGCCTGTGTAATACATAGTCTAAACATGCATTCTTTTATTATTGTCAATGGCAAAAGTGTTCTTTAGAGAGGATTCTGGAAAGATGGTAGAGTAAGTCAGAAAATTCCAAGCTCTCCAGATTTCTCCCAGAAACAAAACAAAATTTTACCTCAGGATGAATGTTGACCAGCAAAAACCAAATAAGATTTGGGGAAGAACAGGAGTCCCCCTGGAACAATCAGAGAAGATCCTAAAAAATCTCTAGGATCAAGGTTTGGCTGTGTGAAGGGTAAACGACTACATCCTAGCTCTACTAAAATGGCATACTGGAAGCCCTGGGACTAATGGGTTTGGGAGATAGC
The DNA here is from genome assembly GCF_016432865.1 of Antechinus flavipes. Classification (NCBI taxonomy): domain Eukaryota; kingdom Metazoa; phylum Chordata; class Mammalia; order Dasyuromorphia; family Dasyuridae; genus Antechinus; species Antechinus flavipes. The sequence continues at coordinate 226,229,246 of NC_067400.1, forward strand.
TTCAGCTCCAACAACAGGAACTTTTACTTCCCTGACAGTGAAGGGGGCCAATCTTCGCTGTCTGAGAAGATTGAGGGAACCTTTGTTAGTAAGGAATGCCTTGCCCACCTCTGCTGCTGAGATTCTACCTTGGTCAAGAAGGTACCAGAACACACTTAGTGAGTGTAGAAGCAGTGAGATAGGGAAGCTGCTGACTGTAGGAACTTATAGGAGGATGAAATTCTTGATTTGGGGTGTTGGGTTAGAGGAGAGAACTAAAAGAAGACCTGAAATCAGAGGCACCATTCCCACTACTCTAAGATTAGAGACAATTACATTAATAAAAGTTCTTTTTTTTTTTTTTTAAACAGGCAAAAGAGAAAGAACCTAAATATAAAAAGTTACTATTGGAATAGGGAAGATAGAGGTTAATCTTCAAAAGAGGATATTGAAGTAAAAAAATAAAAAGCCTCTTCTCCCAAAGAGTAACCTTTAATGGTTACTTGTCCTAAAAGGATTTATAGAACTCAAAAACTTTAAAAATCAAAATCAAATCTTATGAGAGAGATTGAAGAAAAGCCTAAAAAAAATAAGAACAATCTAAGAAAACAAGACCCATGACTCATGCCAAAACAATTAACAAAAAGCAAGGGCAATGCACAATAAAATGGGGTCAACAAATGCTCTTACTTTCTGCAGATAAAAAAAAAAACATGTATAGCCCACAAACATAAGTCAACCAACTAGAAAAGGAAATCCAGAGTCTTGAGGAAGAAAATGTCTCTTTAAAAATTAGAATTGATCAAGGGGAAGCCAGTGAAGTTTTAAGAAACCAAAAAATATAACAAAACAAAATATAAAAAATGAAAAAATTGCAGAGAATATGAAACATCTTACAAGAAAAACAACAGATCTGAAGAACATATTAAGGAGAAAAAACTTAACTTGAAGGTCATGACCAAAAAAAGAAGCTTGATAAATAACATAAGAAATAATCAAATAAAAATGACCTGAAGTGATGGATAAAACAAAAGGGGAAAGAAGAAATTTTTTTTTTAAATCATTGATCAGTAATTAAAAGAGATCTTACAAGGAAAACATACGGGAACTTTATTGTTAAATTTCGAAACTCCCAGATCAAAGAGAAAATTTTACATGCAAAACCAAAAAACAAACCAAAACAAAAAACAACAAGATATTTTGAAATATAATGGAGCTACAATTAGAGTCACATATGACCTATCAATAGCTATGATAAAAGACCATCAACAAACAAAAGAACTACGGCTGAGGCCAAAAATATCATATACAATAAAATTAAATATGATATTGAATAAAAAAAAAAAAAAGGACATCCAAAATGGTGCCATATTTTCAGCATTGTCTTGCAAACAAACCTAAACCCAAGAGAAAATTTAACATTTAAGAGTCAGGATCAAAGACGAATTTCAAGAGACTCAATAAAGATAAACTATTTATGCTTTATATCTGGAAATGTAAACCTTATCTCTAAGGTTGTCATTAGTAATGAGGTAGTCCAAAGAAAATTAGGGTAGAACTGAATTTGATGTGATTCTAAAACACAAAACCATATGGGAAAAGATAAAAACCATAATTAGGCTCTACAATTGAGGTACAAGAAAAAGAACTGACACAGAAGCATTAGATGAAGGAGGAGGGCTGGAGAATACTTACATTGGGAATGGGCTAGAGAGTGAACAACATATATAAAGAAATAAGAGGGGGAGGGAACAAAATAAGGTGGGATATAGAAGGGATATAGATTAGCTGGAGTGGAATAAGATTCCATGTGGAATGGGAAAGATATATAGAGTGAGGGAAAGGATGAGGGAAGAGGACATGGGAGGGATTCTTGGGATGGGAGAGATTAAATAATAGCATGAAAGTAAAAGTGGAAGAAGTTAGTAGAAGTAAATTAGAAGAGTTAGCATGGATAGGAAATGAGATAATGAATATATAGGTATACATATAGTATATGTGTGTGTGTGTGTATCTATAGACATAAATATAACTGTGCTTAACTGGTAGCCTGCTTGGGGGAAATAGGAGAAAGGAAGGAGGAAAAAAGAAGAAAGTAAAAAATGTACAACAGAAAACAAAAGTGAATCTATATAGAATCAAAAAAAAAAGATGAATAATTTTGAATACATGTTTTATTATTATATATGCTTTCTTAAAATAGAAATTTATAATTATGTATTTTGAATCCTCTCATATGTTCTACTGTGCACATATGTTTTTTCTATTTTATATTCATTTTAAATTAAAAAAAAAGAAAGTGTTCCTTAAAACAGTTTTAATCCAGTCCCTTTACTCTAGAGAAAAGAAGTGTTTTTCTATTACTTGTAAAATTACTTTTAATTCCCTTACATTATTTTTGCTATTGTTATTTTACTTGTATTTAAACAGTTCGAGCTATCATAGTCACTGTATAACAAATATGGTAGTAAAACAATAAAAATCTTTTCTAATTTTTTTAAACTTTTATGATTAAAAAAAATTGCTTAGCAAGTATGCATTCCAAAAAATAATAAATAGGGAAATAAATAAGGAAAAAAATTGGGAATGCATGTTCTTATCATCTGGAAAATCCAAAAATTCTTGTTCCTTCCTTCAGATCAGTCTGATTTTTTTTTCTTTTTCTGTTATGGAGTGCTGCTATAATACAATATACATATATTTTATGATTTCTGCTGTCTATGTATGTCATCTGCTGGTCTATGTATATCTGCAGTTTCTACAAAACTCCCCCAAAGTTACTATTTAATTTCTTATGCTGACCCAAGATATATTGAAATCAGAATTGGGGAAAGTCAAGATGTAAGTGTAACTGTAATTCAAGATTATGATTAGTTTTGTTTAATGTCCTGTGGAAAGAATGGTCAAAGAGACTGTGTCATTGGAAGTAGTTAGGACTCTGTGATCAAGCCTTCTCCTCCCTCCCCCAAGTAAAAAAGGAGAAATGGAAAAAAAGTTTTAAGGTGAAAGCAGATTGGTTGCAGACATTCCAGAGAATTTGGGGAAAGGATGGGCACCCTTAGAGCAGAGGTGGATGCAAAAAATATGGAGAATAGATTTTGGATGATGACAGCCAAGGGATTAAAAATTACTAGAATGAGGAGAATACGATATATTAGGAGTTTATTAATCATTGAGAAATGAGCATGGGTTGGACTAATTGAAACCCTTAACTCTAAGACTCTGTGAAACATGGTGTAATAGAAAGAGAGGTGCATTGGGACCTAGCAGACCTGGGTTCAAATCTTAGCTCTGTCCATTGCTAGCTGATATTAATTAAATGTCTAATCATTTCTTCACATAAAAAATGAAGGATTGGATTAGATTTCCAAAGTTCTAATAGTATGTGACTGTAAGCTTTCTTATCCCATGAAAATTAACAGAGGGTTTATTGCTAGCAGGGTCAGATAGGATCTGCTAAGCCAAGTAAACAGTTTCCATGACACAAAACCACCAGATGTATGGCAGGTCTCATAGACTATTGGCGTTTCCTGCTCAAATCTTTAAACTGAACAAATTACAAGTTACCTCACAGGAAACAAGAGAAGTTTGAGATTAGCACTTGTTATAATCTAATATTCTTATTCTATCAGGTGACGAAGTCCGTAAAGATAATTCTCTGCCTGTAATCATGTCACTTCTGGGAATAGCCTTCACTATGCTGCTCATTATGGGATATCTCTGTAAAAGGTGAAATAAGTTGTTGTTGTGTAGCTCTTATACACTTCAGGATATTATTGCCAATAGTATTTATTTTGTATATAACTATGGATATATTTTCTCCTCTGAGAGAATGCAAATTCCTTGAGGGCAGAGATGGATTCATTTTCATCATCATTTCCCTAGTACTAAGAGCAGTGCCTAGAACATAGTAGGCAATTCATAAATGCTTGTTAGTTAAATGATTGAAAAACATCAACCATGTAGCAAATTGATTTATAGGTAGCACCTTGTATCGCCTCAGTGATGAACCCCCCAAAACTAAGCCAGGTCCAAGACACAGCAAACTATTATCTCTAACAACATTTATTGAGAAATAGCAATACTTTCTATAAATTTCATTCCCATAGTTTATGCAAATCACCATCTTGGGAATTTGTTAGCAAACCTTTCCTTTTTTTAATTTTTTGACATTTTGTCTGGAATACAGCAGGCATTTAATTGATGTTGAATAAAAGAATTAATTAAAGTGAACCACTCACATAATTGCAACTTGTAATTCAAATCCTTATCCATACAGAAGCCCAAGGACTAATAACTGCTCTGAGGGTTTAGGATTTCCCTCTAAACTCAGAGTTGTTCAATTATTTTTCAGTCATGTCTGACTCTTCATGACTCCTTTGAGGTTTTTTGTTTTTGTTTTTGTTTTTGTTTTTTTGTTTTTTGTTTTTTTGGTAAAGATGCAGGAATGGTTTGTCATTTCCTTCTTCAGTCCATTTTTGATGAGGAAATTGAGGCAAACAGGATTAAATCACTTGGCTAGGTTCAAAGAGCTAGTGTCTGAAGGCAAATTTGGACTCAGGAAGATGAGTCTTTCTAACTCCAGGCCTGCCACTCTATTCACTCTACCTCTTAGCTGCTCTGAACCTTGCAAGTTCCCTTTACTAGCTCAAAGTAAACAATGACATTTGCATTGACACCCCATTAAACATGACCTCGATTCCATTCTTTTCCTCCATGTTGCTAATGAACTAAAGTGAATAAATGACAACTTTGAGGATGCTAGTTTGCTGACTTCAAAAGAGACAAATTATATGATCTAATTAAATGCTTTTTTTTTTTTTTGGATTTGTCATAATCTTTACCAAAATAATGTTGAATTGTGAAGTTTAGTCTTTAGTCAAATTTAATTTTTAAAAACAGTTGAGAAATCCATACTCGTCAGCACTAATGGAACTCATTGGTTCTCTGAAATCAACATGGTATCACTATGCCTTACCATAAGCTGCTCTCCATGCCTGCAATGCCTTCTCCCATCATCTCCTCCTTTTGGAATCCTTATTTTCTTTCAAGGCTTAGTTCAAGCATAACTTCCTACATGCAAATCTTTTACAGACACCAGGACTCTCCCCCCAGTATGTTTTATTCTCTTCCATCAAAATGATCTTGTATTTATTGCATTAATGAAATATTTCCATAACTCTTTGGGAATATGTCTTTTAAACTTTAGGAACTAACTAAGACTTCATACATAGTAGGTTCTTATTGAATGTTGAACTGAATGGCACAGTTCAACTTATTCCATTATTCCTTCATCCAAATGAGGAAAGGGAATGATTAAAAATTTCTTTTAATTACTTTTAGATGCACTCATGAAAACAATTGTATAATACTTCTATACCTCATGGGGATAGCTATCAATTTGGAAAAAAATAGAAGGCCCTCAATGAATCTAATTAAGTGACCTACATCAGGAGCAATCAGCAAGAAAATTTCATTCAATAATCAGAAAGCTATGTGATAAGAATTCTAACTTGTTTTTTTATAGAACAGTAGGAAATACAATAATTCAAGCTAATGTCTTTATGTAACAGGGATCCCTGTCATATTTGAAAAAATCCCTGAAAAAAAACCAACCCTTCCATTATGAGAATAAGTGGAAAATTTTTCAGGAGAGAGAAATTCTATCTAGCATTCAAACTGAGAAGTCTGTAAGGTATCCCTAGGGAGTTGGGACTATCGAAAGAGTAAAACCGGTCTCTCTTTTTCTCACACACCATATGCCATTGTCTCTGTGTCTTTGTACTGGATATTCCTATACATATTTGCACTCAACTAATCTTTACTTCACACAAAATTCTTCTCTTCCTTTCTTGATCTCCTCCACATTGTTAGTGCCTTTTTCAACTACCTTAACTTCAACTATTTTGTATTTGTTTTTATTTAATTTGTATATTTTTAAATGATGTGTCCCCAAAGTCTTAATGAAGGTTTACTCTTTGCGGATAAATAATTTATTGTCCTCTTGTTCTCCACCCATTAGAATGCAAGCTCATTGCAAAAAGGATTGTATCATTCTTTGTCTTTGACAAAGGGAGACTAAAATAGTGCTTGGTACATAGTAGGTGATTAATAAATGTTAATTGAATAGAGTTTAAAATGAACATATTCATTATTAGGAGGATGGGCAGAACTATGCTTTGCTATTAGTGGTAAGATACTTATAGCCTGAGGTCACTGAGGCAAGGAAAAAAGTACACTTTAAGGAGGCTCAGGTTTGGCTCAGGTTTTTAATCAGTTATAAATCCAAATAAAGTGCAATCCTTTAGGGGCCTGCCCCTCCCTTCATGTTATTTTGTGCTCATTTTGTGTGATTGTTATTCACAGCTTTACATTTACTTTCCTTTTTCAAGGTATTATGTGCTTCAAAAAATAATTCCTACTGTCTTCTATATTAGGAGACCAAGTTAGTGATAATTTTTATAAATATCTCAAGGTAAGTTGTATTGCTATAATTTTACAGAACTGGTTTTAAGGAATGTGTGATTTTGTGTGTATAAGTGTATCTCTCTCTCTCTCTCTCTTTCTCTCTCTCTCTCTCTCTCTCTCTGTATCTAAGTTAGAAGGCATCAAGGTCATCCACTGCATGTTGAGTCATCATTGGTCATTTTGACTCTGTCCTGCTGCTGGACAGTGATGACTTTAGAAGAAAGAGTAAAACTGATGAATTTGTGCAAGTCTCCCTCATTTAAGGCCCATTTATGCATGAATTAAAAGATATCCCTCAAATATTCATATGGATTATTTGTGTGCAACATGTGGCAGAGCACTTTGAGCTCATATTGGTCTGCTCAGCCACAATCAGTCAGGCACACTCTAATTTCACTCTTACATAGTGATGTCATTTTTATCCTCTTCAACAGTGGGCAACAGCCAACCAACTAACCAAGTTCCCTGTATTTCCCAAACTCACAATTATAGGGTCTAGGAGATAGTGGAGAACAGATGTATAGAAATTCTAAAAACTATTTAATTATAGTTTAATTTTGAAGGAGTATGTTATTCTCCTTCCAAGGATTTTACCACTGTTCTTAACATAGTTGGGCTTCCCTCTTCTTTTAAATCATTTCATGTCATCGTTGCTTACCTCCCTTCCTTATTAATAAGTTTGAGTTTTCCTAGATAAAAAATAGTGTAGCTGGCATGTACTCTTGGGCAAGTCACAAAACAGCCTGAATTTCTTCATCTACAAATTAGGGATAATTTTAGATATCTTATTAACTTTTAATTTATTAAATTTTAACTCTCAACTAATCCATTAACTTTTACCAATGAGATATTTGTTTCTATATTCCTATACATATTTGCACTCAACTAATCTTTACTTCACACAAAATTCTTCTCTTCCTTTCTTGATCTCCTCCACATTGTTAGTGCCTTTTTCAACTACCTTAACTTCAACTATTTTGTATTTGTTTTTATTTAATTTGTATATTTTTAAATGATGTGTCCCCAAAGTCTTAATGAAGGTTTACTCTTTGCGGATAAATAATTTATTGTCCTCTTGTTCTCCACCCATTAGAATGCAAGCTCATTGCAAAAAGGATTGTATCATTCTTTGTCTTTGACAAAGGGAGACTAAAATAGTGCTTGGTACATAGTAGGTGATTAATAAATGTTAATTGAATAGAGTTTAAAATGAACATATTCATTATTAGGAGGATGGGCAGAACTATGCTTTGCTATTAGTGGTAAGATACTTATAGCCTGAGGTCACTGAGGCAAGGAAAAAAGTACACTTTAAGGAGGCTCAGGTTTGGCTCAGGTTTTTAATCAGTTATAAATCCAAATAAAGTGCAATCCTTTAGGGGCCTGCCCCTCCCTTCATGTTATTTTGTGCTCATTTTGTGTGATTGTTATTCACAGCTTTACATTTACTTTCCTTTTTCAAGGTATTATGTGCTTCAAAAAATAATTCCTACTGTCTTCTATATTAGGAGACCAAATTAGGGATAATTTTAGATATCTTATTAACTTTTAATTTATTAAATTTTAACTCTCAACTAATCCATTAACTTTTACCAATGAGATATTTGTTTCTATATTCCTATACATTGATTTTTATTCATTTTCCATTTCTGTCTTATACTTTTATAAAAAAAAATAATAAAGTTGATTGATACACAAAAAAATTTAATCAGGTATCCTTTTTTGTCTTTTTCTTTCCTTAGGTGATCTGGGAAGAAAATAAAATGTTTCCAGAAAAAATGTAAAATTGAAGAGATTATAGATCATGGGGGGAAAAAAATCAAACTGAGCATAAAATTAAACAAGATGTTTCATTGGATAATGTTCTTAGAAGTTTATTTTCTGCTTTTTTCTAATTTCTATTTTTTTCTAAATAATATTATAGTTACACACAGGAAGACTGTATTGATAAATATTTAACAGTTGGTTCTTTGGGGAGAAAATAATGTACTCAAGACATACTTTTAAGTTACATCTGTATTGTTATCATTTTTTCATCACTTTATTAATTGTAGACCACCAATAAAATAATATTGAACTCCAATTGGTAGTGTTTGCTCATTTCTAAATTGTAAATGCTTAAATAGAAATTTTATTCTATTTTACCTAGTAGTATTTTATTTTTATTATATGTGAAATGGTTTTCATTATTCATTTTTGTAAGATTTGAATTCCCATTTTTTCTTCCTCCCTTCACCTCTCTATTCCCCAATACAACAAGCAATCTGATATACGTTAAACATGTACAATTCTTTTAAATATATTTCCATATTTGTCATGTTGTGCAAGAAAAATTAGAAGAAGAGAAAAACCACAAGAAAGAAAAAAAATCAAACTGAGCATAAAATTAAACAAGATGTTTCATTGGATAATGTTCTTAGAAGTTTATTTTCTGCTTTTTTCTAATTTCTATTTTTTTCTAAATAATATTATAGTTACACACAGGAAGACTGTATTGATAAATATTTAACAGTTGGTTCTTTGGGGAGAAAATAATGTACTCAAGACATACTTTTAAGTTACATCTGTATTGTTATCATTTTTTCATCACTTTATTAATTGTAGACCACCAATAAAATAATATTGAACTCCAATTGGTAGTGTTTGCTCATTTCTAAATTGTAAATGCTTAAATAGAAATTTTATTCTATTTTACCTAGTAGTATTTTATTTTTATTATATGTGAAATGGTTTTCATTATTCATTTTTGTAAGATTTGAATTCCCATTTTTTCTTCCTCCCTTCACCTCTCTATTCCCCAATACAACAAGCAATCTGATATACGTTAAACATGTACAATTCTTTTAAATATATTTCCATATTTGTCATGTTGTGCAAGAAAAATTAGAAGAAGAGAAAAACCACAAGAAAGAAAAAAAATCAAACAAAAAAGGTGGAAATAGTATGCTTTTTTTATGTATTCAGTTCTCTTAGTTCTTACTCTGGATGCAAATTTCTGATAGAATTGTCTTTGATCCCTGTATTGCTGAGAAGAGCTAAGTCTATGATAGTTCATCATCACACAATATTTCTACTGTTAAGCAGAAAGCTTAACAATTGGAATTTTAAGAATGCAGGCATGCATAATCAATCACCTGCCCAACCAAGGGAATGGAATATGATCGTGACAAAAAGCTCCAATTCAGGAACTAAAGCTGGAGATATAAATATTCCAAGGAAGACACTGATCAGTATTAAAAATTATTATACATATGAGATCTCTCATTTGAGGGGAGCCCCTCTTGAAAGACTAACAACATAACTAATAATACACACTCAAAGGAAGAAATGCACTTTCTACAAAGAATACATGAATACCTAGAAGATATGAAGAAAACAAAGTGAAAGATATAGAGACAAAAAATTTAAAGAGAACAAAGACCTCACTATCTAAAAGGTGATTTTCTTTTTTGATCTTTGGATCTTGCTGAGGATATCTATAATTGTGGTGGTCATCTTGATCTTTTTGTGTCTTATTTGACAAGAGTAAAAGGATCATTGAAACATAGTTGTCTCTGTGACTATATTTACCAAAGAATCATGAATATGGTGTTGAAATCTCTGTACCTTTCAGTCAGATGTTTGATAATAAGGATGTGGTTCTGCAAGAAAAAAAATATTTGCAAAAGTTTGTCTCAATTTCTCAATGGTTCCTTCAATGTATGTCTAGGTCATTCTGGGAATTATAATTTCATAAAGATGAGGAAATTGGCCTATAGTTGGGTAAGTATTGTCATTCTATTCAATTTCTACTTTGGACTAATTGTATTGTCTATAGTTTTTCCCACTGCTTAGGTATCTTATCCTTATTGAATAATCCTCCATAAAATAACTCCTGATTATAAAATAATCCCTTTCAGGGATTATATCACTTTCAGCACTGAAAACATAGTCAAGCTACATGCCTACCAGTATTGCATATAAACTTCTAACAAATTAAAGATGCAGGTCATCTAGAGGTCTACAGGGAGATAATTTGTGAACATGAGTAGACTGTAATATATTGCCAAGAAAGAATTCTGTAGAAGCAACCGAGAAGATATTATCAAGAAACATAACCAGAATAGGAGTCACAAGGTAGTGAATATGAAGAACTGATGACTAGCCTGCAAACTCCATTGATATCCATCTATCTAGAGGAACAATTACACTGTATAAGAGTGGTCTAGTGTATGACTAATGGGAAGACATAGATAAGCATTTTACAGGATGAGAATGTATTGATAAAGTGAGATTGATGAGATGCCCATGTCAGTGAGATTATAGGCATCTAGGTGGTGCAGTGAATAGAGGGCTAGATCTGGAGTGAGGAAGTTGTTCTGTTGTTTTTCAGTTGTGTCTGACTCTTTGGGACCCAATTTGGAATTTTCTTGGCAAAGATGATCTGATATAGATTAGTGGTCTAATAGTTTTCCATTTTTTTTTCTCCAGCTCATTTTACAGCTGAAGAAACTGAGGCAAACAGGGTTAATGGCTTGCCCAGAGTCCTATAGCTAGTAAGTGTCTGAAGTCAGATTTATATTCTAAAAAAAGTATCTTCCTGACTCTAGGCAAATCATCTATCTGCTGTTTGCTTTAGCTTCTTTAGCTGTAAAATGAATATAATTCTGACTTCACAGAATTATTGCTAGGGTCCTATGAAGATCTTATAATGAGTATAAAGCAAAATTTTAAAGCACTATAAAAAACCTAATTATAGTTGTTGTTAGATCAATGTATTGCAATATCAGTAGTGATGTGGCAGTATTGATAAGGTTCTCCAGATACTCTTATTAGCAGCTGGAATTGTGATGATAATATTAGAACAATGAATTTTGCAAAATGTCAATTCTTTACTCATTAGACAAAGAGTTAATGTTTAGTGAACCTAGAGTTGTTAATATTGATTAATGTTCCCCAAACCACGTGATTCTCTGTCCCTTCTTCTACCACTCCACAATTTCACAGTGGAGACAGAAATGGACTGCATAGGACTGAGAGTCCACTATTACTTTTTCTTTATTTCACAGAATGCCATTGTTAAACAATTCTGTGGGGACCCAACAGAGATATGTCATCCTGCACATTTTCATACATGAAACTGATGGCAAAAAATGATGTAGGATAATGTGCCAGAATTTTTTTTTGGCTATAGTAATCCACGAAGCAAAAATGGAACATTTTTAAAAATTATAATTTACAAGAAAAAATAAAACTTTTTTTTTTTGCCATCTGAATTAAGTGACTTGCACAATTTGTAAATAACAGAGATCACATTTGAACTCAGGTCCTTCAAATTCCAGGGCTGGTTCTCTATCTGCTCAGCCACCTTCCTGCACCTTTCATTTCTTAAACAAACAAACAAACAAACAAACTTATTTTTATTAGTGATAGTAGAACCATTACATTTGAACTATAACACCTCAGCATCCAAATGCTATGTGAAAAAATTGAAATGATCCTTAAGAAGGTGAAATCAGGAAGTAAAGAGATAGTTTTCAACATTCACTTTTATAAGATATGGATTTCCAAATTTTTTCCATCTCTTTCTTCTTTTCTCCTTCCCCAAAGCAATAAGCAATCTGATATAGCTTGTACATATAGAATCAAGTTAAATATATTTTCACATCAATCATGTTAGGAAAGAATAGTCAGGACAAAAGGGAAAACCCAGAGAAAGGAAAAAAAAAAACAGAAAAAGTGAAAATAGAATGCTCTGACTTGCATTCAGACTGCATAATTCTATCTCTGGATGTGGATAGCATCTTCCTTACATTTGAAGTGTTTTAGATTGTTGTATTGCTGAAAATAGTTGCGTTTCTCGAAGTTGATCATTGCACAATGTTGTTGTTACTGTACACAATGTTCCTCTGGTTCTGCTCACTTCACTTAGCATCAGTTCATGTAAGTCTTTCCAGGTTTTTCTGAAATCTGCCTGCTTATCATTTCTTATAGAACAATAGTATTCCATTACATTCATGCCATTTGTTTAGCCATTTCCCAATTGATGAGTAACCCCTTAATTTGTAGTTCCTTCCTTTCATAAATAGAGCTGCTATGAACATTTTTTTACATGTGAGTCTCTCCCCTCCCCCCCATTTTAAAAATGTTCTCTTTGGGATATAACTCTAATAGTAGTATTACTGGATCAAAGGGTATGAATAGTTTTATAAAATAATTCTTCTGAGCATAGTTCCAAATTGTTCTCCAGAATGGTTGGATCACCAACAACACATTAATGTTCCAATTTTACCATATCCTCTCCAATATTTATCATTTTCCTTTTTTGTCATACCAGCCAATCTTATAGATTTGAGGTAGCATCTCAGAGTTTTAAAAATTTGCCATTTCTCTAATCAATAGTGATTTAGGTCATCTTTTTTTTTTTTTTCAGATGAATATAGATAGTTTTACTTTTTTCACCTGAAAACTGCCTGTTTATATCCTTTGGCCAATTTTTTTCAATTGGGGAATTTGTATTTTTTATAAATTTGACTGAGTTCTCTATTTATTTTAGAAATGAAGCCTTTATCAGAAACACTGGCTATAAAAATTGTTTCCCCACTATGGGTTATGAAGCTCTGTATATTCTTTGATCCAGCAGTATCACTACTGTATCCCAAAGAGATCATAAAAGAGGGAAAAGGACTCACATGTCTGAAAATATTTATAGTAGCTCTTTTTGTAATGGCAAGGAAGCAGATGTTGAAGATCACTAAACAATAATGAAATAGTATTATTTTGTAAGAAATGATGAGCAGTCAAATTTCAAAAAAATTTGGAAAGACTTATATGAACTGATGCTGAGGCATGTGAGCAGAACCAGAATATTATACACAATAACAGAAAATTATGCAGTGATCAACAATAGCTAGACTTAGCTCTTCTCAGCAATACAAAGACCTAAGAGAATTCCAGTAGAACTGGGATGGAAAATGCCTTCCACATTTGGAGCTCTGGAAAACTATGGAGACTGAATGCAGATTGAAGCATAGTATTTTCACCTTTGTTTGTTTGTTTTTTCTCGTGAATTTTTCCCTTTTGTTCTTTTCTTTTACAGCATGACAAATATGGAAATATGTTTAAAATGATTGTATATATGTAATCTACATCTGATTGGTTGCTGTCTTGGGGAAGGGAGAGGTAAGGGAAAGAGGGGAAAAAATTGCAACTCAAAATCTTACAAAAACGAATGCTGAAAATTATCTTTACATATAATTGGAAAAATAAAATACTATTGAAAAGTTTTTAAAAAATGTTTCCCAGATTTTTGCTTTCCTTCTAATCTAATCTTCGCTACATTGGCTTTGCTTTTTTTTTTTTTTTTTGCTCCTTTTAATTTAATTAGTCAAAATAATCTAGTTTGCATTTCATATTGTTCTATATCTCTTATTTGGTCATAAATTCTTCCCTTCTCCATAGATCTGATGGGTAAACTCTTCCTTGCTTACCTAATTTGCTTATGGTATCACCCTTTATATGTAAACCACATACCCATTTTGACCTTATCTTGTTACAGGTTGTTCTGTCATAATATTTTTCAGTTTTCCAAGTAGTTTTTGTCAGATAGTGAGTTTTTATTCCAGAAGCTAGAATCTTTGGCTTCATCAAAGAGTAGCTTATTATGATCATTGATTATTGTGTTTGATGTACCTACCTAATTTATTCCATTGATCCACGACTCTATTTCTTAGACAGCACCAAATGGTTTTAATAATAGCTGCTTTATAATATAGTTTTAAATATGAAAGAGTTAGGCCACCTTCCTTTCCATTAAAAAAATTATTTCCTTTGATATTCTTGACCTTTTGTTCTCCTATATGAATTTTGTTATTATTTTTTCTAGTTCTATCAAATAATTTTTAGTAATTTGGTATGGCACTATTTGAATAAGGTAATTAAATTAGGTGGAGCCATCACTTTTATTGTATTAACTTGACCTATCATGATCAATTGGTATTTTTCCAATAGTTTAGATCTGACTTTATTTGTGTGAAAAATTGTGTGGGACAGGTTGTGTGCAAGATCCCCTTCCCAATTAACTAGTCAGAGACATCATCAGGTACAAAGAGAAAGCATTTATTTAATCCCTGCAGGGAGAGGCCCAGACACACAGCTGGGAGCCATCCCAACTCTACCATGTGCTCCTGGAACCTGGCTAGCTTTCAGCTTGTCCAGGGTTTAAAAGCAAAAGACTTGAGCCTTCTCATTGGATAGACTAAAAGGACGTAACTATCCTTAACCAATGTGACTCAATGCTGAGAAATACTTCATTCAATCAGTCCCATTCAAAATGTTTTGTAATAGTTTTTATATAGTTCCTGGGTTTGTCTTGGTAGGTAGCCTCCCAAATGTCTTATATTGTCTATACTTATTTTATATGGAAGTTCTCTTTCTATCTCTTGTAGCTGGGTTTTGTTAGTTAAATATAGAAATGCTGATGATTTATGTAGGCTTATACTGCAACTTTGCCAAAGTTCTCAATAATTTCAAGAGTTTTTTAGTTGATTCTCTAAGATTCTCTAAGTGTACCATCATATCTTCTGCAAAGAGTGACAGTTTTGTTTCCTCATTACCTATTCTAATTTATTGGTAAAGCTAACATTTCTAGTTCAATACTGAATAATATTGTGTTACAGGCATCCTTGCTTCACTCTTGATCTTATTAGGAAGGTTTCTAGTTTATGTCCATTACATGTAATGCTTGCTGATGGTTTTAGATAAATACTGCTTAGCATTTTAAGGAAAACTCCATTTACTCTTATCCTCTCCTGTGGTTTTAATAGAAATGGATGCTTTTTTTAAATGAAAAACTTTTTCTGCATCTATTGAGCGAATTATGCTCTGTTGATTTTGTTTTTGATATGGTCAGTCAGGCTGATAGGTTTTCTAATATTGAATTTATCCTGCATTCCTGGTATACATCCCACCTGGTAATAGTTTATCCTGCTGATAAATTGCTGTAATCTGTTTGCTAATATTTTTATTTAATATTTTAATATTATATAATAATTAACACATATTAATATTATATAATATTTATAATATTATTTAATATTTCAATATTTCAAGACGAGGAAAATTAGTTTTCTTTCTCTGTTTGGCTTTTCCTCATTTAGATATCAGTACCACATGAATGCCATAAAAGGAATTTATTAAGACTCCTTTTGTCTATTTTCCAAAATATCTCATATAGAATGAGGAAAGTTCAGGTAACTTCTGTCATCTTGGTTCTGCCCTTACCCCCCACCCCCCAATCTCTGCTTCATTTTACTTAATCACTGAATGTACATTGCCTCAGTCAAAATGAAATTTTTTAAAGACCATAACTTAAAAAGGCCAACTTCTCCTGCCACCTTAGGGTCATCTCCAGTCATCCCGATGTATATCAGGACTGCATTTAGATCGCTCCAGAGAAGAATGGGACTGGTGACTTTGCACAGCCCACTTTAATCCAATTCAATTGCAAATTATAGAGTCACCTCCTTGATGTCATGATCTTCTTCCTGAATGGAAGGCAAATTCTCCAATTGATAAATGGTCAAAGGATATGAACAGACATTTCTCAGATGAAGAAATTGAAACTATTTCTAGCCATATGAAAAGATGCTCCAAGTCATTATTAATCAGAGAAATGCAAATTAAGACAACTCTGAGATACCACTACACACCTTTCAGATTGGCTGGAATGACAGGGAAAGATAATGTGGAATGTTGGAGGGGATGTGGGAAAACAGGGACACTGATACATTGTTGGTGGAACTGTGAATACATCCAGCCATTCTGGAGAGCAATTTGGAACTATGCTCAAAAAGTTATCAAACTATGCATACCCTTTGATCCAGAAGTGTTTCTACTGGGCTTATACCCCAAAGAGATACTAAAGAAAGGAAAGGGACCTGTATGTGCAAGAATGTTTGTGGCAGGTCTCTTTGTAGTGGCCAGAAACTGGAAACTGAGTGGATGCCCATCAATTGGAGAACGGCTGAATAAATTGTGGTATATGAATATTATGGAATATTATTGTTCGGTAAGAAATGACCAATGGGATGATTTCAGAAAGGCCTGGAGAGACTTACACGAACTGATGCTGAGTGAAATGAGCAGGACCAGGAGATCATTATATACTTCAACAACAATTCTATATGATGATCAATTCTGATGGATGTGGCCATTTTCAACAATGAGATGAACCAAATCAGTTCCAATAGAGCAGTAATGAATTGAACCAGCTACTCTGGGAGATGACTATGAACCATTACATAGAAATCCCAATCCCTACATTTTTGTCCGCCTGCATTTTTGATTTCCTTCACAGGTTAATAGTGTACTATTTCAAACTCCAAATCTTTTTGTACAGCAAAATAACTGTTAGGACATATATGCTTATATTGTATTTAAGTTATACTTCAACATACTTAACATGTATTGGTCAACCTGCCACTGGAGGGAGGGGGTGGGGAGAAGGAGGGGAAAAATTGGAACAAAAGGTTTGGCAATTGTCAGTGCTGTAAAATTACCCATGCATATAACTTGTAAATAAAAAGCTATAATAATAGTAATAAAAAAAGACGACAACAACAACAACAACAAAAGAATGGAGGGCAAACAACAACGACAACAACAAAGTCCTACAAGTATATGGAAACTATTCCTTCCCTAATATGGCCTATTCTATGGTCATACAGATCAAATAGTTATAATTGAACCTAAACCTACCTTTCTGAAATTTCTACTCATAACTCTATGGGGCCATACACAATAAATTGACTCCCTCTTTCACATAGCAATTCTTCAAATTTTTTGACTGGGCTTGAAAATAATGTTTGCTATTCTGTTGGTCCAGCTATGAGATAGCTGGATCAGAGGCTCCTTTTTCCCTAGGCTTTCGCTAAGAAATAAACAAAAAACAAAAATCCAACACTTTACACTGATACAATTTAACCATTAGAGGGCGCCAACAGCAAATAGTTTCCCTTTTCAACAGTGACCATTCTTGGTACAAAAAAGCCTGTGTAATGCTCTGGAAAAAGACTAGGTTTGTTAACTTGATAGATAGTTGGATTCAAATCTCCCTGTTGGTTTACTATCTGTGTGGCTTTGGGCAAGGTATTTAGTTTTTCAGGGGCTCAATTCCTTATGTATAAAATAAGTGGAACTGGAATTGTTTTGTTGGTTTAAGAAAATTAAACTTAATTGTTTCATGCATACATTTTTTATTCCTCCTATTCCCCCTCCCATCTCATACATTGAACAATGCATACCCTGATTAGATAATTTCTGAGTTTTTGTTGCTGGTGGTGGTTTAACTGTACATGTTTGGTGTTATGACCTTCATTGCCTGGACTGCTCAACCTAAAAAGGTTTGGGTTTTTGCATACATTTTTTTTTAAAGTCCCAGTCCTACTCCAGAATCAAAGTGGAGTCAGAATTAAGGAAATTTGTAATTTGGTGTGTGTGTGTGTATGTGTGTGTGTGTGTGTGTGTGTGTGTGTGTGTGTGTGTGTGTGTGACAGAGTATAACAATCTGTAGTTTTTAAAGTTTTCCTGCTTGTCTGTACTTCTTTTTGGTCTTAATACTGTTTTCTGCACTAAAAAAATTTCTGCACTACAACAACAACAAAACCTTAATTTTGCTCTTTTCTTTCTTCTTTCTATTTTTATTTCTTTTGTCCTCCCACCCTAACCCTAATTTCAAGGAAAAAAGAATATTTAATAAATATGAATAGTTGAGCAAAACAATTTTCCACCCTAGCTGCCCCTAAAAATACATATATTAGTCTTCAAGTTGAAGGCATCAATCACCCCTTTGTCATGAGGTCTAATGGGTAACTTCTAGATCAATATTCTTTTCCTGGACAATATAATAGTTTATAGGATCAGTAATACTTGGCATTCTAGAACTGATAGAACCTGATAATGCCTAGTATATTAATTGGACCAATATTCTCTTGCCATTACTCTTCTCCAAATTGGAGACAGCTAGTGATACAGTGAATAGAGTGATAGAACTGGAGTTATGTACACTTGTGTACAAATCCAAATAAAGACATTTATTAGCTGTGTAGTCAAGGACAAGTCATTTAATCTCTGTTTTGCATGACTCTAGATATGAGATTCTCTTACCCTGCCTCCCTCCCCCTTTCATCTCTGCTCCATGTCAGATTTTTTTGTGGATTGTGGATTTGTAGATGGAGAAGTGGGGCTGGAGAGGGAAAGAGCTGACACATACTAGCTGAAAGACCTTGAACAAGTCAATTAATTTTTCATTACTCTTGGCAAATCTTTTGGATAATAATTGTTACGAAGATGATTTTCTGTATTGACTTAGGGAGTTTTTCATCAGGAGGTTCCTACACCTTATAAATCATAAAGCTGGTTAAACAAACAAAAAATCAAATATTGATATTTTGTTTAATTAAGTTCCTTTGAAGGAATGTACCTTGTAGTTCTATTGGATTAAATGGGACATTATTTGAAAAGTGCTTTGCAAATCTTAAAACCTTATAAAATACTAGTTATTATTATTATTTTATACATTTTAAATTTTTTTTGAGAAAAGAGCTAGAGACATCATCATCATCATCATCATCATCATCATCATCACCTCTCTTTCTTTTTCACACACACTCATCATCACGATCATGATATAATTTCTCTCTCTCTCTCATTCTCTGTCTCTCTCTGTCTCTGTTTCTCTATGTGTGTTTCTGTTGGTTTCTGTTTTTGTCTCTCTGTCTTTGTGTCTCTCTCTTGCACATACACACATACACACACACAGAGTTAAGAATCTGTGAATTAGAACAAAAAAAAAAAAAAGGAAAGGAAAAGAAAGGGGATAGGAACCCAGGAGATGATGTTTGCAAATATATGGATGGCAGAAAAAAAACACATATGATTTGTCTCTATTTTCACTATCAAAGACTAATGAATTTCAAGCTAAAAAGGGGGGGGGAGGGAGGGAGGGTGGATTGTTAAGATAAATTAAATTGTCACTATTGAGAATATGTCCCAAGAAACTCAAATATAGAAATAAAGGTCTCATATATATCCACATAGTCACAGCAGTATTCTTTATGGGAGTAAATACCTGGAAACATCGTGGGTGTCTGTTGGTTGGAGAATCACTGAAAAAAAATTATATCTAATGTAATGCGATATTATTGTGGAGCAGGAAATAATGAATAGGAGAAATTCAAAGAAACATGGGGATATTTGGGAATTGATAAAGATATAAATAAGCAGAAACAGAAAAGTAATATACCATGATCACACAGTACATTTGGTATAATATCTAATATTTGGGATTTGATAGCAATATAAATAAGTAGAAGCAGAAAAGCAATATACACAATTATTACCCATAGCCTAGGAGGTAGATCCTACTATTATCCTTATTTTACAGATGAGGAAACTGACGCAGGCATAAATTAAATGATTTGCCTGGGATCATACAGTTAGTAAATGTCTAGTTGATTTGAACTCAGATCTTTCTGACTCAAGTCCCTGTGCTATATGCATAAGAACCCATCTCCTTTAGTAATAGATAGCATTTACATATGTCTTTCATACTTGAGAAGTACTATGCACATGTTATCTCATTTAATCCTCATAATAACCCTGGACTATAGGTGCTATTATTATTATCTCCATTTTACATTTAAAGGAATATATATTAAACAAGATTAAGTGACTTTCTCAGAATCACACAACTAGGACATATCTGAAGTAGTACTGGCATTCAATTCTTCCTGATTCCAGGTCCAGAATTATTTTGTTATCTGTATGTCATACAGCTCCTAGCTTGAGATTAAATCAGTCTCTCTCTCCCCTTCTCTCTTTTTCTCTCTCTCCCTTTCTTCTTTTTCTTCTTGTTGTTCTTGTTCTTGTTCTTATTCTTCTTTTTCTTTTTCTTGTTCTTGTTTTCTTCTTCTTCATCATCTTCTTCTTTTCTTTCTCTCTCTCTTTCTCTTCCTCTCTTCTTCTTTTTCTTTCCCCTTCCTCTTCCCATCCTTCTTTTCTTCCTTCCCTCCTTTTTTTTCCTTCTGTCTCTTTTACAAAATCACTTTTGTTACTCAGTTCAGAAGGCATTCATATATGTTTTTGCTATGTTTACAAAGTCTGACGGTGATGTGGAAATTATATATCAAGCAGAGAAATTTGAATAATTTGCCTTTGTTATGGTATTTAATTGGCATGAGTATAACACTTTACTACTGTTATATTATTATATATTATTATTAAGTAATATTAAATAGTAGAGGAGCTGCAATTTGTGTTGAAGGGATCCAATGATATGGGACTTGCAAATTGAAATTATTGAAATTATTTTTCCTCTTCTCATTAGTTTCTTTTCTACTCACTTGCTGCTCAGGAAAGTATTGGTTAAGGGAAATTTTGTCAACATTGTGAAATGTGGGAAATTTGCTTTGGTGTGTCCTTCTACCCTCTTTCTTCCACTTCTGTAACCCTGATTCTCTTAGTATCTAGGACCCTACTGACTCTCTTCTTAATTACAGCCTGCCAAAAAAGGCTCTGAAGACATCTCATTGAGACTATTATATCTCTCCATGCACTGTATGTTTTTGATGAGATTTATTATTTCGTTATTATAAAGGACTTCCTATGAGAAAACTTTCTTTACAAATGCAGGTCAATTCCTATTCTACAACTTATCCTTTTATCATAAATACTTGTAATTTTTGTCATCAACAATGTTGGTAAAGGCAAAATGTCTTTATCAAGTGCTTTGTAATTTCAAAAGTGCTCTTTTCATAAATCAGTGAAATAGCACAAAAATCATATTTAATAGATTTGTAAAATGAGGCTGAGGGAAATATGTGATGTGGGACAATGTTGTGAAGGGAATACAATGCAAGAGTCAGGAACATCTAATTTCTGTTTGACCCTGTTTTCCTCAGATTTTTTTTTTTTTTTTTTTGAGGCATCATAGTAGTAGCGAAAGAACACTGAATCTAGAGTCTAGGAACCTGGGTTCAAATTCAGCCTCTAATATTTACTACTTAGGTGACCTTGAGCAAATGACTATCTTTTGAAGTATGAGTTTTCTCATCTATAAAATAAGAATATTGGATGAGATGACCTCTGAACCTTCTTTTAGCTCTAGGTCTGTTATCTTACATGACCTGTTCATAATCAAAGCTGGCCTAATCGATTCAATTCAACAAATGTATATCAGCTGTCTTCTAAATGCAAGGTTTTATTCCTTGTTTACAAAGATCAATAATTTACAAAGTTTACAAAGGTAGGAAATGACAGGGAAATGGAGAAGGAGACATGGGGATTTGAGGAGGGAGGTTCAGAATAAAAGATTTCTATCAGGAGGACCAATGTTTTCTTTCTCTCTGGAACCCCCATTTGGATATAGAATGAAAAGATTTATCTTTTAGGAAAGAAATTTCATGTATCAAGAGAAGAAGTTGTAGATGTTTTTATGGAGAAAGGAGACTCTGGATGGCTTTGAAATTATATGACTTTTTAAACCGACCACTTTGTCTGCAGTTTTTGGAAGGCAAGGGCCCAGGATGTCTCAGGAATTTGCCATGCTGTTTTCTCTTTACTTGTTTTGATGCGGAGGCTACTCTCTCCCCAGAGATAAAAACACATTTTTGGGTCATTTACAGGAAAAACAATCTCCTGCTGGGGTTATTCTGGAGCAGGTTCCTTTAAAAGAACATTTCTCAACTTTTCTTCTATATTTTCTAGGTTTTCTGTGCTTCACTTGCGATAAGTCTTCTATGGCCATTAATGAAATTTGTGTTGGGGGCTGGAAGTAGAGGATAAGTAGAGTTGCCATGTTAATAGACATGAGATCAAAGGAGAAGTTAGAAAGTGTTTTTCATGATCCAGAATGATAACCTCTCTTTTAAGGGACAATACAAATAAAGTTCAATCTGTCAAAAAGCAAAAGTAATAGCTAGGGATTTGTGTCTTAGGCTCACTGTATATACTTATTTCTATATGCATGTAACCGTCATAGCTACTGCTGGGGAAAAGAAAAAAAAATCATTTTATCCCAATCCATGGAGTGAAGAGGCAGTGAAGAAGAGAAGTAGGAAACCTCTTCCCCTTTTGAAAAGGCAAGTTTCCCTAGACTGATGAAATTGGGACAAGCTGAAGTAGAAAGGAAAGTACAGAGACTGGCATATATCTCCTGATCCTGTGACTTCAGGTGGATGGTGTATAGCTATTCTCTGTGTTAGACTCGTACCTTCTTTCTTGATCTTTTGACCTTGTGGGGAGAGGGCATTTCTCTCTTGACTTCCTCTTTACAGTGAAAAAACTAGCATTTCCTCCTGGTTACCTCACCATTCCTTCTTTGTCTCCTTTGGTGAATACTCCTTAAAATCATGTCCTCTAACCTTAGATGACCCTCAGAATTTTGTCTTGGGCCCCTTTCTCTTCTCTTTCCATACTATTTTACTTGGTGATCTTCTCAGTTTCCGATGACTTAATTACCATCTCTATGCTGATAATTCTCAAATCTATCTTTTTGCCCTAATCTCTCTGTTAATCTCACATATTCTACTGCCTTTCAGACACCTCAAACTAGAAGTCAAGTAGATATTTTAAACTCTTATTTTCAAAATAGAACTCATCATCCTCTCCCCAATCATTCTCCTCCTCTAACACTATCCTTCCAGTCTCTCTTGCTCTCATCATAGAAGTCATTCTGGATTCCTCACTATCTCTCCCCCTACCTCCCCAATATTCAAACTGTTGACAAGATTTGTTGATTTCATTTTCACAACACCTCTCGAATAGTTTCTTTTCCCTCCTCTGATATTGACACCATTTTGGTGCAGACCTTCATCACTTTATGCCTTGATTATTGCAATAATCTGCTGGTAGATCCACCTGACTCAAGTCTCTCCCAACTCTGATCCATTTTCTATTCAGCCACTAAAGTGGTTTTTGATCATGTCATCCTATTCCCTCCTTACTCAAAAAAACCCAGTGGCTTCCTATTGCTTCTAGGAGCAAATACAAAATGATCTGTTTGTCATTTAAAGCTCTTCACAACTTAGTCCTCTTTTACCTTTTTTTTTTTTTTTTAAGTTTTACAACTTACTCCCCAAAACATTTTCTTTGTTCCAGTGACACCAGCTTCCTGGCAATTCTATGAAGAAGACACTATCTATTGGCTCTTGACACTCTTTTTGTCCCCATACCTAGCATATTCTTCCTTTTCTGCTCTAAGTACTAACCTCCTGGGCTTCTTTATATCCCACCTAAAACCCTATCTTCTTTAGAAATCCTCTTAATTCCAGTACTTTTTCTGTTTTTAATAATCTCCTATGTATTCTGTTGGTAGCTTCCTTTGTATATATTTGCTTGCACATTGTCTCCTCCATTTGATTTAAAACTCCTCAGGAGCAAACTGTATTTTGCCACTTTTTGTATTTCTAGCATTTGGAAGAGTACTTGGTACATAGTAGATGTTTAATAAATATTTAATAAATAGAATTTGCTTGGTTAGGTGAGCATCAAGTCACTTGGAAATTCTACCTATCTTTGCCTTTCTTTTTCTTTTCCTGAGCTTAGATCAACTTCTAGAGATGATACATGGGCATTTCTAACCTAGGAGGGTACCTCTTTTGTTAGAGTTCTCCAGTTTCTGATTCCAGTGCTGGTTGTCCAGAAGATTTCCTCCATAGAACTTCTTTAGAGGGAGGATGATCATCAAAATCATCCTATTGCTGAAGAATCAAAATAAACTATTCATTAGCTGCATGGGAAATCTGAATTACTCAAATAATTGTGGATTATTCAAATAATGATAGTCAAAAGTGAGTATGTCTTACCCAAAGATCCATAGCTTTCTATACTTTCTATACTTTGGACACTAAGGATTGTAATAGGCTTTTGGAGATGGTTTATGTTTCCATATCTGTTCATGTGTACTCATAAGACTTTTACATCTGATAAAGTTTTTGTGGTGGAGGAAATAAGCAGCTATCTATTCTTGATTCTCATATGTATGTTGAGTATCTTTGGTGGGAAGAGGAGAGAAGTTAATCACATTTTTCTCAAGGCTCTCTACCTGAACCATACTCATCTTTAAGAGAGTTCCCTGTAGGGTAAGGGCAGAACTGAAAGGAAAAATATGACTTCTCTCTTCAGAATAACAAAATCATAGAATTTAAGAATTAGAAAAGACTTTAGCGGACATTTAATTGAATCCATAGCAAAAGGAACCCATGTTCTAATATATCTGACAAAGAGCTATCCAGTATTTAATTGAATATTTCCAGAGTCACCCTGCATTGAACTAGGTTCATATGAGTCCATAGAATAATTTCTTGTTTCGGGTTCCTATGCTAAAAGTGCAGGAATGATCCTAATTATCCCAGCAAGCTATGTCAGCTAATGATTGAGTACATGATATTTCAAGATGCAATGTATATACTTATACTGCATGCTTATATACACATATTGTCTATCTCATTAGAATGTAAGCTCCTTAGAAACAGGAACTGTTTTGATTTTCTTTTTATATCCTTTGTGATTAGTATGAAATCTGGGAAATAGTTACTTCATAAATGGTTGTTGACAGATTGATTGAAAAATTTTAAGCATTTAACACTTTAATTCTACGTTCTGTATCTTTATTTTATTTTACATTCTCTTTTTTTCCTTATGCTATAATAAATAGCTTTTTAAAAACTCAATCTCTGGGTCAGCTTGGTGGTGCAGTGGATAGAGCACCAGCCCTGAAGTCAGAAGAACCTGAGTTCAAATCTAGCCTCAGACACTTAACACTTCCTAGCTATGTTACCCTGGGGAAGTCACTTAACTTCAAATGCCTCGAAAGAAAGAAAACTCGATCTCTCCATTAGGTGTGATAAGAACAAAGTGAGTTTAGGTGAGGACTATCAGAAGATTGACATACAGAATAGGATTCCATGATGAGAAGAGAATTTAGCTTCACTATAAGGGAAAGTTTCCTGATATTTAGAATTATTCCAAAATGCAATGGAAAGACTTAGGATAGAAATGGGGAATCTTTTTTTCTGCCAAGGACCACAAAATTATCAATTTATTGAACCCAATCAGTGGGAGATTGTTGTACTTAGCTTTCATTTCATCATTAACTGTGGTTGCCTTAGGAAATGATTTTGTGGGCCATATATGACTGATAGACTCGACATTCCTCAACTTTAACTTAGGATACAGTAAGCTCTCCCTCAACATAGAACTTTCAGAAAATGCTGGTTTACCATTTTCATCGATATTATAGAAAACATTCTAGAAATATAAACTGAATTAAGTGGCCTTTGAGGTCCTTTGTAACTCTGAGCAAGTAAATTAGATAAAAGGGAAATGTCAAAAACAACTAGATTTTATAGCTGTCTTTTCTGTTTATGAACTTTTTCTTCACAGATACTCTAGAAAAATTTCTAGTATGCATTCAAGCAGGATTAAATCTGGGATATTTCCCCCTTTTATCTACATTCATCTATTTGTTTATACCTATAATAACCACCTTTAAAATACACACACACACAGAGCTGTGTCTCAATTTATATAGTACATATTCTCCCAAAAAGTGGGGTTTGAATTTTTTTCTTGTGAACAAAATTATATTTTGAGTTCAATGAGTAAACTATTAATTTAAAGTATTTTTTTTATGCTGGATTATTTTGTAAAGTCAATAATTCTTTGGTAAAGTGAGATACAAACACATACACACACACTCACATACACACCAGCCCTTAACACAAAAATAATATCAACCTTTGTGTTTAAAGGTCACTTAAGTTCAGTTTAGTTCAATTCAATTCAACTTAACACAATTCTTTGAATTAGCTGATAAAGGGAAGTGGAGAAAAATTCAGGAAGTTAAGACATGCTGAAGATTTTTTTTTTTTTTTTTGATACAAAAAAATACCTTGCTGCACTAGTTTGGAGGAATGAGAAAAAGATGTACCAATGAAGTGCAAACAGAAAAGGTAAACTTTAGTCCAGTGTTTGGATAATTCTAGGATCTTAGACTTCAGTATTGGAATCTGCAAGGTTTCATTGCTCTCCAAACAGTATGATCCAAAGCAAACTCTTTGTACTGTACTTCTTATCTAAGCTCTATGAATTTTTGATATGGACTGAGTCTGAACAATAGAACTATGGGCTTGTTAGAGTACCAGTAGACTGCTACTGGACTGAGTGTTTATCAACCAGCTGAAGAGTTGTATAAGTTCAGAATGAAAGAACTTCATACTTTCCTTTGGTCTGGGATTCCTGCCTTACTTATCCCACTTCCAGCTTTAGACTATGCTGAAGAATGGAATTAAGACCCTGATCCTTTCTAGGGGGTCAGTGTTCCACAACTAAAGCTTGCTTCTGTATTTCTTCCTTGCTTACAGTCTATACTACTCCTTGCCCGGAATCATCATTAAATACAGGTCCTCTACTCAGCTCTTCTCTAAATCTGTGACCCAGTAATGAGTTGTAAGGCACAAAACATTCAGTAAGTCCCTTTTCTTGCTTCTTGCATAAGATCAAGGAGCTTTCTCTGGGTCTGGGCTCTCTTTTTGTTCTCATATACAGCTTTAGACAAACTCTCTTTGAGTCCTCCTGTTGTATTCTTGGCTCCACCATATTTCCAGTGGCCACAGAGATATATTTAGTACAACCTAGAATAATAGTGAGAAATATTTTATTTCTTAGTCCGGACTTAGTTTATGTTTTCTAAATCTTTGTAGAGTAAGTTAAATGAGAGTTTAGTTGTACTACGTCCTACTATTCCATCATTTTGGCTGGTCTTTTCGAGACTATTACATACATTAAAACCAGATATCTGATATAACAAACTTTATAATTCTATCACTGAAATTTAGGATTTCAAAGGTTGTCCTCTTAAGCCTTATGCTATGCCAGCAATCCAGGGAATTGCCATGTTTTTGACAAGAGTCCCTAATGAGAGTTGATGTTCTCTGTAGTATCTGACTTGAAAAGAATATTTGGCAAGATTTTAACTTGCTAATTTATTTTCTTTTCATCAAAGAATTATTGATATCTTTTATTTTTATTTTCATCATCTTGATTCTCAAAAACATCCTTCTTCTATGGTGTACTCCAATAAATCATCTCTTGTATGAATCAATTAAAAAAAAGTTATTCATCAAAACTAACCAAAACATTAAACAAGTTAGAAGGTATGTGGCAATGCACCCACCTCTGGAAAAAAATGAAGAAAGACACATTTTCTCATCTTTTTTCTGGGACCAAACTTCACCATTATAATTCCATACCTTCT
This sequence comes from Antechinus flavipes, assembly GCF_016432865.1. Lineage (NCBI taxonomy): Eukaryota > Metazoa > Chordata > Mammalia > Dasyuromorphia > Dasyuridae > Antechinus > Antechinus flavipes. Next base: position 226,256,988 of record NC_067400.1, read on the forward strand.
TAATTTCAGTTTTTATTCATTCATTCATTTTTATTAATTTTCTATTGCTGTACACATTTTAAAAATTATTTTCATTGTTCTATTCATAGTATCCTATGTGAACTGATAGATGAGCCTTCCCATGATTCTCTAAATTCTTTATATTCATAATTTCTTATGGTGTAGTAATTTTATTCTTCTCCCTCTCTTTTTGTTTCTTCTGCTTTTCTTCTTCCTCCTCCTCTTCTCTTTCTCATTTCCTCCCTCTCTCCCTCCTTTCCTCTCTCCCTCCCTCCCTTTCTCCCTTCTTCCCTCTCCCTCTCTCTCTCTCCTCTCTCTCTCTTTCTTTTCTTTCCTTCCTTCCTTCCTTCCTTTCTTTTTCTTTTCTTTTTCTTTTCTTTTTCTTTCTTTCTTTCTTTTCTTTCTTTCTTTCTTTTCTTTTTCTTCCTTCCTTTCCTTTCTTTTCTTTTCTTTCTTTCTTTTCTTTCTTTCTTTCTTTCTTTCTTTCTTTCTTTTCTTTTCTTTTTTCTTTCTTTCTTCTTTCTTTCTTTCTTTCTTTCTTTCTTTCTTTCTTTTCTTTCTTTCTTTCTTTTCTTTTTCTTTCTTTCTTTCTTCTTCTTTCTTTCTTTCTTTCTCCCTCCCTTCCTTCCTCCTCCTCCTTCTTCCTCTTTCTTTCTTTCTTTCTTTGTTTCCTCCTTTCTCCTTTCCTCCCTCCCTGCTTCCTTTCTTCCTTCCTCCCTCCCTCCTTTCCTCTCTTCCACCCTCTCTCCCTTCTTTTCTCCCTCCCTCCCTCTCTCCCTTCCTTGCTTCCTTCCTTTCCTTTCTTTTCTTTTTCTTTTTTTTTTTTTAATAACTTTTTATTGATAGAACCCATGCCAGGGTAATTTTTTACAGCATTATCCCTTGCATTCACTTCTGTTCCGATTTTTCCCCTCCCTCCCTCCACCCCTTCTCCCAGATGGCAAGCAGTCCTTTACATGTTGAATAGGTTACAGTATATCCTAGATACAATATATGTTTGCAGAACCAAACAGTTTTCTTGTTGCACAGGGAGAATTGAATTCAGAAGGTATAAATAACCCGGGAAGAAAAACAAAAATGCAAGCAGTTTCATTTCCCACCTTCCTTTCCTTTCTTCTAGCTAGTGGTACAATGGGTAAGTTCCTGGAATTAGGAAGACTTGAGTTCAAACTAAGCCTCAGAAACTAATTAGCTCTGTGAGTCTAGGCAAATCATCTAACCTTTTGCCATTTCAATTTCTTTAACTGTAAAATAGAGATAATAATAGCACCTATCTCCCAAGGTTGTTGTGAAGATAAAATGATATAATATTGTTTATTTTTAAAATACACACAAAAATAGTTTTCAGTATTCAACTTTGCAAAACCTTGTGTTTCAAATTTCTCTCGGTCCCTATTTCCCACCCCCTTCCCTAGGTAGCAAATAATCCAATATTCGTTGAACATGTGCAATTCTTCTAAATATATTTCCACATTTATCATGTTGTAAAAAAAAAATCATATCAAAAAGGGAAAAACTAGAAATAAAAACACAAGCAAGCAAATGACAACAGCAAAAGGTGAAAATACTCTGTTGTGATCCATATTCAGTCCCCTTAGTCCTTTCTCTGGATACAGATACCTCTCTCCATCACAAATCTATTGGAATTGATCTGAATCACCTCAAAGAAAAAAGCAAGTCCATCACAGTTGATCATCACATAATCTTGTTGTTACTGTGTACAACATTTTCCTGGTTTTACTCACTTCACTTAGCATCAGTTCATGTAAGTCTTGAAATCAGCCTAATGATCATTTCTTATAGAACAATAATATTCCATTATATTCATATACCACAACTTATTCAGCCATTTCCCAACTTATGGGTATTATTTTCCCTTTTTTTCAACCTCTTTTGGGATACAGACCCAGTGGAGACACTGTTGGATCAAAGAGTATGCACAATTTAATAGCCCTTTGGGCATAGTTCCAAATTGCCCTCCAGAATGGTTGGATCAGTTCACAACTCCACCAAAAATGTATTTGTGTTCCAGTTTTCCTACGTTCCCTCCAACAGTCATTATTATCTTTTCCTGTCATTTTAGCCAATTTGAGAGGTGTGAAGTAATACATCAGAATTGTCTTAATTTGCATTTCTCTAATCAACAGTGATTCAGAGCATTTTTTTCATATGACTAGAAATGGTTTTAATTTTTTCATCTGAAAATTGTCTGTTCATAACCTTTGACCATTTATCAATTGGAGAATGGCTTGTATTCTTATAAATTTGAGTCAATTCTCTACATATTTTAGAAATGAGGTCTTTATCAAAATCCTTGGATATAAAATTTTTCTGCAGTTTTCTGCTTCCCTTCTAATCTTGGTTGCAGTGATTTTGTTTCCCACAAAAACTTTTGGGCTTAATATAATCATATTTTGCATTTTGCATTTTATAATTTTCTCTAGTTCTTCTTTGACTACAAATTCCTTCTTTTCCCACAGATCTGAGAGATAGACTATCTCTTGTTCTCCTAATTTGCTTATAGTATCACCTTTTATGCCTAAATCATAAACCCATTTTGATCTTATCTTGTTATAGGATTTAGATGTTAGTCAATACCTAATTTCTGTCATACTATTTTTCATTTTCCCCAGTAATTTTTATCAAATAGTGAGTTCTTATCCCCAAAGCTGAACTCTTTGGGTTTATCAAACACTAGATTACTATAGTCATTGACTACTGTGTTTTGGATATCTAACCTATTTCACTAATGCACTACTCTATTTCTTAGCCAGTCAGTACCAAATGGTTTTGATGACAGCTGCTTTATAATATAATATTAGGTCTAGCACAGTTAAGCCATCTTTGTTTGCATTTTTTCATTAATTTCCTTGAAATTATTGACCTTCTGTTCTTCCACATGAATTCTGTTATTATTTTTTTCCAGTTCTATAATTTCTTGGCAGTTTAATTGACATGATACTCATTCATTTATTTTTCAAAAAACTCACAGTATTTTCTTTATCCAATTACATGGAAAGATAATTTTCAACATTTATTTGGATAAGATTTTGAGTTCCAAGTTTTTTCTCCCTCCCTCTCTTATTTTCTCCCTCCACAAAACAGCAAACAATCTGATATAGGTTACACATGTACAATCATTTTAAACATATAATATTTGTTTTAAAAAATGTTTAACAGTGTCTGGCATATGATAGAATCTATATGAAGGCTTTTTCCTTCTTTTCTGGATGTGAGGGGAAACCTTAGAGTTGTTTTGATTCACAAGTCTTTAGGTATTAACAATTTGGAGCACACTAATTGAGGAAGATACCATATATAGGAGAATCTAATTGTAGAGCAGGCTCAGAGGTCTTAAGAGTGCATAGGGTATAAGCCCTTCATGGAAGGTAATATGGAGGGAAGTAATCCATCATTATTGGGAAAAGGTCTAAGGGTTAGAGAGAGTAAAGATTCTGGATTGCATTGGGAAGAAGTAGGGATGGGTGTCACTGGAAAATAGTTTTCAATTTCCTCTTTGGAGAATTGTTTATTCATTTCCTTTGACCACTTATCTATTGATTTCCCTTTATTTTTAGTTAGAAGTGTTCCTAATGAGATTCACAAGACACCAGAAAAAAAAAATCAGCTTTCATAAAGTAAACTTCATTGCTGGCTAAGAATTCATTATTGCTATATTTCAAATTGTTGACCAAAAATCCAAATCTCATATTTACATATCATACTGATTTTCCAGCAGTTTTCCCCTTTTAAAAATCTACCTTTCTCTCCCAATGTCTTTATATTCAATTGAAAGCAATGGGGGAAAAAAAAGAACAATAAAGAGAACTGACATTTTAAATTCCATTTCTGTCAATTACTAAGTGAGTGAATGTTTCTTCATCTGTAATATTATTGAACAAGATGATACCAGTCTGAAAGCAGACATATGTTGATTTCCTGAACTTAGAACAATCAGAAATTAACTTTCTACTTTCTTGAGTTCCATCAGGGATGAGGACAATGTCTTGAATTATCAGTAAAGCTATTATTCCACTGTAGGCTGGCAATTTCCAAACTTTTTGCCAAGGAGTAATCAATCTTTTCATCTCTTTGAATTCTTCATCTCAGTAAAAAACAAAACAAAATTTAAAAATCATTTAGTTAATTCCCTTTAAGGAAAAGAATAAAGCAACACACAAAGTTATATGTTCTTTAATTCAGCCACATACCAAAGATGGACACATGTCCATAGTGAAGCTGGTCCTTAATTAGAATAAATAAATAAAATGAATAAATAATAAAAGTAAATTAAAAATTAGAATAAAACATGAATGTCTTCAGTACCCTGATTTTTTTGTCTTACCTTTTCTAAATCTGTGTGAATTCATGTCAACACAAAGCACAGATGTCTGTGGGGAAAGATAGTGAACAGCTTTCCTGACTTTATATCTTAGGGATATAGGACTGCTTTGGGAAATGGCATTTCTTTTTCTTGGCTTCTCATTTTCTTGACTTTGGGCTTTTTAGGATTTTGACTGACAAGGAAAAAAAAAACTACTATCTTTCCCGGTCTATTTAGGGATCTTTGAGTATTGAAATTTGCTGAAGGATTAGAAATGAGAGTTTAGCTAGCTTATGATAAATCTACTATCATATTTCTAAGTAGTTTTTCCAGATTGATGGTTATCCCCCAAAATGCACAGCCTCATTGGGAAGCCTAGCACAGTAGGCCTCCATGCAAATTTCAGGGATGCAGACAATTCAACAAATCATTTAATAAGCCTCTATTAAGCAACTATTATATGGTAGATACTGTGCTAAGTGCTGGGGAAATAAATTAAAAAATGAAACAATTTCTGCTTTTAAGTACCTTATTACTTACTTATAAAAAAGTGTTAGGTATAGTAATATAAATAGTTACAAGTGTATGTTTGCACATACTATTTAAACATTTAACTAGTAAGCAAGAAAGTATCACAATCTACCTCTCTACAAGTCCAAAGAATTATATTGAATAAGTGGACTGAAAAAAAAAATAGACCTTCATTTGTTCCAAAAACTAAGTCCTGCTAAGTCCTAGGGATATATATCCCTATTTGTGGATATATATATATATTGAGGAAGATAACATATATAGGAGAATCTAATTGTAGAGCAGGCCCAGAGGTCTTAAGAGCACATGGGGTATAAGTCCTTCATGGAAGGTAATATGGAGGGAAGTATTCCCTCATTATTGGGAAAAGGTCTAAAGCTTAGAGAAGGTAAAGATTCTGGATTGCATTGGGTAGAAGTAGGGATGGGTGTCACTGGAAAAGAGGAAATCTATTAGATTTTGCCTTTAGCAAGATCTATACCTTGGGATCTTCTGGTGTTACACTTGGTTGAAGGCTGGAAAGAATTAGAATGGGAAGAAGGTAGTGGTAGTTCTATGGTTAGAGCAATGATCACAGTCATAAAAACCTGAATTCAATTTATTATTCACTTTTATAACAATAGCTTTATAGCTTTCTGTCTCTGGGCAAGTCACTTAAGCCTTGTTCATCTCTTTTCCTCAACTTTAAATTAGGGATAATAGCACCTCTCTCAGCATAGTTAAAGGGATCAAATAAGATAACAATTATTCCTTCTCCCCTTCTGGCTTTACTGCAGGCCCTAAATTTCCCAATATAATAGCTTTTATATGGTAAGCACTTAACAGAATCTTACCCTACATTAAACTGCAGACATTGATGAACTAGTCACAGAGCTGATAATACCTATCATAGTATTTTCCAATTAGACATTAGAGGGAGAAAAAGAAATGGGATTCTCATGAGGGTATTGTGCCAACAACCTTCTTTAGTGTAAAGAAGGAAGAATTAGATGATAAAATTAGAAAATATTATAAACCTGGGAATGAAGCATTATGTAACAGTGGGATATCTGTTAGAACCCTCCCTGCAAAAAAGCAACCCTGATGATAAGTTGACTTGAATTCATTGAAATTTAATTCTTTGAAAGGTGGAGGAAACAATAAAGGGAACTTCTATTCTGGGTTGGATTGTGACCCATAAGGAGGAACTTATTGCACAAGTAAAAGTTACAGGGACCTTAGGAAGAAAACACTAACTTTATTTAGAATTCATAATAAGGAAGGTGAAGAAAGTCTGATATACAGTAAAGATTTTGGAAGAAAATATTTTAATGTCTAGAGACATAAAGGCTAAGTATGGTAGGAGGAATATAGTCACCCTAATTATAATTTTGGCTCTTAAGTCCCCATTGATATGAATCCATTTGCATACATCAGTCACTAATAATAATAACAACACTTTGATATTTTATTTGATATATTAAACACACTTTTTACTTGACGTTGATTCAAGAGAAATAATAATTACTTCACAGGTAATGATATGTTGAAGTAAATGCATGAAAAATAAGTACATCCCAACCCATACATATATTGGAGTCACAATTTCCCAACAATATATTCTATTTCTATGAGGGAGAGTGCCTTTTCCTTACCATGAAGCCCATGAATGAAAAAACAAAACCTTTGTGCTTGGGGGTAACTTAAAATTTCAGAATTAAAAACTTCTTTGTCTTCCTCATGTCTCAGAAAAAGTTCATTAAGATTCCTTCATGGATATAGCTTCTGTGTTGGACATGTGTCTACTATTAAGGTCATCATTTTCTCTGCAATGAGTTAATCCATGTTATACTTAATAAACATTTCATAGAACAAGATACATAAGCCAAACTATTCAGTCTATTGGGCAACATCATTGATTTTCTTTTTTCTAAACTGTTCCTCTGATCAGTTGGACTTATTTTTCAAACATCACAGCAATCGGGCAGCTAGGTGGCACAGTGGATAGCATAGCAGCCTTGAAGTCAGGAGCATCTGAATTCAAATCTGGTCTCAGACACAACATTTCTTAGCTATGTGACCACAACCCCAATTGCCTCAGCAAACAAAATAAAACAAAAAATCACAACAATTACTTCCAGCTTCAAGGTTAGTTGATATAATTTGAAAATTCATTCTTTCATCTTCTGTTCTGCTCTCTCATATTTTTATTGGTTTCTGATCTCTCATATTTTTATTGGTTCTGAGAATGTCATCCCCGACTTTAGCTTAGGGTTGGTAAGCAAATTATCAGCTCTCTTTATAATTGAATAAATTACATTTGTTCTACGTTCACAGAATAGTCTTGATATTCAAAGCTCCAAAGTATACTATAGTTTATCATATTGAAAACCAACAACTGTCTTGGAAATTATCATTAGAGTAGCTGCAGAAACATGAAAGGATATTATCCTTCACACAGGCAAATAATTTACATAAAGGAGAAGGTACTAACAATCAAAGGGTATCAGGAAAGATTTTGTATCCAAAATGCTACTTCAGTTGAATCTTGAAGAATCTACAGATTCTAAGAGGCAGAGATAAGGAAGGCATAAATTACATGAATGGAGCTGAACTTGTTCGGAAGCACAAAAGGGAGGTGGCATGTTAAGCATATTAAAGAGATAATTGAATAATTTAATTAAAATGCAAAGTTCATTAGAGTTATAATTTGAAAAATCTAAAAAAGTAGGTTGAGATCTAAATAGTAATTGCCTACATCAAGCAGCATTAAAAAAAGAAAAAGATGCGGATGAGGAGCCTGAAAAGTGTCTGTAAGTCAAATTTAAAAAATAAATTTAGTTTAATGGAGAGTACATATCAGGGAAAATTCAAGATTATTATGTTGGGACACATGGTTTTATTTGGAAAGAAACACTGACTCAGTACATCTGTAAAAGGGAATGACTCTCCTTCAGTTGCTCTCTTTCTTTTATTTTCTGACTGCATATCATATTTGTACTGTTCTAGTCTGTTTCATGAGGGATAAGTGTATATTAACTTCTCCCATTTGGCAATTCAAGTAGGAGTTATGGGGTCAATTAGACAAGTTTGACTAGATTTTTTGGCTGCTCCCTTAATTTTGGGTTTATTTGGCTGATCCAAAGTGATCAAACATTGACTATGAGGCATACACCTTCAGGTTACCTTATGAATTCCAGAGGTCTGGAAGTTCTGGGTCTCTAGAGAGTGCCAGATGGATTTGGGAAAAGTTCCTACTAAGTACTACGATATTCTTACAGGAAAAATAACATCTGGTCATAAGATGAAGGATGGTGCAGAGATGAGGTGAAATGTAAAATGGGTATTCAACAGTTCTAGCAAATGTTTTATGTTTTGACGGTTGTAATTGTCTCAATTTCCTGGGTAGAGTATTTCAGTAACGACTAGTACTGATTGTTGGATTTAAGTTTTCTGTAAATGAACCCTCCCTTTTTATGAGGCTTTTATGTTAATATTTGTGTTAAATATTTACTTTTTGTATAGTAAAGGAATATTGACATAGCAAATAGAGCAGGAAGTCCTAAATTAAAGTTCTGCCTTTGACATATGCTGGTTATATGACCCCAGATTAGTCGCTTAATTTCTCAAAGTTCTAAGTAATTCTCTAATCCTATACATTGCCAAGAAAGTGATGACCTGCATTGATAGAGGTAATTTCAATACTGGGAATTTACTATACCAAAGAAACCACAGGTCCAGTAACTATCCCAGGCTTCCTCTCATATCTGAATTACATTTAATATTGGGTACCTTTCCATTTTTGCTTTTGAGAAGTCCTGAGACAACCAAAACTTAAACTTTCCCCTCAGATGTTAGAGTAGGAGTGTTGTTGTTGAGTCTGTTCAGTTTTGTTCCACTCAATGCTCATATTAGGGATTTTCTTGGCAGAGATTCTAGAGTGGTTTACCAGTTCCTTCTCTAACTCATTTTTACAAATGAGGAATTGAAGCTAATTGGGTTAAATGAGTTGACCAGGATTACACAGCCAGTAAATTTCTGAGTCTGGGTTTAAACTCAGGTCCTCCTGACTCCAGGGCTGACCCTCTATCTACGTACCACCTAGGTCAGGGTAGGAGTATAAACTGCTAAAAAGAGAAAAAAGGAGTCTGATCCTCTCTCACTAGAGGCTAGAATGTTCTAGGACTGAACTGATTCAGAACTGTGTTCATGGGTTCAATCAGGATCTCATTAATGAAGGAGAATTGGATACAGCAGTCCTTGACTTAGTAGCATTTATACTGTCAGATGAGGCATATTAATTTTAAAACTGTATGTAAGATGGATTGGTTGGGGAAAAGACAGAAATCAGGAGAGAAAGGGACAGAATCAAAAGTTGTGGAAGTAGATTGACAAAATTTGGCATTTGATTGGAGATGGGGTGGAGTATGTGGTGGTATAAAAGGAAAAAGTCAGTGATGATTGCAAGCATGCAAACACAGGTGATGGGAAAGGTAGTGGAGCCCTTAACAGAAATAAGACTATTTGGAGGAGGGATAGGTTCTTGGTTTTGAAGCTTATTCTTCAATATGCTAAATCACCTCTCATCTGAGAGGAATAAAATGTAAAAAAATAAAAATTTCTTTAAACTCCAATAGGCAATAATACTGGAAAAATTCACATATTTCTCTGACCATTTGACATCATCCCATTACATCTATAGTCATTATTTCTTCACATTTTTCTGGATAATATTTAAATTCTTCCCAGATGATCTAAGGAAAGCAAGAAAAGCAAGAATTATGTTTTAGAAGATTTACTTATAAATGTCACCTGACAGTCATTTTTTTCTCTGTAGAAATATTAGAAAGGGTTAATAATACTAGTGATCAAGAGAAGAGATCAGAAATTAGATAAAAGTATATAAGCCCCTGTAAGTAACTCTATGTGATCCCTGAATTAGGGATCGGAAGACCTCGGATTTGAGTTCTGTCTCTGCTATGTATTAGCTGTATGCCTTAAACATAACCTCTCTGAACTTTCTCATCCATATCTGCAAAACGATACAGACATACAACTGATAATATCCCCCAGTGTGGTATCTTGGAAAGGGTTCAATTTGTTATGAGAGGACCTAAGTTCCTAATTCTGGCTCTGCTATTTACTATCTTTGTGATTCTGATTAAGACATTTATGGACCTCAGTTTCCTCAAGTTTAGAATGAGAGTTGGACTAGGTGACTTGAAAGTCCTGTCCTATTCTAAATCTATGATTCTGTGATGCAGGTTTGGTGTTTAAATATGAGAAGAAAGTATGTCTCCAGTCTTTGAATATTTCCTTCTGATATGTGACAATGGGCAAGTCTTCATTTCTCATTGTCTTTTTAAAACCATTTCTGATTAGTGGAAGGAGTTTTCACACCAGGAGTTCCTTATTCTGATGAAATCATAAGACCAGCCCTTTCATCTCAAACAGAAACCACTCATTTGGTTCCTAATGAGATGAACAGCCTTGTGCTATTATTTAACTTGTAGTAATTTGAACAACTAGATTGTTAGCTTTTTCAAGGCAAAGGTTCTATCTGTAAAATGGGGATAAAAATAATATTCCAGATTTGTTTTGAGGATAAAATGAAGTAAAATTTATAAGATGTTTTGTAAACTTTGAAGTTCTGTATAAATTCTAGTTGTTGTTCTTCTTAACAATGATCATTCTAAAACATTAGGATTTTGCTTAAAGCTCTCCGTAATAGAAGTATGATTCATGGTAGAGAGCCTTAGTTGGAGTTTTCTTGTGGAAGATGCTAGGGAGCTTCTTCCAAGAGAATTGTGATTAAGTTTAAGAGAAACACCTTGTAGAAACAGACTGGAGCATGAGTGGACATTTTAACTGATTGTTCTGAGTTAACCACAAGTTGAGAAGGAGGATCGTTAAAAAGCCTTATGTGCTTCAGTTAGGTCTTGACTTCGTTTGCTTCTAGAAAATTGTTGTGACTAGTTAGCTGATGATTGTCCTTTAAGACAGTGGAGGTTCTGATCTTGGGAAACCAAATTGCAGGAATATGAGATCAAGGACTTAGGTTGGGTTTTATAGTCTTTGCAGCATTGGTGACTCAGGCAGCAAAGAGCCATCTTTGGGAGCAATCTTTTCAGATTCTGACATGGTGCACTTGGATTTTTCTGAAGAGAGTAGGAAAAATTCTATGTGGAAATTGAGCTAAGTTTTGAGCCTATTCTATTGGAAATCAAAGTAGTATAGGGGAGAGTAGGCCCCACAGGTGTTGGGGGGAAAATATTTATGTATTGATTTTTGTTACCCCATTTGAAGTAAATGTTGTTCAGTCATTTTTTTCCCCAGTCATGCCTGACTCTTTGTAATATCATTTTGGGGTTTTCTTGACAAAGATACTGCAGTGGTTTTCCATTTCCTTCTCCAATTTATTTTACAGACAAGGAACTGAGGCAAACAGAGTCTTGCTTAGAGTCACATAGCTAGCAGGTGTCTGAGGCCAGATTTGAACTTGGATCTTACTGATTCCAGGCTTTCCACTCTATCTACTATAGCAACATATTTCTTTATATAAGATATCTGATATGAAGTGGTTATAATGGTATTGGGGGTGGTAGTCATTGTCTGCCTAAAATGAGAAGAACACAACTGATGGGAAGTCTACCTGATAGCAGGGGAAGGGAAAATCCACAAATTTTCTCTGAGTTACTTAGGAACCCTAAGGAGGAGATATAGACACAGCTCTGAGAGAATGAGGGCAGAGCTTACATGATCTCCCTCCAATGAAGGAGTGTCTTCAACTTTTTTAGGGAGTCTATTCTACTTTTGAATTCTACTTTTAATTATTAGGAAATTTATTCTGACATCAATCCCAAGTTATATCAAGCTTTACAACTTTTTTTGTGAAATGAGGTTGAACTTTGTTGACTTCTGATGAATCTTTCATATAGATTTGTCTCCCTGTGAATTTTCCCATGTATTTCTTAGTAATGCCCTTTGGAACAAGACTGAACAAGTCAAATCTTGTTTTCACCTGACATCCCTTCAAATATCTGACAAGTCTTTTCTTATCTAGGTTAAACATTCACAATTTCTAGAAGTTGCCTTGCAGCACACTGGACAGAGCTTTGATCTTGCAATCTGGAAGACTTTAGTTAAAAATCTGGCCTCAGGAACTTATTAGCTGTGTGACCAGGGCAAACCTTGTTTGCCTCAGTTTCCTTAATTGTAAAATGAGGATAATAATAGTGGCACCTACTTCTCAGAATTGTTGTGAAGATCAAATAGGATAATAGTTACAAAATATCTAACACAAAGTAGGTACTTAAGAAATATAAGATAATAGTTACAAAATATCTAACACAAAATAGGTGCTTAAGAAATACAGTCTTCAAATGATCCTCAGAAGACATTATTTTCCCTATTATGGTTGGATTTTCCTAGATTCTTTTCAGTTTATAATGCCTTTCATAAAATAGGGTGTTCCAGAATGAATTCAATACTCTTATTTTGGTCTGAACAGAACACTGAGATGACACTTTCTTGATTGTTAAAGTATGCTGAGCTTACAGGGCACTAAAAAGTCCAGATCTTTAAAGTGCCTCGATTAATGAATAATTAAGAGAGTGAATACCTTTGGAAGTTGTGCACTTTGGGAGGGGCTAGATTTTTTATTTATCTTGTCCCTTGACCTTGCCTTACTTTTCATTCCTCTTCACTTTTCCTTTGCTTCTTCTCTCTTCTCTCTCTTTCTTTGTCTCTCATCTCTTTCCCTGGCATTCTGTCACTTTTCTCTTTCCATCTGTCCATCAATCTCCATCTGTCCTTTTTGTGTATCTTTTGGTTATATATGCACAGATTTCAGAAACACAGAGTTGCAAAAATATATAGGCAAATAAATATTGCAGGGATTCACAGGTGGATGTGTGAGAGATGTGGATTTTCAAGGGGACACTGATGAGGGAAAAGAACGAGATTGAAAAATTGAGAGGGGTGTTTTAGAGAGAAATTAATCCCTCTCTGGAGGGACTATAATTAAAATAAAGAGGAAACCATCAGTCTAGCATATACACCTCCTTAAGCAGGTAGTAACTATTCCTTTTCCTGAATAATGTGCAAGTGGGGGGGGGGGCGGGGGGAGAGGGAGGATATGTGGTGGTTTGCAACAGGGATTCTTTGGAGCCTTTTTTACTTGAGAATGTGGAAACCTGAATTCACCCCTTCCTGATGGTAGAGTAGAGAGAATAATGGTTAAGGATCTGGGTTATAACTTAAACCTTTTCCCTTGACCCTTTAAATCTGTATGAACCTGATTACATTTGAACACCTCCTAGGCCTCAGTTTTCTTAGCTCTAAAGTGAGAGTGGTGGATTATATGACTTGTAAGTCCTTCTAGCTCTAATTCTATGATACTTGTAGTGACAAAATACAGTGAGATTTCTGCTCATTGGTACCCCTGGCATTTAGTTACACAAGTTACTCTTGTCCTTTTGTGGTCGGATAATAAACAAGGGCCTCCTTTCCCAAGATTGCTATTGTAGATAGGAAGATAACCCCTTCTCCTATCTTCCCTAACCCAAATATCTACATCTTTGTCACAGTTTTTGAAATGAGGACAGTAAATGATATGGCAAGGATATCCTACCTGTCTATCCAGGTGATCACAGATGTTCACTTTGTCTTTAATCTGAGGAATTGGGGGAAATAATTTTTGCATTATATGGCATCTTGGAAGAAAAAGAGGAGAAAATAAATGAAAACCATGCAGTAAGACTGTTCTGATGTGCCAAAGTCAATATTGCTCTGACAAGGAAGCACTTGACCCATGGTGATCCTGGTCTTTATCCAGAAAAGATTCAACTGAGCAATTAAATACTTGCCCAGTTTTCTACCTAGTGCTCTGGACATTCTAGATACTTAACAAATCATTTGGATTTAAATTAGTATTCTAGAAGGAAATCATTTAGAGGTAAGATGAAACAAACTGTATTTGAGAAATGACCTTCTATATTGAAAGAGTTAGATAGCCCAAACCTCTTTCTTGCTTTAATCTAGTCTTAGAAAACAATATTAATGATGTACCATTTTCAGATCCAGTATACTATTCACATTTTGTGACTTTAAATATTGTGAGTTTTCAAAAAACCAAAAAAACAAAATCTCCCTTTGTGATCAAGATAAGATTATTTGCATTTTGATCTGCATTCTAATATGTGTATTTGTTTTGTTTTTTTTTTTTGTTTGTTTGTTTTTCTTTTTTAGGGACAAATTCTGTCTGTGAGTTCAACCATCCTCACATTTGTAACATGTCAAAATTGAATCATTCAATTAATAGAAATAATTCAGGGTTCAAAAAGTGCTCAAAACCTTTATGAGGTGAAGCAATGTAGGTAGTAGATTTTTCCAAATGGCATGCTAGCTTTTGAATAGTGCTATATTGTTAAACATATGTAGAATTTGGTCCAGTTTCATTTCTGCATCTTTTTCAACTATTCTCATACATGATCCATCATTCTGTTCTTATTGTGGATAATAGGACAGAAATTCAAAATTATGGGTATTATTAATATCCCTAATATGTGCAAAAAAGACAAAATTCATGAAAGGGATAACTAGCTGGATGGAACATTTTCTCTAAGCCTAATACATACAATACAAATTATATTTGCCTGATTTAGGCAAATTGGATAAGTCAGAAGATCCATTTTTAAAAATGTACTCAATGGGAAATGCTTCAATTTTTCAATGAATTTGTCTTCTAATTTCTTATTAGGAAGAGAATATATTAACCAGCTTAAACGAATTCCTTCAATAGTGAACAAAGAGATTCCTACTCTGTAATTCATATTTGTATTCTTTACTAATACTTTTAAGAGGAATCTAGCTGATATATTAGAGGTCTTTATTATATCAGACTATATTACATTATTATTGTTACTACATAATACTATTACAATGTTACAGGATCCATAGATCCTGGCAAAAACACTTAATCAATGTGTCTGTCATTCCTTGTTCTTTATATGTGACTAACCTATCTCCTTTTTTAATCATACATGTTCTCAAGGAGATCTCTTATGTCCCATTTGGTGAATTATCATAAGTAATGTGCTTTAGACTACTTTCACCTACTATCTCTCTCTATTTCTTTTGCATTTTGGGAAAACTGCAATTTTGATTCTTTGGATTTTATGTTATTCTAAGATTTGCAGCTATAGAAATCTTCTTAAGAAATAAGAAAGATCTATTTTTTTTTTTTTGTATTGGGTGACAGCATGGAGCATTAAAGATATAATAATATTATATGTAATAATTGTTATTATATAATACATACATAATAATAATTATATATAGCATTTATAATGCTTTACATTATTTACAAATATTATTGTATTTCACCCTTACAACAACCCTGGCTTATGGATATTATCATTGAATCTCTTTTACAGATGAGGACACTGAAGCAGACAGAAATTAAGTGACTTCTCCAAAGTGACTGAGACCATATTTGGATTCAAATCTTTCTGACTTGAGGTTCTCACTTTGCAATCTAGTTGTCTATAAACAAAGCATAGGTTCAATAATAATATCCATAAGCCAGGGTTGTTGTAAGAATCAAATGAAAATCGCTTAATTCCAGTTATATTCCTGTTTCAACAGTGAGGATTATCTAAATTTATCTTTATCTTTGTCATCTCTCCTGCTGACCCACCTTGGGGATGACCTTGAATATTTTAAATTATATGCCTTCTCTTATGAATTAAAATGCATTTTTGAGAAACACTAATTGCTTTGCATTGATAGTCTAATTCTTTTGCAAAGTTCTCTTTAAATTGTTGAAACAGTATAACACAGTTGCCATGATCAGTTGATATGAATATTCCACCTCTCTTGGTAGATAAGTCATTTTAGTAGTCAACAAGGAACATCAAAGATTATATTCCTTCTTAAAGACTATTTAACTCCTCTATTTCTGTTTGTTTACTTATTTATTTATTTTGTGAGGCAATTGGGGTTAAATGACTTGGCCAGAATCATACAGACAGAAGTGTCTAATGTCTGAAGTTGGCTTTGAACTCGGGTTCTCCTGACTTCAGAGCCAGTGCTCTAAACACTATGTTATCTGGCTGCCCTGATTCTCCTATTTCTGACTTCGTATCTCCCAAGTTACTTTCTAATCTTAAATTTGGTTTCTTGGAAGTCTTTTCTTATTAGGAAGTAAAGACACTGATTAGCTGCTTTAAATATCTGCTGCTATTGGTAATTTTATTTCTCATTGTAAATTCACAAAGGGGCATCTAAGTGGTCCAGAGAATAGAACACTAAGTTTGGGGTCAGAAAGATCTGAGCTCAAATTTGGACTTAGACATTTACAAGCTGTGTGACCCTAGCCAAGTCACTTAGCCCTGTTTACTTTAGTTCCCTATGTATAATGAGATAAAATGAACTGGAGAAAGAAATGACAAACCATTCCAGTATCTTTGCCAAGAAAACCCCAAACAGAATCATAAAGAATCTGAAGTGACTGAACAACAACAAAATTCACAAAGTATCTATGTAGATAAACCTCTGTTTTTCTTATTTGTTAACAAAGCTTAATTACAAATATTATTACCTTTTAAAGAGAAATATGATAATTAATACAAAGACAATTGTCCCAAATACCATCAATATATAAATATATATAGGACTTCTTTTTTGTTCTTCAGAACTTCCTAGAAAAGATAAAAAAGAAGAAAATCCTCCACATCTTCAATTTAATGGAATTTAACATTAACTATTTCAGCTTTTAGTAAGCATTATGATAAATCACTGAGAAACTGTCCTCAATAAAAATATAATCCCATAACTATTAAAAATATTCATTAGCCTAATGTTACTGATAAAGTGAAAAACCAAAAAACAAATAACCAAACATCTTCCATGACATAATTTTATCAAATAAGTTAGTTTACTTCTTTAAGTTTATATCAAAATGTTATCTGGTAATCAAAATATAACTAATAGAAGTAAAGAGGGAGATTCAAAACCATGTTAGACAATGTTTGATTGAAGGAATTTGTGAGATTTATTTAGCTTGGAGAAGAGACTTAGGATGCTCTAATTATTGCTTCCACATATGGAAGGAACTTGAAGTGAAAGAGATATTATATTTGATTTTCTTAGCCTCAGAGAGCAGATCTGTAAGTAAGAGCAATAGCCATATTTTTAAAAAAGGAATTGTAATATGTATTTTTCCCCTGAGGCAATTGAGGTTAAGTGACTTGCCCAAATTCACACAGCAAAGAAATATTAAGTGTCTGAAGTCAGATTTGAACCTCCTGACTTCAGTGATGATACTCTATCTACTACACCAAATAGTTTTTCAACTTTTTTCAGAAGCAAGGAAGACTATTTCCTCTCCTCCTATATTAATTATGACATGAAAGAAGAAATAGACCAAAAGGAAAAAAAAAAGCATGAAAAAAATAAAGCAACTGGAAAATAGTATGCTTCAATCTGTATTTGAATCCCATTAATTGTTTCTCTGGACATGGGGTAGCATTTTTCATCATGAGTCCTTTGGAATTGTCTTGGAATTGCATTGCTAAGAAGAGCTAAGTCTATTATATTTGATCATTCCATAATATTGCTATTACCATGTTCTCCTAGTTCTGCTTCTTTTACTTAGCATTAGTTCATCTTTCCAGTAAATCTTTCCAGGTTTTTTTTTTTTTTTTTTAATCTGCCTGCTCATTATGTCTTCTAAAACAATAGTAACATTCCATTCCATTGATATATTGCATTTTGTTCAGTCATTCCCTGGTTGATGGGCATAACCTCAATTTCCAATTTTTTGCCATCACAAAAAGAACTGCTATAAATATTTTCATACATGCAGATTATTTCTCCCTTTTTACAATCTCTTTCAAATAGAGACTTAGTAGTGGTATTGCTGAATCAAAGGGTATGCACAGGTGGTAGGTTCCTTTGGGAGGGACACATTGCCCATCTCTGGAAGTTTTTAAATGGAAATTATATGACTATTTGTGAGCATGGTGTAATGTCCAGGCTAGCTTTCTTAAGGATCTCTCTGGAGTCTGGAGTCTGAGTTCGAGCTCAAACACATACATATTGGAATGTACTTATTTCAAGTTCTCTCAGCCCTTATATACCATAGTGCAATTATATCACTACAGCACACTGAGCATGTGTCAACTGTAGAACCATTACATCACCATACTAAGTACTAAGTATATGTAAACTAGAGAACCATTAACTCATCAATCACACTGAGTAAATACCCTGTTGTAAGTATCCTTGTTTCAAGTATACTTTTCCAGAATTCCTGCCCGCTACATCTCCCGCTTTCTTTTGTTTTTGGATAAAGCCAATTAGAACACAGGGGGTTACGCTTCCCTAACTTCTCAGGAAGGGAGGTGAAAACACCTCACCAAGGGAGGTGATTCTTTGTTGTAAAATGAATTCTTGTTGAGTTAGGGGTTGAAAGACTTGGTCTGTGAGGTCCTTTTCAACTTTGTGTTTCTGAAGTTTTACAATTCTAGAATTGGAAAGTTGAAGCTAGTTCAATAATAACTGATAAGAGCTTTTGTTGTTGCTGTTCACTCATTTCTGACTCTTCATGATACCTTTTGGAATTTTCTTAGTTAAGATACAGGAGTTGTTTGCCATTTCCTTTTCCAGCTCATTTCATAGATGATGAAAACTGAGGCAAATAAGGTTAAATGGCCTGCCCAGTGTTACATAGCCAGTAAGTGTCTGAGGTCAGATTTGATCTAGATCTTCTTAATTCCAGCTCAGTGCTCTATCATTTCACCTAGCTGCACTAACAGCTTTGTTAATGACAAAGGCCTATACTTTTGAGGTGGGTGTATATTTCTGTAATTTCTACTCTATATCTTATCATACTTTATTGAAGGATAATCATTAACAGTTGGTATTTAATGGAAGAGGGATTTATTTCATTTATCAAAAGGTCAAGGATTTGAATTATGTTTGAATTGATTTCTCCCAGTTTTTCATCTAGTGGTAACTCTAAAAATGGAAAGCCTCACTATTCATCTGGTAGCAGCTATAAATGAGCATACAAGGTATGTGGGTTAGATTCTTGAAGAATTTAGTATCTCCTCCAAAAGTATCTCCTCTGCATTTTAATTTTATTTCATAATTCATTTTTTTTTTAAAGGCAATTCAGCTTTAGTGACTTGCACAAGTAGTAATTGTATGAGGTCAGATTTAGGCTCAGGTTTTTCATCTATATTTTATTCATTGTATCAACCTAGATGGCCCATGTACTCTTTTAAATAAAAGAGTAAAATTCCCTGGATGTACATGCTACCTTTCCAAACTTCTTAGGTCTTGCAGCTCATTACATACTTTGTGATACAGTAGCACTGACCTCCTTGCTTTTTGAATAAGATACTCTATCTTTCTGCTGTGAGCATTTTCATTGGCGGTCCACCATGTATAGAATACTCTCACTCCTTGCTTCCTACTCCTGGTTTTTGATTTTTTTTTTCGAATCTCATTTAAATTCCAATTGTAGGAAGCCTTTCTTCTATTAATTATTTTCAATTATTTATCTTGTGTCTAGCTTTTCTGTACATAATTATTTTCATGTTGTCTCCCCATTAGATTGGGAGATCACTTGAAGTCAGAGGCTATCTTTTTCTTCTCTTCCTTTCTTCCTTCCTTCCTTCCTATTTTTCTTTCTTCCTCTTTTCCTTCCTTCCTTCCTTCCTTCCTTCCTTCCTTCCTTCCTTCCTTCCTTCCTTCCTTCCTTCCTTCCTTCCTTCCTTCCTTCCTTCCTTCCTTCTTTCCTTCCTTCTTAATATTTTAATTTTCCCAGTTACATGTAAAATAATTTTCCATTTGTTTTTAAAATTTCGATTTTTAAATTCTCTCTCTCCCCACCATTGTGAAGGGACATGTGAAGTTATATAGAATATTTCCATAAAAGTCATGTTGTGAAGGAAAACATAGATTTCCCCTCCCCCCAAAAAAACCCTCAAGAAAAATAAAGTTAAAAAAAAAAGAGTATGCTTCAATTTGTATTCAGACACAGTCAGTTCATTCTCTATGTATGGATAGCATTTTTTATCCTAAATCCTTCAAAGTAGTGGTGGATCATTGTATTGCTGAGAATAACAAAGTCATTCCCTGCTGATTATGCCACAACTCTGCTATCACTATGTACAAAGTACCTTTATCTTTGCTTGAGTTCATGGAGGACTTTCCAGGCTTTTCTGAAATTACCTTGCTCATCATTTCCCTTAAAACATGAGATTCCATCATAATCACATATAACAATTTATTTAACCATTCCCCAATTTATAGGCATCCTCTGAATTTTCAATTTTCTCTAAGAAGAGAGCTGTTGTAAATATTTTTGTACATATAAGTCAATTTCCTTTTTTAAAAAAAAATCTTTTGTGATCCATGCCTATTAGTGGTATTGTTAAGTCAAAGGATATGCATGACTTTATAAGCCTTTGGGCATAGTTCAACAGTTCATATCTTTTGATCATTTATTAATTGGGGAATGACATATATGTAAATTTAACTCAGTTTCTTATACATTTGAGAAATAAGACCTTCAGCAGAGAAACTTGCATCAAAATTCTTTTCCCAATTATTAACTTTAACTTTATTCCTCCCACCCCACCCTGCCCCATTTATTCTATTTTCTTTCTCCTTTTACTCTAACCCTCCTCAAAAGTGTTTCAGTAGTGATTACCCTTTCCCCCAATATATTCTCTCTTTTGTCATCCTCCCCTTCTTTCTCCCCTTCTACTTTTCCTAAGTTTAATATAGATTTCTTTACCCAATTAAGTGTGTATGTTATTTCCCTTTTGATTTCATTCTGATGAAAGTAAGGTTCACTCATTCCCTCTCTCCTTTCCTTCTTCCCCTCCAATATAAAAGCTTTTATGGAAGATAATTTACATTATTCCATCTCTCTCTTTCCCATTTTCCTGGTGAATTCCTCTCTCATTCCTTAATTTAAATTTTCATATATTATCCCTTCATATTTAACTCACATCTGCACCCTTTGTCTGTATATACTCCTGCTAACTGCCATAGTAATGAAAAAGTTCTAAGGACTTACAGGTATCATCTTCTCATGTAGAAATGTAAACAGATAAACCTTACTAAGTCCCTTATGGTATTCCTTTCCTGATTATCTTCTTATGCTTTTCCTGAGTCCTATATCTGAAAATAAAATTTTCTATTCAGCTTTGTTCTTTTCATCAAGAATGCTTGAAAGCCCAGTTTTGCTGGGTAGGTGGTTCTTGGTTGTATTGTTCTCTGGAATATCAAATCGCAATTCCTCTGAACCTTTAATGTAGAAGCAGCTAAATCTGGTGTTATCCTTTCTGTGATTCCACTGCACTTGACTTATTTCTTCTGGATACTTGTAGCATTTTCTTTTTGACTGGAGAGTTCTGGAATTTAGCTACAATATTCCTGGAAATTTTCATTTTGGAATTTCTTTCAGGAGGTGATAGGTGGATTCTTTCAAATTTTTATTTTACTCTCTTGTTCTAGAATATCAGGACAATTTTCCTTCATAATTTTTTGAAATATGGTACCTAGATTCTTTATTTGATCCTGGCTGTCAGGTAAACCAATGAATTTTAAATCATTTCTCCTTGATCTATTTTCCAGATCAGTTGTTTTTCCAATAAGATATTTAACATCATTTTCTATTTTTTTTCATTCTTTGATTTTGTTTTATTGTTTCTTGATTTCTTACAAAGTCATTAGCTTCCATTTGCTCAACTCTAATTTTCAAGGATTTTTTTTTCCTTTTGTATCTCCTTTTCTATTTAGCCAATTTTGCTTTTTTCTCCTTATTAGATTTTTGTATATTCATTTGCACCACTTTCAGTTCTCTTTCCAGTTTTCTCCCTATTTCTCTTATTTGATTTTCAAAATCCCTTTTGAACTCTTTCATAGCTCATTTCTTGGAGGCTTTAGATGTAGGAACTTTGACTTTGTTATCTTCTTCTGAGTGTATGTTTTGATTTTCCTTATCACCATAGTCCCTTTTTATGGTCAGAATCTTTTTCTGTTGTCTGCTCATTTCCTGACTATTATCTGACTTTTAAGCCTTTGTTAAGGTAGTGCTCCATTTTCAGAGTGTTGGGTGCATTGTCCCAAGCTTCAAGGGTTTTGTGAAGCTATTTTCAGAGATTCTTCTGACCACAAACATCCTTTTCTGCCCTGGAACTGTGAAAAGTGTCCCACTCTACTGTGACTGTAAGTTCTAGTGTACTAAAGCAATAAAGTCCTTCCTCAATGCTAGTTAAGAAATTTCCCTGTGAGCTGAGGTTTCTGAAAGCTGTGACAGCTATGACCATTCATGCCCACTCCTAAATTCCTAAGGCCATCTCACCTTATTGACAAATTTTCCAGCTGACGTTCCAAGTTGTCCTTGGTGTCTCTGAGCTGAGAAATCTGGAAAATGCCACTACTGCTGTTGATTCAGAGACTCCTAGGATCATTCCTGCTTTGCTGGCATGGGGACTGGGGCTAGGGCTATACTGCACTGCCACAGACCTTTCCTGCTGAACTTTTAAGTTGTCTTCAGATGGAAAATTTTTCCACTCCATCTTTTTGTATGTATTAATGTTCTAAAATTTGTTTAGAGTCATTATTTAAAAGGAATTTAGAGGACCTTGGAGGTAGTTGGGTGAGTCCCTGCCTTTACTCTATCATCTTGCTTAACTTTCTATCCACAGAAATTATCATAGTGTCTGACACATAGTATAGATACTTGAAAATGTTTATTCACTGGATGATTCCTTAATGAAAGGTACACATATGCTTATTATGGGAGCTTCCTGAATTGTAGGAACAGATGGGAGCAAATCTATGTCTGTAAAGTTGCTTTTGTATTTCCAAAATGATTGAGGTCAAATGAATCATCTGGTATCTATACATCTATTCAATAAAACAGAAATATGCTTACCAAATTCTATAGGTTTACTCCAATAACCCCAACTTGCTCTTCGATGTCTTGCTCTTATTTTCAAGATATACCTTTTTTCTGTGTCAAAATTTGTGAAGACATATTCATTTTTTGTAGATCCTGGTAGCTTAATCTTGGACCAGAAAAAAGAAAATAAGGAAGAAAAACAACATTTGTTATTGATTCCATGTCATGAGAATTGCCACAGAAATGAAAGTTGTTTTATTTTTTTCATGGAAAACTTGAAATCTCTAAAATGTTTTAGTGTTTAGTGTTAAATTTTCCTCACTTTTGTGCTGATATGTTTATATAAAGGATACTATGTTGCAAATAAAATAAATGTATATAATAAAAGCTAATGGAGCATGATAGAGATAGGGAGTATGGAAAATACCCACAGTATCTCTTTTAGATACAGAAATGAGAACTTGATTTTTGGGAAAATGATCTACCATCTTTTTCTGTCAATTGTTAGGAAAGTTATTTAACACAAGTTTTAGAAATCAGTCAACCAACCAAACAATCAATCAACCAGTAGGAATTTATTATGCACTTGCTTTGTGCCAGATATTGTGCATAATAATATGCACCTCCTCTATTTCTTCCTGATTATGCTTGGACAATTGCAATAGTCTCATAAATGACTAGGATTTGGTATCTTTCCTCTTTTCCTAATTTCCCACATAGCTGCCAAATAGATACAAAGTACTCTTTTGAGCAGGTATGTCACTCCTCTGTCCAAGTTATTTCAGGTCTTCCCTGAAATTATCTTCAGGTTAAAATATGAACTCATCTTTTTGACATTTAAATCTTAACTTCTTCCCTAGCACAGCTTTCTGCATTAATTACATATTGCTCTTCCCTTATGTACTCTATGCTTAAACTTACTTTAATCAAATGAGATAATATTTGTAAATGGCTTAGCACAGTGCCTGGCACATAGGTGGAGTTCAATAAATGCATATTCCTCTTGTCCTCCCCTTCCCTTACTATTCCTCCTACTAAACTTTCCATCTTCTACTTCCATGTTTTTATATAGGTGAATCTCCATAAATAGAATGGTTTTCCTTTTTACCTCTAACTCTCAGAACCACTGGATTCCAATAAGAATCAATGATAATACCACATCCTCCAGAAAGCCTAATTCTTAGTATCTGCCCCTCCAATCACCATATTTTTTTTTTATTCCTCTTAGAATGTAAGCTTTTTAAAGGCAAGGACTGTTTTCATTTATTGCCTTTGTATATTCAATGTCTAGCACAATGCCTGGTGATCAAGCTTAATGATTGGTTTATTGATTAATATGTATGTGATCTTGGGAAAGTTTAAGAATCACATAAAATTGTATCATATCCTCTATTAGGGCAGCAAATCTCTTTTCAGTTCTATTCTACCTCAAAAGTTTATAGACAGGATGGTAACAAATTTGAGTTATTAATTTTTAATTTTAGGTGCATTTTGGCATCAAGTCACAACAAAAGACCAAACTTACCTCAGTGTCATTAGTATACTGAGAGCCCTGTAATTAAAAAAAAAAAAAAAACAGCAAGAAAAAAACATGGTAAGTACTTTTACTTTGAAAAATCATTAAGAAAGTATATGGTTTGAGTCTCCCATTTTGTGTCCTAAATGGTACTTCCAGCAGACCTTCTTGATTAGGAGAGCTAATTGCTTCCCCTTCAACCCAAAGCTCAAGAATATGCCTGCATTGCAATTGTGGGTAATGGTTTGCTGCTAAATGTTTAACAACTGGCTTTCTAAAAACTTAAGACACACATTTAAATTTAATCTGTATTGTTATCATCTATCACTTTCTTAAATCTAGAAATCGACAAAACAATAAATCAAGCTGATTTGATTTTTGAAGTATAGATGCTCACACTGAAAATTTAACAATAAGCTCTGCCAAATTGCTTTAGTTGGCTCTAATACAACTCTAGGAAGACCACTGCCTCCTTTCTTGACTACTTCTTTTCTATGACTTTTTATATAAACTCAATCTTATCTCTGGGCCTTAGCATCAGGCCAAATTATCTGAATATATCTGAACTGCTGTTCAGGAGAATTGTTTGAATACTATTTTTTTTCATTATGTCAAATTCCCAGAAGACCTGAAGGACATCCCTCCATAGTTTTACCATAATGAAAATGAAGGTATATCTCCTCTTCAATTTCACAAAACCCATGTTTTCCTTTCTTTGTTGAACATTGTATCAAAAGAAGGTATAAGTACAATGATTTAATCACACAGTACTTTAATACTTTTAAATAATTTTATGCATATGATTTCGTTCAATCTTATAATAACTCTGAAAAAAGTACTTTTATCATCAGCCCTACATTACAGATATGGAAACTAAAAAGTGAAAGAGACTAAGTTATTTGCCTGAAGTCACCTTTAAGGATCTGAAGTAGGATTTCAATTTAGGCCTTTCTGAATCTAAGGCCAGAGATCTAAACCACTTAGCTGTATGAGTGCATTACTCAATGCACATAATGATAGTGTATGGCTGTTGTATCTGGCAGCCTGCCTAGTAGTACTCTGTGGTAAGATCCATTTGCATATATAACCAAATCTGAGTCATTGTAGGAAAAACCCAAAAGCTAAGCCAGCTGTATTATTGGCAAGTTTACACTGATATGATCACCTTGTCTACACCAGTCTGCTAAACTTGTGTCTTCTTTTGGTGGTTACAATTCTGGCATGTGTGGGGGCTATATAATTCTATCATATCGGTGTCTGGAAGAAATAACAGCAGCACAACAAAGTGAATGGAAGACTGACTTTGGAGTGAGCCAAATTCTTCTTGTGACACTTAATAATCTGTGTGGGACCAAAGGCAAATCATCTCTCCTCTCTGAGTCCAGATTTGTTTATTTGTGAAATAAGGGAAATAATACTTGGGTATTACCTTAGATATATACCGTAAAAATTCTATCAGATTAATGTATGTGAATTGATTTGCAAACCTCAAAACTCTATACAAATATCAGCAATATCAAATATCAGAGGAAAAATTTCTTCTGACCTATAAAGTCATACTACAAAAAAACTGAAACAGCTTTACAGAATCATATTGGAGTTGTGCTTTGGGGTCTGGACCTATGCTTAGTGCAGTGGCTTAACATAAAGTAAGAACTTAATAAATTCTTGATGACTGCCTCTTTCCAGTCTTAATGGAGTCTCCAATCCCATTTTATCCTTACCACAGGATTTTACTACTTTCCTTTTTAAAAAAAACATCATTTTTATTTTTACAAATGAAGAAACTGAAGATCAGAAAGTTTAAGGGACTTGCCCAGGTCACACAGTTAATAAGTATCTAAGACAGGATTAGAGCTGACACCAAATCTTAGTACTCTATTCACTGGGTCACTTTGTATCTTTGAATCTTATTGAATGATATTTAATCTTTACTTATGAAGTAATTGAAGCTAGACAATATTTCCTATGACCTAACTTGTTCTCTGGTTTCCATTTTAAAAAGAAATATGTGGGTTACCTTTAAATATAGCAAAGTTATAGCCCATAGGAAAAGCAGAAAGAATAAGAAACAAGGGGTTTACAAGGTGCAGACTTCATCCACTTGGCTGACAAGAGAGCTCCTACAGAGTAAGCAGGACAGAAGGGTATGAAGGCAGATCAATGGCATTTGGTACCTTTCCTTCCTTCCTTCCATAGTTCATTAGGTATTTAATGACAATCAAAATGACTTGCTCATTTTTAATTCTAATGTCTCCTGGGCACATGAGACAAAACAATAACAACAACAACAACAAAAAAAACCTTTCTTTCTCTCCTTCACAGAAATTCTGCAAAGATGGATGACACATTGTTCACTTCATTGCATCCACAATTAACATTACCTCTAAGTCAGTTTATTATGTTGGCCAACAGGCCTGCCGGCCTTTTTTTGTAACTAGACAGGTTGTCTCATATTCAAGGTTGTTGCAAAAGCAGTCCAGTGAAAACAGTGTGGAGTTTCTTAAGACCATTGTTGCTCATTTACACAGAGCATTCACAAACAAAAAAGTGGTATAAAGAAACATTTCAACCATTTCATACTTACTAGTTTTTGTATGCAAAGCATGTATTTAAATTCAGAGTCACCAATATCAATTCTTGTTTTTGGTTTCTGCCACTGTATAAGACAATTTGACTTTGAGCAGTTCACAGTGATGTTAGATGGTGCATTATATTTTTCTGCAATCCAAAATTCCAAGATAAAATGCAAGTTAGAGAAGTTCCCTTAAAAATCTTTTTCTTGGTCCTTTTTACCACCTGGTAAGTCTGATTTTAAGAAGCTTGTAGATGGGATTTATCCTTGTACTTTCCTTAGCACTTATACTATGCCTTACCCATAACAAGTTCTCAGTAAATATTTGGTGAATGAATGTGTGCCTTACTAAGTCCAACTACCTTCTAAAATCTAACAATAATTCTTCCCTCTTCTCTCCCTCTTTCTTTGTTTTCCTCCCTCTCTCCCTCTTTGCCTCCTTATCTCCTTCCATCCCTCTGTCCCTCCCTTACTTCCTCTTTTCTTCTTCTTACTTCCCTCTCTTCCTCCCTTCTTTCTTTCCTCCCTCCCTCCCTCTCTCTTCCTTCCTTCCTTTCTTCCTTTCTTGTCTTCCTTTCTTCCTTCTTTCTGTGCTCCCTCCCCTTCTTTATTCATACATCAAAAACTATTTTTAGGCATTCCAAGTTCTCAAAATCAAATAGAACTCATCTTTCCTTCAAAATGTTTATTAAAACTTCATTATTTTTTTCATGGACACCACCAACACTCAAGTTTCATATGTTTGCAACTATGGCATCTTCTTGTGCAACACATTCATTCTTATCCCATATATCTAATCTTTTGTCATACTTGTCAATTTTAACTCCACAATAGCTCTCAAATCTGTCTCTGTCCCTCATATGGTCACTATTCTGATTCAGAGTCTCAATACTTTTATCTGAACTATTATAACCAATATTCTATTTGGACTTTCTGCCTTAAGTCTTTCCCCTCTTCAATCTATCCACCATGCATTTATGATGTGATTTTCTTAAAATGTGGTCATGATAATGTCATTCTCCAGCTTAATAAATTCTAGTGGCATCCTAGATGACACTTAAATTTTTTCTTATGCTCAATGGTTCAGTCAGACTGGTTTTCTTGCTGCTTTCTCATGAACAGATTCCATCTCTTATCTTTGTATATAGGTTTTCTTCAAGCCCAAGAATATACTCTTCTTACCTATAGCTCTTAGAATTACTAGCTTCCTTCAAAGTTTAGTTCAAGTGCCACCTCCTACATGAAATCTTTTTTGAACTATCTCTCTCCCAGATACTAGTGCCATCATCTCAAAATTATCTCATATTTTCTTTTCACATTGTTGTACACACTTATATGTATATATGTTGTTTCTCCAAATAGAACATAAGCTCCTTGAGATCAGGGCCATTTTATTTTTGTTTTTATATGTTCAACAGTTAACATATTCCTGGCATATAAAAAAAATTCTAAAGAAACACTTCTTGATGGTTTGATTGCTTGTCCAACTATTTCAACCTTCATTAATGCTAGAAAATGGTGATAGCATCAAGAGATTATAGATGGACTACAGATTATGCTCTTTGTCAACAATGCCAACTATGACAAGGCCCATAAGAGGAATTGGCACTAGAATACCTCCTAATTTTCTTTGGGGTTCAATACCCAAGTCAATCAGTCATTGGGGAGCCATTGAAGTTCATTGCTTAGGACATTAAATGGTTATACCCATGCTTTAAGAAAAATACATGGTAAATGTGTGGAGTCTGTATTGGAGAAAGGATAAACCTAAGGCAGAAAGCCCAATTAGGACTCTGTTGTCATATATGGTTCATGTAAGAGGTAATAGGACTCTGAATTAAAGCAGGAGTTGTGTGAATAAAAGACAGAGACAGATCTGTCTTGGAGTCGTGGAGTTAGAATTGGTAAGGCTTAGCAATTCTGGATCTATAGGATGAGAGGGTATGAATTGCACAGTAAGATGTGATAATTGCATTTTTGCCAAGCTGAAATGAAGTCCTGTATTTCATTAACCAAAAAATAAGTTGTTAATTTACTTGAGGAATCCTGTAAGTTTTAGTCATTCAATATATTATCAATATGAATATATCTTTACTGTTAAGGTATATAATAAATATAATAAAGGTCATTTGCTTCTTACCTATTGAAAATAGTGAAATTTTCTCAGAACAAAAATTTTTGATTTTTATTCTTTTGCTACTACCAGTTACAAGGAAATAAGCCTTGCCTCTAAATCCATCAAGTTCATCAAAGTGGCATCCCACATGCCTCTTATGGGAATCCTTTATGTAATTTGTACATTCTCTTTCTTGTTTTTTCCTGCAATAGACCAAATGCCTCAGATTAGCAGGATGTAAAACCTTGTATCATAATTCTAATGATTTTCATCTATAGTTAAAACTTACTCAGCATTCTGTGAATAAAGGTAATATTGGACATCATTTGGAGCTGCTTTGCCTACTGTCCAAGTGCAATTCATGAAATAAATATTGTAAACAATACAGGAGAAGTTTTTTGCAGCTGTATCTTCTCCTGGGTAGATACAGAAGGAACATAAAATATATTTTAAACTTAAAAGTTAAAATAAGATCTGATAGTGATTTTTTTTTTTAATAAGAAACAAAAGCGAGGACTTAAAATTCAAGATTTCTTACCAGTGCTATTAAAAATGAGTTCTTCTTTGGATATGTTCTGATAAATAGTCAGATAATCTATAAGCTTACCTCCATGATTTAAATTACAATTAGAAAAGTGACAGCAGACTTTCTTAATATAGTCCATGTCCTGAAAAAACATAACAAAACAAATCAAAAAAGAAAACAGCATATTTACAGTAAGCATTTGTTAAATCAAAGAATAGAGCTTTAACCTACTCCAAATATTGTTTTATCTTGTTTAAAGCTATGTCTTGCTATGAATAAATCTTGCTATGAGCCTTGGCTAAAGATATATTTTCTCGAAGATATGTCACATATCTGAATGGCTGATGATGAAATCAAGGAGAATAAGTTATATGTATCTTAAAAGATCCTGTTAATTATAGAAGTTCATTTTAAATAGATTTGTTCTAATATCATGTATCAAAAGAGCAGCTGGTGCGATATGGAGAACACAGGGGCTGGAAGTCAGGAATATATAAATTCAAATACAGATTCATGTACTTACTAAGTGGTGTGACCCTAATTTGCCTTCCTCTGTAAAATAAGGACACACTGGAGCAAGAAACGACAAAGCACTCTGGTATCTTTGCCAAGAAAACTATGTCCATGGGTTCACGGGGAATTGAACATGACTAAACAATAATGAACGACAGGTATCAAAAGCTCCCATTTTCCATCTGATGAGACTAATAAAAAAGGAAATAAGACATGGTCATACTTACCATCACTGGTGAATAGAGTGTTTGCATTACACTTGTGGGTGTTGTGATATTGTCACTGTTGTCCCAGGTTAACTCCACTCTCTTTGGATCTTTTTTTGAGATTGTGACTGATAGTCCTGATACTTTGGCTGCAAGATCTTCAAAGGATCATTCATTGAGATTTGAGGTCACAAATTTGCCCCTCTTCTCCCTGATCATTTTTTTTAACCTTTGCCTTAAGATCTCAATCTTTCCTCCTTCTCCAAAAGTTCTGACTTCTTCTCTAGCATCCCTTTCTCCTTCATCTTATAGTTCTTACTTTTTAACTCAACTTGAAATATATCCCAATTTCACTCATTTCGTAAATTCCAATATAACATTTCATGGGCACCTCTGCAACTATAAGTGTAGGAAGCATCTCTCATTCTCTTAGTACTCAGATTCCTCACTTCCTTAAATCTCCTCCACTCTAGCTTCCATTGTTTCCATTGTAAACACTTTTCAAAGTCTTCGGTGACTTCCCCATGGCTAAAATTAAAAGAAGTCCTTGGTAATTCCAAATCTGTTCTACTTTGCTGACTTTTAATATTATTCACCAATTAGATCTCAAAGTTCTCTCGAACTTTGTCTTCCAGAGTGATGTTCCATATTTTAATTCCCTCTTTTGATCATATATGTTGACCATATCCTTCAGAAGCTCCTCATTAAGTGATCTCCAATTGGATAATCTTTCAGGGTAACTATGGACAATTCTCAGTCTCTGGGGTACAAACCTGTTGTGCTAATGCTTCTGCTATAGTTTAGGTATGCTCAAAACTGAAGCATTTCCTTTCCACACACTATGTACACCCAGATACTATGCTCAGTCCAATTCATTTAATGGTTATAGTTAAATGATTTCTCTAACTGGAAAGCATTTCAAATCTCTTGTAGCAAAAGAAAAGTTGTTTATCTTTCATCTGTGCCCTTCTTCCATTATTCAATGTTCCCATTTGAGTTGGCAACATCATTTATTTTACCAGCACCCCCAAACAAGAAAAAAATCTTTGTGGTCCAAATCAACTTTTCCTTGCCCTCTTATTTTTTCATGTTAATATTTGCCACTATCTTCTATAAAACACGATTCCCCTTTAACCCTCACAGACAATTCTTTTCACAACTTTCACAACTGATTCTTCTTTAACTATAGATTATATTATGTTCCTACCAAACATCATAAAATCATGAATTTAGAGGCACCTTAGAAGTTAGCTAATCCGACCTTTTCATGTTATAGATGAGAAAACTAAAATTAAAATGACTTGCCTATATTGGCAGAAAGAAGTGAAAGGGCAAGGATTTGAATCCAGTTCTATCAGCTACACATACACTAGTTTCTCACTTATTCTGAATATTTACTTTAAAAATAACTTCTTAACTTGTAGCATCTTTTTAAGTGGTCACCCCTCTGATTAATAGCTTTTTATGGTGGTTTACAATAAGTCAACAAATCACCATCTTCCAAAACTTTCATTAAATTATTTTACTAGGCTAAAATTAGACAGTATTATTTGACTTATCCCCTATTAGCTGGGCAATTAGATACCCCAGAGAATAAAGCCCTGGGATTCAAGTCAGGAAGACAGGAGCTTAAACGCTCACATGCACTCTCTCCCTCTCTCTCTCTCTCTCTCTCTCTCTCTCTCTCTCTCTCTCTCTCTCTCTCTTTCTCTTTCTCTCTCTCTCTCTTTTTCTCTTTCCTCTCTCTTCTCTCTCTTCTCTCTCTCTCTCTCTCCTCTCTCTTTCTTCTCTCTTCTCTCTCTCTCTCTCTCTCTCTCTCTCTCTCTCTCTGTCTTTCTCTCTATACACACACACACACACACACACACACACACACATATCTATATTATATGTAGTTATATAAAGCTAGCTATTCTTAATTTTTGTCTTTAATTATCATTAGTTACTTCTTAATGAACTATTGGCCCCTACCTTCAACTGATTGTGTCAGTTCTGCCCCTGAATCTTTGCTCAAACTAGGTCCTCTGCTCTAAACAACTTCCTCCTCCTATCGCAAACTGATCTTTTTTCTCTAGGGAATTCTTGAAATCCCACCTTTCATAACTAATATAAAAGGGAGGCTGTGAGATTTTCCCCTCTTCCTTGATTTATAAATGTACTATTATAGAAAAATCACTGGAATTTACAAGAGTAAATACTTTTCTCCTAAGGCTATCACTTACTGTGTATTCTTGAGAAAATGTATTTAAATTCCATAAGTTTTCAAATAGATAAGCTAACATCTGGTCTACTTATTTATCGGTCTACCTTAAAAGTCAAAATTAGAGAAGGTATTTTATTAAGTACAAATTGTTATAAATATAGAAGATGTTCTTTTCTAACTCCCCAAATTTATCTTCTTTTCTACCATACTAAAAATACTTGAAGTATTATTTCCACATAATACAAAAGTGATATCTACTTATTAAAAGTAGGCATTTGTGCAGTGCTCATATAATTATTAATTGCATTCATGATTGCATTGTGTGATTTCTCTTAGGTTAGAAGGTCTAAAAGACAGGATATTAATTTAATTTACTGTCTACAGTATGAGGTAGAGTATCCACACAATGATTCTAAGTATAGCTCACTTGTAAGAATGCCAGTGATGCCAGTATTAGTGCTAGATATTTTTGCTGAAATATATGTATCAAAGAAATGAATCCAGTTGAAGAAAATTTGATAAAATGAAACTGTGCTTAGTTAAGCATGTTAATATACATTTGTGGTCCTTGCTACTGGGAAGGTTGATGGATTATTTGAGTTTGGTAATTGTGGGCTGCAGTAGGCTAAGTTGCTCAGGTCCTCACTAAGTCTAGAACCAAAATGGTGAGCATGACACAGGAGAGGGTCACAATGATGCCTTAAGAAAAGAAAAATGGTTTCAGTTTAGAAAAACAGTAGATTATTCCTTATATACAAAAATCATTATTGGAATTGGTTTCATGAGTGGCATCCAGTTCTAGCCTGAATGAGATAGATAAGGGAATCCCCTTCCCCCCAATTAAATAAAATAAAGGAAATTGCCAAGATCTTTGTTAATGTCCCTGGGGACACTCAACTAAAGTTATTAATTATAATCTTGTGCTCACCTTCTTGTTCCTCTGTCAGGCAATATACTGAGGTCAGTAATATTGATATCCAAATAAAGGCCATTAGATCATCCATGAAGTAGGTCATTAGAAGTGGAACTGATGAACTGGAAGAAAAGAAACAGTTTTCAGCATATTTGAGATTTTAGAAAATCTGCTCCCTTATGCTTCTAACAGTGAGAAATACTGGTAACATTCTCCAGAGAGGCAATTTAAGGTAACTTTGAATTAGACCCTACAAAAATGTTAAAGATCACATGCCTCAAACCCAGTGTTGGTCTTCATAGTGGAAAATGACTCCATTTATTTTGTGGTGAAGTAGTCTTTTCTTCATGGACAGGTGGCACAATGGATAGAATGCTGGGCCTGAAGTCAGGAAAACTCATCTTCAAAAGTCATCAAATCTGCCCTCAGATACTTACTAGCTGTATGACTTTGGGAAAGTCACTTAACCCTTTTTACTGCAGTTTCCTCATGAGCTAGAAAAGGAAATGGTAAAGCACTCCAGTATCTCAGCCAAGAAAACAACCCAATAGTCACGAATAGTCCGACTGAATAGTCAGACACAACTGAAATAACTAAACAACAGAGGTGTTCTCTTTATTCATTTTGAATAGCTTAAAAGTGTCAGACTCACTAACCAGGTATGATGATGGAGGAAAACATTGAATACTTGTCTGGTCCATGATCCAACTCTGACAAATAGGATAAAGAATCTGAATTTTCCTGATTTCAGGCTTGGTATTCTACCCACCGCATCACCTAGCTCTATCCCCATCTCAGGACAGTCTTGTATATTGTAGGTACTTAATAAATGTTTCTTGATTGATTTATAGTGCAGGTAGAGGACCAAATCCTATCCAACATATATTTTATATGTCCAGAATGCTAAAAAAAAAAAAAAAAGTTTTTTTTTTTAGAATTAAAACATTATGTAAATATTATATTATAATATTATTTTTTAAAATATTAAAAGAAAATATTTAGTAAATACTAAATTTATATTTAGTCCCAGGCTTCTGTGCCAAGCAGAATTTAATGTCTTAGCCATTGGAAAGCATTCTGCAGAAAAACCTAAAAGCATTAAATAGATGCTAACTATTTGGAGGGGAAACATGTTAGAAGACTACAAAGATAAAAAAAAAAAAAAAAAAAAGACTAGAAAATAGAGCCACAAGTGACAAAAAAAGGTTTTATTTGATACTACTCATAATAGGAGGCCATTATATTTTATTGAATAAGGCAGTATTCTTCACCTTCTGGTTTAACAAAAAAAGTGGTCAGTTAGTCCATGAGTAATAGTTTGCTGTCCCCTGGTGTAATGGAAAAAGCACGTGTTTAGTTAGAAGATTTTGTATTTCGGTTTTCTATTTTACAATTTACTAGATTCATGACTTTAGATAAAAGTCACTCTCTCTGAATCTTAGTTTCCTTGTTCCTAAAATATAGTTATTAACTAATAGGATCATTATTAGGAAATATCTCATACACTTTGGGGTATATATAAATGCAAGATTAGCATTACAATAAAACTTTCAATGGTAGTACAATACAATGCATATAATCTTCAAGACTTTCTTATTGTGTAGGCATTTTGATTTGAGCATGACCCAGTGCTTCCTTGATTTTCTGTTTTCTTCTCTGTTCTCTACTCTTCCCTAGCTTATTTGACCTGCCGTGGTTCATATCCCATTATGCCAATAAAACTGAGATGATTAATCAAGGTCACTCTGAAAAGTTTTTAAGAAGAGATTTTGATGCAATTGGCTTTGTAATTTTAATTGTACCTGCCAATTAGACTTTTTTTTTAAATGGTTGCCCTGTAAACATCTCAAACTCAACCTGCCCCAAACAGAACTCATTATTTATTTTATCTTCAACTCTTCCTTTTAATTTTTTTCCTCTTTTCCAAGAGTACAACCATCCTCCCAATCCTGCAGGCTCTCAATCTGTCAACCTTTTTCAGCCTCAGCTTCTCACTCTTCCTCATCCTACATATCCAATTAGTTACCAAATCATGTCAATTCTCTTTCTGCAACATCTATTGGAGATATCTTCTTTTTCCCACTCATAGACTTAGTAAAAATCCTTATTATGGAGCATTGTAGTAGTTTTCTAATTGGTCTCCTGTGTCCAGTTTCTTCCCATTCCTCTTCATTTTCCACAGTTGTCAAAGTGATTTTCCTAAAATATGAATCTGACCATGTCACTCACTGCCTTATTAAATAAAATATAATGGCCCCCTATTGTGACTAATATCAAATAAAAACTTTATTGTCACTTGTGGCTCTATTTTCTAGTTTTTTGTCTTTGTAGACTTCTAACATGTTTCCCCTCCAAATAGTTAGCATCTATTTAATGCTTTTAGGTTTTTCTGCAAAATGCTTTCCAATGGCTAAGAGATTAAATTCTGCTTGGCACAGAGGCCTGGGACATAGCAAGTACTTACTAAATATAAATTTAGTATTTATTAAATTGACTAAATGAGAGTGGAAAGAGGTACTTTTGGTGTTGATGTTAGAAAAAACTTTATAAACAATTAGAATTTATCAAAAGTGAATTGGGCTGCTTTGGAAAGGAGGGAGCTGTTCTTTACTATAAGGCTTTAACCAAAGATTAGATGATCATTCATTAACTATATTATAGAGAGAATTCTTTTTCAGATAGAGATTGAATTAGATGGACTTCTAACTCTAAAATTCTATAGAATGTCTTTTAGCAAAAGGGTACCCTCAGAAAGCGCTGATGATATCTAGGTGCTATCAAGAAACATATTTATGCTATTTGTCTAAATTATAGCAGGTATGGCACATACTTTAATAAGCCAGTGCAGTAGTACATATTTTCCTAGATAGATAATATAATTCATAACGACAGTTCCTAAGAATTGATAATAGGAAGTAAGCAGGATGAATTGTATTTCATAGATTGCATGGAACTTTTTTTGATCCTAAGATGCACCCTGAAAGAGCTATATATCTTCCTGATAGCAATATTATCTTTCCCCTTTCATACCACCCTATTCCAAATGATATGGTGTTTTTATGAAATACTATAGCCTCCAAAAAGATCACAATCATAGGAAGCTCAAAGAGTAATTGGGGGAACATACATATATATATATATATATATATATGTATATATATATATATATAATATACATATATATATACACAATATTAGAGTATAAATGATAGTATGTGGTATAATATAATATATCAACATAATATAACATAACATAACATAATATAAAATAAACAATAGCAACAATGTCCAAAAAACAATATAAAAGGCAGAAACCAGGAAATGTATGATTGGTAAAGGAGGTTGGCCAAGTGTGGGGAGGAATAACATACAGATGAATTCTGTATTAGTGCCCAAACATAGTCTCAAGTTTGAGGAGAAGTCTTCTATCATGTTGATTGACTGTTATAATGATGATTTATGGAAAGATGTGGACAAGTTATAGAGGATGAGATGTGAGAAATTGCTCCAATTAAACTGCTCCATTTAGAGGTAGAAGAAACCTCAAAAGTCATTTGGTCCAACGTTCTCATTTTATAAAAGTTAAGGAACACTAGGGCTAAAGTCTCACAGTTAATAAGTGAAAGGTCTGAGATTCAAATCCAGGTCCTTTGGCTCAAATTTTCAGCATTCTTTTCATTGAAATGGTAAGGTTTGAAGTGGTCTGTGGTGCCAGAGACCATGTTCTTGAGGACATGTCAGAGACCATGTTCTTGAGGATATGTCGGAGACCATGTCCTTGGAGACAGGAGACAAAGAGCTAAGAAGAGTAGCAAACACCCTAAATTCCTGAGATTAGATAATGTGTGTCCCAAGAAATCGGTCATCTCCTCCCAGGATCTAGATAACAGTGTACCCCAGGATTTCTGCCACACCTATGGTCCGACATTCTTCTCATTGCAACCCCCCACTCAGAAATCATATTTAATTAAACCCTCTTCATTCATTAAACAGAGACATTCACCAACCTAAACCTTGAGTTGCCTCTCTGTCTCTCCAATCCTGTTCCCAGGCACATGTGCCTTCCCAGACTGTTGTCTTCCTGAGCCTTTGCTCCCCCTCGGCCCAGGTTCCCCTCGCTGACCCACTGTTGATGTCCTGCTGGACAGGACACTATGGGAGAAATTTTGGTAATCTATTCTACTTGGAAAAAGACTGTTATCTTGCATCATCAGTGTAC
The DNA here is from genome assembly GCF_016432865.1 of Antechinus flavipes. Lineage (NCBI taxonomy): Eukaryota > Metazoa > Chordata > Mammalia > Dasyuromorphia > Dasyuridae > Antechinus > Antechinus flavipes. The sequence goes on from NC_067400.1 coordinate 226,294,538, forward strand.
TAGATATACACTGAATGTTTCTTGTCAAGATCCCATTGTGAAGATTGGGTCCTCTTGAGAAATAATATAAGACAACTGAAAATAGAAGTATAAGGTTGAAATTATCTGTTCAAGCCTATTAGAATTGCAGGTCTGTCTGTGAGCATCATATGATTACTTTAGGCAACTTTCAGGGGAATCTTCTGCTTTTTGAATATATGTTACAATAATATCTATTCATGTCCTGCTCAAATGGATTATTGTGATCTAGAGGTGATCCTGGGATCCCAAAAACTAAACTGGAAGAATGGAAGCTTTGGTATACTTTGATGGGCTGCCTTTGCATGTGAAGGGACTAAAATGAGACTGAACTTGTAGCAGAGCCAATGTTGTTTGTCTTTGTTCTCAAAGAGACTATGACATCAGGGAGGTGATACCATGACATACAAGTGGATTAGATTTAAAATGTGGGAGGACTATGTAAAGTCACCACCCTTACTTTCTCCTCCAGAGCACCTATGTCTAGTAGCAGGATATAGATCAGGATGACTGGAGATCTCCCTGGAAATACAGTGAGATATTTTGGCCTTTTTAAGCTAAGGTCTTTAACAAGTCTCAATTTAATTGAGACAACCACCCATTCAGGGAAGAAAGAAAGGAGGCAAAGAATAACCTTTGTTTCTACTAGTTAAAAACAACAACAACAAAATCTACAACCTGGGAGAAGACTCTCAGGGTTTTTGGCCTCAAAGCCAATAATTGCTATTTGCATTCAATCTGAACCAATCAGGGCCCCCAAAAAACCAAGAAGGGCTTGGCCTGGGACCTTTTGTTAGCCAATCAATGAAAGCCAGAATGATTTGTGTTTAAAGCATCATCTTTCCTTAAGAAATAATTGTGGTTCATGAACCCCAAGACATGTGAGATTTCAGTGATCAACTTTAAAATTTAATTTTGTTGGGCAGAGCATCCATAGGAAGAGAAAGAAATGAAGGAAAGAAGGAAGGAAGAAGGAAGGAAGGAAGGAAGGAAGGAAGGAAGAAGGAAAGAAAGGAAGAAGGAAGGAAGGAAAGCAGGAAGGAAAAGAGAAAGAAAGGAACGAAGGAAGAAAAAAGAAAGTTCTGACAGACAGATGTCTTCATCAAAGTCTGAAAAATGTTTTTTTTTTTTGTTTGTTTGTTTTTTGCTTTATATCCTTTCACAAAGATTTTTGCCAAGCTATAAAAACTTTGATAAGAGATTTATTGACATTGGATATTTGTTATTTATGAGATTGGCCTTGATTAACTTGTAGAAAAACTTTTAGAGGGGGTATCTTGGCTATAGTCTACTTGGTTGGGAGTGGAAGATTCAAATCTCTGGATATCTTTTCCCCAATATGCCTTCTTCCCCAATCACAATCCCTTTTAGCTGCCTATTGTGGTAGCTTGTGGAAGGTTGATTTGTTGACTTTGGAAAGTACCTACACAATTGAAATCATATCTCCTTTAAAATGGAAATTATAATAACTACATGAACACAAGCTTTAATGAGTACAACAACAAAAAGGCAATGAATTCTCTGTCTTAGAACTGCCGGGGTCATAGAGAATAAATGTAATATATGTGTGTAAAGTCTCAAGATGATAATCTGTGTCCTACACTTCTGTTCCATAGAAAATTTGAGCCATTTATTTGGTATGAAAAAAACCTTTTTAAGTAGACTTAATTATTTATTATCTTCTGTATGTTAGAATTTAAATGAATATCCATCCCTCTGCTCTGCTTTTCACATAATTGTTGCATATTTGGAGTTGGAAGGGACCCAGGGATCATCTAGACCAATCCCATATCTGAATGTGAATCTTTACTACAATGTTCCCTAAAATAGTCATTCAAATTTCATTTGAAGAACACCAGTGAAAAATCTGTAAACTTCTGTAGCCAAGTATTGCACATTATGCTCACAGGTAGTTTTCTCATCATTGAGTCTAAATTTGTCTCTGAAACTTCTACTCATTGCTTCTAGCTTTTTGCTTGTTTCTTCTGTTTGTTATGATACTTACTGGTCTTTTAGTTCACTAAAATCTTCTAATATTTTTTGCACAAATTATTATTTAACCATTGTTCTAACATTTTCCACAATACACACATATAATTTTAAAAATAATTTTTAGTCTCTGCCTCCTCTTCCCTTCTAAGATATTTTTATGATTCTTTTTTTCCCTAAACTCCCACATCTTCATTAACCACCTTTTTTTTCTCTTCTTCTTTCACTTTTTATGTTTCTCATAGTTTTCTTTCCCCTTTCTATGACTTTCTGTTCTCCACTTCCAGTTCTCTTTACTGTTCTCCATTTACAACAACTTCCCAATGACATTTCAATTGAGGAAATCTTGTCAAAAGCAGTGAGTTTACTGAGGATGACTGAGGATGTTTCAGGATCTATTAAGTGACGACAGAAATATTACTACTCTGGGTACAGTGGTTTTGTCTGACATGAATCAGTCAATGTAAATATGCCACTGTGGAGTAAAGTTACCACAAATTCTCTCACAGTTGGAGATCTCAGGTTGTCAGAACAGCTTGTGGACCTGTATTCATAAGTTCAAGTCTTGTTTTTTTAGACCACTTGTCTTTATAGTTAACCAATTTCCAAATATTTACTACTGGTTTCAAGAGAGACAGATAAGAGTGTGAATCTACTAGGCCTATTCTATCACCATAATTAGAAACACAAATCAAAGGGCATGGTGATTACATTTCAATTTCAATAAGAAATATCTTTAAATATAGAAGAAAGTTTCCTGGCTATACAGCAAACTAACTCAGAAATAGATTCTCTTTCTTAGAGAAGAGTTTCAGAGTAATTATTTCCTACTAATACTCACTCAAATCCAGATTTAATTTTTCATCTCATGTTTTTCCTCCTTTCTATGGTCTATTTGCATCAAGTCACTGATTTCTGCATCCTCAGGCCCTCACAACACCAAGTTTATAGTCAGTTTTTTTCAAAGAATTTTTCATTATAGCTTTAAGAGAGTTGGAAGGGATCTTAGAAGCAATTTAATACAACCCCTTCATTTTTCAGATGAATAAACTCATATCCATATCAGCTGCAACATGTTCATATAGTATGAAATCAGATTGTATAGGAAGTTTCTTACCATTAGCACTGTCTTTCCTTTTGCTTCAGGTTTCTTCCCTCCTGGTTGTTTCTGTGTAAAAGCTTTCTTTTAAAGTGTTTTAATCCCTCAGTGACTCACTGTTCTTCTTTTTTGTCTCCCCACCCCTAAAAGATTACTTAGCTTCCTCATCTGAGTTTAAGAAACCTACATGATTTCTCCTACTCATTGATTATAGTGACAGCCCCCCAAAGAAGCAGGTTATTTCTTTTTATTCAGTGAATTTGAATAATTCCTTGTGCTGCTGACCCTTCCAAACACACACACACACACACACACACACACACACACACACACACACACACATTTATACAGACAGAATCTATTTCCATAATTTTAACAAAGAAGAAACATGTCACAAGTCAAGTGAAATAACAGTCATGAAAGTAGTTTGAAAAATATTAAACTCTTTGCCCATGTAAGGACTTTGGCAGAGCATGATATATGTGCTGCAAAGGTGAATGAAGGATACAGTGGAATAACCCCTCCATTAGTTTGCTTTTTTTTTTTTTTTTTTTTTTTTTTTGTGGTGAACTATCCCTCAAATTTTATAAAATAAAATAAGTAATTTACAATTAATTATCTCGTTTCTCTGCACAGAACTCCTGCAAGATAGGTGCTATTATTATACTCATTTTACAGGTAAGGCAAACAAAGCAAAAAGGATTAGGCGACTTTCCCAAGGTCATTCTAGTAAAAATCTGAGGTCATTCTCAAATTGAAGTCCTCCTAACTCCAAGCCCAGCACTATCTGTAAACAGCTAATTTACTTATTTTCAGTGCCCAACCTTGTGAATCTGAATGTTCAAATTATAAATGTTATAAGGAGAGTTGGTGCCAAATACTAATATTGCCAGCTTCCACTTTGTGAAAACAATAAACCTGGGACGTCAGAGGTCTCTGAAGAGTATGTATAGCCTTCCTATTAAGAAAGGAACTCTGTCATAAGGGTTATATATTGAGGGCTTGTTTTATATTTGTTGGATTTTTTTTTTTTTTTGGTGATTTGTTTTTTATTTTAATTTATTTTTTGAATGTAGACTTTCTTCACTAGAAGTAGCCAAATAGGGATAGCGCTCTTGCAAACACCAAGGCTGGTGGGGACTTAGAGCCTAAAAAACATTATACAGTTGTGCATTATTGTGTATGAATGTGAATATGCATGAAGGTGGTGGACATCAGTGTTGGCTCAAAAGGGGACAATTTGCTGCTTATTTGGAAATTGTATGCGAAGTTGTGGGGAAGGCGTTCAGGATAAATAGCTGTTACTTTATATGAACTCCCTGAAAATATGGTGTCTGATCACCTGACTGATCAGCTGTCAAGAATTTGGACTGACAGCAATTAACACCTACTATGTACCAAGACTTCTGATAATGGCAGAATACTGTAGAGTAATGTCTCCTTACTTATGAGTACTATGTCCATCAATGTATCCTAGATTACTTTAACCGTTTTGTTGGCCTACCACATCACACTATCGACTCAGATTAAGCTAACTGTTCATTAAAATCCCTTGCTTTTTCTCAGATTAACTGATGATTATTACTGCTTCCTCCATCCTTTTTTTTTTTTTAATGAAGTTGTTTTTTGGTGGGCTTAAAGGTCAAACTTTATCCTTATTACATTTCATCTTACTAGATTTGCAAAGTGTACTAGCCCATGAAGAAATTTTATTATACTGATTATGTTATCTAATGTTAACTATATTTTCTAGCTTTGGCTGGTTTGCACAACTGATAAGCAGTTTTGCTCAAATCCCTGATAAAAATGTTAACCAAAGAATAACATCTAACAGCCAACCATCAGTAACTGCCTTTTGGATCTGATTATTAAACTTCTTATAAATTTACTTAACCCACATCTGTCCCTTCTTTTCACAAGAATAGCATGCAATATTTGTAAAAACATGTTTTTAAAATCTATGTAACTTATATCTATAAGTAGGCAAATGAACTTCAGTGAAGCAACGAGGTACTCTGAGAGAGGGCTGGAAAGTAGCATGTACCAGGCAAATCAGACACCACCATGACATTGACCATCATCTCTTCTCAGAGCTCAGTGGAGACAACCCAGGATCCTGAACTCAAGAAAGCAATGCTTTCATGCCATCACCAGCAACTATCATCCTGTAAAGCAGTCCCTGTGAAGACACAGCCTGGCAATTGCTCCTACCGATGCACCAATCATAACTACTGAAACCTAGGAAGAAATGTTCTAGTCACTAAAGACTTTGGCATTGTCAAATCATAAACATTGTCATCTGCATTGTCATGTACTCTAAGGAATACAAGGACTTTATCATCTGACTTGTAGCTAAATTTTTCTGAGTCATCTTTTATTGAAATGCATATTTTTTGAGAGCTGGGTCTGTCTTACTTTTCTATTTGTACTGAGGACTTTTGCTTTTCACAAAGTAAGAGCTTAATAAATTCTTCCCCCCATTCATTAAATCATTTATAATATTTCTCTGATATAGTCTAATAACCCAATAGAAAAAGAAGCTAACGCTCTCTCCCTCTCCTTTTTTTCTTCTCTCTTTACCTCTTCTTCCTCTCCTCCTTTTCTTATCTCTCTCCCCTCTACCTCTCTATGTCTCTGCCTCTGTCTCTGTCTGTCTGTCTCTCTTTCTTTTCTCTACTATTTGCCTTTTTTCTTTCTTCTCTCCTCCCCTTCCCTTCCTTCTCTTCTCCTCTTCTCTCTTCTTTCTTCTCCTCCCCTCCCTTTTGATCACTTCTCCTCCATTGCTCTCCCCTCCCTACATCATCATTCTATGATTCTTAAACAGTGATATTACCTGTTTTGATCCCCTTTCCCCAACTCCCTGCCCCAGATAGTTTCAAAACAAAATAGAATAACAAATCTTTCACTCTTTGTACAAATATTCCATCGACCTCTGTTTCACTCAAAGCAGAGTTTTTAGAAAGAACTTTTTTCCTCTCAATAGTATTTTATTTTTCTAAATACATGTAAATATAGTTTTCAACATTCATTTTTGTAAGGCTTTGTGTTCCACATTTTTTACCTTCTTGTTATTTATTATTATCCCTTTCTTATTTTTGTTGAGTTAAATTCCTGCATTTAATTCTTTCCTCTAACCTGACTTGACTATGTAGCAAAAACCTGTTAAGAGAAGGTTAAGTGAATTTTAGGAAGTACAATAGTGTGAGGACCTTCATTTCCCATGGGTCTCCTTCCCCTGTGATGTCATACTGATGTATGGGGTTTTCTTGGTTTTGTCCCAGTCAGGCTTTGTAAATTTCTTACTCAATTCTTTCATGCAGTTTTTCTAATATGGAAGCAAGTAATGATGGTAGTAATGATATTTAAACTGGTCTCATGTTCCTTATCTGAATCCATGTCAGCTGAACTTGAGTTTATTTCCTGTTCTATTTCTGGAGGAGAATGTCTCTGTCTCTGTGTCTTTCTGTATCGTGTGTGTGTGTGTGTGTGTGTGTGTGTGTATGTGTTGTGTGTGTGTGTGTAGGATAGAGGTATACAAGACAACTTTGCAATTAACCCAGTTCATTTCAGAAAGTTTATTTCCTCTAGTTCTGTTGCTTTTAAAGATCTTGCCACTAGGTTTCAAAAAAAAAAAAACAAAAACAAAAACAAACAAACAAACAAAACAACTTCACAAATAAAAAATCAGAAATGTGTGGCTATCTAGCAACTAATTTATCAAAGTTCCTTGGGATTTAGTGAATTATAAATGCAATACAAGTCACTATTATGATCTCACTGTTAAGAAGACTAATTGATGTTCTAACTGATTGAATTTGTCTTCAGGTCTAGCAGATTGCCCTCCTCTGGCATGATTTTCAGGAACTAGATACTAGTTATAGTGTCCCTAGCCTGTTAGACCACATTTGGTGAGTTATGTTTAGTTCTGAATGTTATATTTTAGTAAAGACACAAAAAAAGTGTTTTGAAGCCATTTGGAATGGTCATGAAGTCTATACAAGTGCCACCATCAGGGATAGTCCTAATCCCACTTTTGTTCCCCACTTTCCCTCTCTCTCTCTTTCCCAGGCATTTTCAGAATGCATGGGAAATATTTGGGAGAAGGTAAAATAGCTTCAAGTAGGTAATACTATTTTCTTATTTCTGCCCCTCTCCTGACCTGGTCTGCTAAGAACTGGGACACTTGTACAAGAAGAATACAGTTCCAATCTTGTCTGGTCTGTTTGCTCATGATGGTTTGAATGAAATGGAAGTCTAGAATTCCATTCCTTCTAATGAGATGGAGCATCCCCAAGCCTTATGGTATGCCCTGCCCCTCCCTTCTATTTTCTCCAGACCTAATCATCTTTCTTGCCTCTGTGTCCTTCCTTTCAATCCTCCAATTGTGTTATCTTAGTTATTTAGTTATCTAAAGAATTCTGGACATTTCTATTTGCCCTACAGCTGAACTTTGTATGTGGTATCTTCCCTTAATTGGAGTTCTGGAAGCAGGGGTTATCTAATCTTTTCTCTGTCTATTGACCACTATCTCCTCTTTTATTCCTGTTTCTCCTGAAGAGAATGCCCTTTTCTTGGCCAAGGAAAACTTCTATCCATATAGTAGAATCTCATTTCATTGTCTTTTCATTTAGCAGATTCCTCACCATCCCCATAAGCCTTACTTTCCAGTTAATTTTCTATTTCTCTGTTTCCTGGCTATTTATATATAGCCTACAAATATTTCCATTCCCCTAAAGCCTCACTTAATCCATCAATCCCCCTTTTCTAAAATCTCATATCTTTTCTACCTTTCATGGTTAAACTCCAAAGCCTTCTGGCCATCTAGGATTAGTGCTTGTACTTCCTTTATTCTCATTCTCTTAAACTCTGTACAATCTGGTTTACAAATTCTCCATTCAATTTTAACTTTTATTCTAAATTATGAATAATCTCTTAATCTACAAACTTATTGGTCTTTTCTCAATTCTCATCTTTCTTTACAACCTCTTTACAACCTTCTTTACAACCTTTAATTCCTGTCTCTTTGATATTATTTTCTCTCTTCACTTTCATGAGGCTGTTCTCTCCTGGTTCTTCTCATATCTGTTGACAATTCTATCCATACTCTCCTTCACTTCATTTCATCTAGGCCATTCTCACTAAATGTAAGTGTCCTCCAAAATTCTTTTCATGAGCCGTCTTCTTTTTTCCTTCCATATATTATTTCAATTGGTGATCTCATTGACTCTGATGGATTTAATTAAAATCTCTTTGCCAGTGATTTTAATATCTATTTATTCTGCCTTAACCTCTCTTCTAAACTCTAGTGTCCTCCAATAACTATTAGATATCTCAATCTGGATATTCTGTAGCCATAAATCAAATCAAATTCATCAAATAAAACATAATTGAAATTGAACTCATTACCTTTCCCCTCAAGCCTTCCCTTCTTGTATTCAACTCATTTGTTGATCACATAATATGAAAAATAAAGGTAAGGTATCTGGATAAGTAGATGTTTCAGGGAAAGAGATTCTTAGACCAACAGAAAAATTAGATTGATGAGATTGCTTTTTGAGGATTCTGGAGAAGACTTTTTTTTGATCTCAGCTAGCTTTGTTCCACACAAAATCGATTTTAAAAATAGTATGGGAATATATCAAAATATAATCTCTTTTTTCTAGCCTTAAGAAGGAGCTAGTCTTTATAACCAAGTTACAAGAAAAGGAAGTAAAGTGAAGAAGTTGGAGATAGAGACTTTCTCTGTTAATGCTGTGATAGCACAAGATAAGGGAGTGGTACTACAATATATTATGTATATGGCCATGACTTTAATAAAACTAAGGATTACAATGAAAACTGACAGATTGGAAACTGACACAAATTGTAAAATGACATAGAGTTACTCAACTTTTACATGTATAGAAAGATTTAAAGATAAATATACACTTTTCCTTTTTTTGTGTGTGCTGAAGATTTTATATATATATATGTATATGCATGTGTGTGTGTTTACATTCAGTAGCTGGTGGCATGTCAATCTCAATCATTCCTTTAACTTCTTGGTTTATAGTCTCAGAAATTGTTCTATGTCCATGGACCTCAAACATAAGAATTTTGGAGAGACATATAATCCAAGTTCATTTTTATCATAAAAATATTTAGCAAAATGGAATTCATATTTCCCTCCAGTTGCATACATTTAAATCTTGTGCGTTTGATGCAAAACAACTTTTTTTTTTTTTTTTTTTGCTGAGGCAATTGGGATTAAGTGACTTGCCCAGGGTCACACAGCTAGGAAGTGTTAAGTGCCAGAGGCCAGATTTGAACTCAGGTCATCCTGACTTCAGGGCTGGTGCTCTATCCATTGTGCCACCTAGATGCCCCTACATAAGGAGAAAGGCATATTTTTAAGGTGCATCATCAATTTTATCAATGTCAATGATTTAACTTATAAAACTTACTAGAGAATTTGAAGAGTAATCTTGTTCAGTTGATTGTGACTGTTTTAATAGGGCAAGTCTGAGTAAATTGACTAATTTTCTTATAGAACTAATGAGATTCTTTTATAGTCACATTTGACTATATGATAGTCATATGATAGACATTCTTTCTTTAAACATATATAGTAAGTAAGCTATAACAACAATGAAGGAATGGAGATTGAATTCTATCAAGTCCTGGTTGATCATTGCTAAATTCAAGATTGACATTATTTTTTAAAAAGGTGGCATTACAAAATGTTTGTAGCAGCCCTGTTTGTAGTGGCTAGAAACTGGAAAATGAATGGATGCCCATCAATTGGAGAATGGCTGGGTAAATTGTGGTATATGAATGTTATGGAATATTATTGTTCTGTAAGAAATGACCAGCAGGATGAATACAGAGAGGACTGGCGAGACTTACATGAACTGATGCTAAGTGAGATGAGCAGAACCAGGAGATCATTATACACTTCGACAACGACATTGTATGAGGACATATTTTGATGGAAGTGGATTTCTTTGACAAAGAGACCTGAGTTTCAATTGATAAATGACAGACAAAAGCAGCTACACCCAAAGAAAGAACACTGGGAAACGAATGTGAACTATCTGCATTTTTGTTTTTCTTCCCGGGTTATTTATACCTTCTGAATCCAATTCTTCCTATGCAACAAGAGAACTGTTCGGTTCTGCAAACATATATTGTATCTAGGATATACTGCAACATATCCAACATATAAAGGACTGCTTGCCATCTAGGGGAGGGGGGGGAGGGAGGGAGGGAAAAAAAAATCGGAACAGAAACGAGTGTCAATATAAAGTAATTATTAAATAAAAATTAAAAAAAAATAAAAAGGTGGCATTAAAGCTTTCAAATCTAAAATTCTCATTGGGGTGAACTTAATATAACATTGATTTTAATCTCTAAATCATCTAGCCTGAAGAAAGGAGAATAGTAAAAACAAACAAAGAAACAAAAACCTATCAAAAGAAAAATACCTGAATCATTTAAGATCTCTAATTTTATTTTTTCCTCTTCATCTCTTCCATACACTTTTGGTGTCCTTGTGGTCAAGTAGTTCATTTCCTTCCTCCCACCTCCCCACCTAGGGTTCTACTTTGATTTATTTGTGGTGATACTGTCTTATTTTAGATTAATCTAAGAGGCTTCATTCAACCCCATAATTGTTTTTCATTGTATTTAGGCTCCATTTTTTTTTTTTACTTCTTTCTCTACCTTCAAGTTAATGACTTGGAACTTTGTGCTACTCCACTTCGATACAATGGGAAATGCCTGATTTATTCTGTTTGTCATTACTCTGCTCCCCACACTATAGTTTTAGATTAAATGGCTAGTTCTCGGATCTCCTCACTTGCCTTGGTCCTCATCCATAGTCTTGTCTTAGATAAGGAACTGGGTCTGGACTAAGGGACTAAGCTCTGCTCTAGATAGAGAGAAAAAAAGATAGATAAGTAATACATTTATTAAACATTACATATCAGTTTCTGTGCTAAGTTCTAAGCATACAAATATAAGTCTGACTTCTAGGAGTACTTTTTCTAATGGAGGGTTTTAATACAGACAAGGATGTTAGAAAACAAGGAAATATCCTAAGACAATGTAGGGGAAAAGAAAGAGTGGAATTTGGAGAGTTGATACAGAAGCATGGCTAGGGTCTCTCTCCAAATAGTGATGCTGGGAATCAGTCACCAATAAAAAGATGAAGAACCCAACTTCATTTGCTTTTGTTTCCTAGGTGTCTGATATGCTGACCTTGGTTTGGTTTCATCTCTTTCAACTGGTCCACTAGGATTTGGCTCTGTCCCCTGCTATTCTAATTTTGGAGATCCCACTAGCTTCAGGCTTCCTGGAAGGATCCTAGGTATGGGTTGCCTGGGGGTTATCCTATCTATGTGGCTCCTTGGGCAGGGAATGCTTTTATTCCATTTTGACTTTCATAGGATATCAGAAATAGTATTGTATACTCTTGGAGACCTTTCTCCTTCTCTTCCTTCTCTGCCCCTTCATGCACTACTTGGGGCAGACTCATGGGTCTGTTTTGGCAGAAACCTGTTAGGAATTGATTTTTTCCCCCTAATATGTCTTTTACAGTCTAGAGCATACCAAATAGTATTGCTTATTTGGTTTTCTTTTAATAGAGACTGCACTAGTTTTAGACCTTCCAAGATTAGAGCCTTCTGGCTTTTGGTGAGTTTTTGTGTAGTTGTGGGCTGAAGGGAGAAGCTTACTGGTGTTTCCCTTTTGTTTTACTGATAATTGTTTCGAATGGTGCCCTTTTAAATATTTGCTGGGGAATTTCTTAGGGAAGCTGGGCTTGGTTATATAACCTTTTGTATTGCTATGTTTATCAGAACTCACTCTAAGAAGCTCTTTAAAGAGGATCCAATTCTGTCTTCTCTAGAAGGGAAAAGTATGTTTGACAGGCCCCAAAGGACAGAAATTTTCCTTTCTGGGCAGAACTAACTTTGGTGACTAAAACCATGGTTGCTCTACTCCTACACAGTCCCCTGTCTTCTTGTTTGTTCTCTTTTTTTTGGAGAACAGAGATAGAGAAAAAGTCTAAATTTGGTGTGTTGGGTCAAGATAACTTAAATTAATGTAGAATTGTGAAAGACAGTAGGATGATTCCTTCACAGTTTATTCGTCTAGGTTTCCAAATTAAATGCAGAATTTCATTTTGGAAAGCTCTTTTCAAGATTCAGCTTAGATACCATGTCTTATAGTTAGCCTTCTTTGCTCACTTCAACTTCTAATGTAATCCTCCTCCTTAGCTTTCTTCTACTATAATTTTTCTGAGTACATATTGTATTCTTCCAATATAATGTGAACTACTTGAGATCAAGGAATGCTTTGTTTTTATCTTTGTGTTCCTATTATCCAATGCAGTCCCTTTTCCACAGAAACCAAGGGAAACATTTAAATATGAAAAAAAAAATTATGGAAAATGCATGGATCCAGTGAGAAAAAGAAATAAATAATTTTTTGTTGTTGTCTAGAAGTTGAAAAAAATGTCTCCCAACCTTTATATCTTGTTGGTTTACTATCCAGTTCTTTTCATGGTTAAGTGTTCATGAATATCTGTTAAGTTGAAATACATTGGGATCACAATCCACTTCATGGTTACAATATCTATTATGACTTCTTAAAAGGAGATGAAGTATAGTTTATGCTTTTTTAGTATTGATGACAAAAAAGGAGAAGCACAAGTATGGTTTGCTTTTCTCAATAAACATTGAAAAGCATGTAAATTGTTTTTATAATTAGAATTTCAAGTGAAATGCAATAAAAGGTAATTAACAAAAATGAATTCTCTCTTTCCTTCTCTATGATAATGAAGTTCTTCAGATGTTATTTGCAGGTGCAGATACAAAATACATTTGCAGATGCAGATAGCATCAAGCTCCAGATTACTGAAGAATCTCCTTGAAGTGATTAGTAATCACTTAGATGAGTTTGCCCTGTTTACCCAGGAAATATCTGATGATGCAGGTTGTCTATTGCCCAGATTTTAATGTGTATTTAAATGGACATCTTTAGAGATTGCACAATTCATATACTTGGACATACTTACATGAATATATACATATATGTATATGTATAAATGTATGTATATGCATGTGTGTGTGAATGTGTCTATTTTTTTTTAATCTATCTAAATAAATCTTAGATAGACAATACAGATGAACAGTAAGCTGGATCCAGAGTTGGAAAAAAGAGAAGAGGGTAAATTGCATTGGCAGATGCAAGCCTACCCTTCCCCCTTTTTAAACCACAATCTTTCCATAATAGCCATAAACTATTTTTCAATATAAAATTTTTATTAATGTTGCTATATGGCAGCGTGACCTGGAACATTATTTCTTCTGAATTACTAAAGAACTATGAACTATGTATCACAGAAAGGGCAATGCAAAAGTGTGTGGTAGGTGGGAGTGGTCTGTGATTTATGATCCATGAGGAACTCCCAAGACAAGAACTAAAGAATGTCATCAAGGGATTCCATGACAGGAAGAGATGATCTGGTAGTGGGTGACAGTAAGAGATGACTGGTAGATTATCATAATGTCTACATATAATTTCATGATGTCTAGACAAAGAAAGGAAGGTCTGTAACACCCCTGGAAAGACATCTGAAGAAACCAGTCAAATTGATGGGATAATAGATTAATTTGATTGTATATTTTTGGAAGTCCATTATTTTAAAGGAATCCTGGGGTTAAAAAGTTTTTTAATGTGAAGAATTTTATAAAGTGAATGACTTATAAGGTGACTCCCTAATTTAGAATTTAAAAAATTATATTTCATGTATTTTATATTATTGTCATAAAGGAATAATAGCAAGTATTTGTATACTACTTGAAGGTGTACAAAACACTTTAAAAATTCTATCTCATTTTATCCTCACAATAACCTGGGAGGTAGATGCTATTGTTACCTCCATTTTATAGGTGAAAAGGTGGAAGTAAGCAGAAATTAAATGACTTTCTCAGAGTCACATAAAGTGTATGTATCTGAGGTAGGATCTGAACTCAGATCTTCTTAATTTTAAGTCCAGAGCTTTGTCCACTGCACCTAGATGCATGCTATCAAGGAATAATGAGCACAATTCCATCATAACAAATAAAATGGCAAATTTATGATAAGAGCACAAAAAGTCTTGAACTTAGAGGCAAGGACTATGTACTAGAAGCCTGGCTCTGTGACAGTTGGTATCATTTCACCTTTATGGGTCTTCCTTTATAATATGAAAATATTTGGATTGGATAATTGCCAAGATCTTTTCTATCCCTAAAATCCCTTGAACTTCTGAAATTACAGTTCTATATAGCAAACTTATTTGTTAAATCCCTGTGCACTGTCCATAGTAACAATGTGTGGTTTCCTTGGTTTTAACAAATCCTCTCAAAACATTCTTTGGCAACATAACTTTCTTTCCAGGTGGGAGAAAAATCAATGGAACCTGGGACCATGATTGTTAGCAAGTTATTATAACATCTACTGTTAGATTATATTTCTCAATTAAATATCATTAATTTATTATATATCAAATTCTCTTTGGTGATGGGGTGGATAATTGTTATCATTTCAAATATTCACAATGTACCACTAACTTAATTGTACTAGGTAAGTTCTTTGATTGATTTACCATACTCATTGCCTGTACTAAATATTTTATTTGTATTACTGATAATCTTTGTATACAAAGAATATAGGAAATATAATAAATAAGGTATAAAAGTCCTTATTATCCACTGACAAAGACTTTTATCTTGACATTGATGATTTCTTCTCAGCAAAATAAGAATTTCTTGCCTTGAGCTGCTATACTATTCATACCACTTTGAGGATGATTGATTGATTTACACCCAGGAACTTTGGTTATACTCTTTAAAAAGGAGTTTGGAGGATGGTCAGACAGGGAAGAATTTTTCAGACACACATTGATTTAGTTCCTTGGAAGGAAATCTGTTCAGTCATTTGACTTCCCTAGGCATCTATGTGCTTCAGGGGACTATATCATCTCAAGCATGGTACCACATGGAAAAGTAATTGAGCAACATGGACTTTCTGGACCAAACTAAAAGCTGCAAGAATATTACTGCTATAAATATAGTGGTAATATTAAAGTGCCTGAGTTTTTATACAAGGTGGAGAAATATCTAGATTAAGGAGCTGGAACAGAGGAGTATGTAACAAAGGATTGATCCAGGATAGGAAGGAGGAAATTTAGACTTTGCCTTTGCTGCTACTTTGAGTTATGTAGATTGGTCTAGTATCCCAAGTGCTTTCTCAAGGTGGAGATGGGGAGGTAAAGTTCAACAGGAGAATATATTACAATTCTCAAGCACTATATAAGTTTCTTGGGAGCAAGTTGGATTCAGTAGTTGGAAAGGTTGCTTGACTCCTTCTTCCTCTGATTAGCTCACCTTTTCTGTCCTCTTCCTCTGATAATTACTTGTCTCTGGCTCCCTAGCTTTTCCTTCAGAGCCACAGAGAAGTGTCAACCCTTCTATTGAAACTGTGGAGGATCAGAACTTTTCTCTTTATACAAGATTTAGACAATTAATTGATTCTTAGGATAGTTTTACTTGGGAAGCACTAAATGAGACATTCTAATGACTTCTTAAAACCTAAAACTTCTTAAAAACTAAACGGATTTAGGATGCCTGTTTTTTTTCTGGTATAGCAAAGTAGGTTTGGGAAGGCAAATTAGAGTTCTTCTAACTTTCATCAGCTCTCATCAACCTCTTGTGAAAACCCAGGGTATATTATTTTTTAGGGTCTCATCACCCTAGCATTTACCCATGGGATTCCACGAGTTGCTTCCTCTTACTGAATAGATCCTATAGGTAAACCATTTATTGTTTCTTCTCTTCTGAGAAAAGATATCCTAATCACATTTTAATCATAATGTTCAATATAGACATTTTCCCTCAAATTATCTTTCACTTACTATTAATAAAGACCGTTGCTCTCTATTTTGTATATTTTCTTGATTTTATAAAATTTTGATCATAGGATTAGGGAAAACCTATCTCTGGATGAGAAATTGTATGTGAGTGTGTTGTGTGTATATGTGTATGTGTGTATGTGTATGGATGAAAAAACATTTATGAAGTACTATGTGACACTATGCTAAGCACTTGAGAGAAAAATAGAAAAGGGAAGTTACTTATGCTTTAATTTGGGATACAGAAAAGTGAAGAGAATTCAGGTTCAGGGAAGATGAAACCTTCAAATCCTAAGGGTGTAATAATGGGGTAGATGTGGAGGTCCAAAGATCCTTAGATTATATAAATATTTATATGGCAGTGTCAGAGTAGCTAAGATAGTTGGTAATGCCTTATGGTCCTCCAATCATCAAAGAAAATGGACTTGCTGGAAGAAGGGACCTGGGATATTCTAGTGATATTCTGGGGAGTGGTTCTAGGATGTCCTAAAGGTGTCAAGATGAATTTTGAGATAGCCTGGATCTGGTAAGAATAGGAGCTGATAAGATGAAAAAACCTTTAGGGAGAGCTCACACCCTAAGGAAGTGAATAGAACTAATCATCTAAGATAAAGTGAGATAGAATCAAAATTCACCTTTTTCCCTCCTCAGTTTTCAGAAAAATAAAAAAGGAAGTTCAGAGACATTAAACAATTTGCCTAAGACCACATTATTAAACCAAAGGGCAATAACTTGAGCTCCTGATTTTTGCGCTTTTGCCAAGGACATATTAATTGGGTTGGGAGGTCTCATGTCAGTTCTAAAGAAGAGCTGAAGTTTAGAGACAGGATTAGAAACTTAGTAGAAGGATCAAAAAGGGCCTTGATGTGGAGTCTACTTTTGGCTTTAGTTGAGAATGGTTTGGATGTTATGGATGGACTGGACTGAAGTTTATGGGAATGCCTTCTCAAGTCAAGGTATTTACGTGCAAAGGAAAGGAAGACTGTTTTCACAGAAATTGACCACAAAGGAGCCTGAGTAGTTAATCTCGTACTCAGCCCAGAGGAGTTTTGCTAAGACAAGTTAAAAAAAAAAGTTTCTGAAATAAAGTAAGAAAAAATTGTTACTCCCTTGACATTCTCTTTGTGGCTCTCACCTGGTCTAATATCCTACCTTAGATACCCCACTTCTGGAAAATTTTTGAAAGTAGAGATGATTCCCTGTTTAGATTTGCAAGGCACCTAGAAAGATGCCATATAGATAGTCATAAGACTATAGAGAAAGTCAAGAGGAAAGAAGAAAGGAAACAAGCATTTATTAAGCATCAACTATGTGTCAAGCACTATGCTAAGCACTTTACAAATATCTCATTTGATCTTCATAACAACCTGGGAAGTAGGTGCTATTATTATCCTCATTTTACAATCTGGGAAACTGAGGCAGAGATAGTCATTTACAGATTATAAGTGACTGAGACTGGATTTGAACTTAAGGTCTTCTGGACCTTATTGTACCAGGGTTCATTGGTACAATTCATTGTACCAGGGTTTGATTTATTGTTTGGTTAAAGTGATGAAGATTGACACATTGAACTTAAAAGTGTGTCACACATACATTTTTTCTTCTGAAGAATCCATTGTTAAACAGCATACTCCTGTATATATCCCATTTCATAATTCTGCACTGGCTATTCTCCCTCCACTTATATGCCTTTAAGGCACCTCAAAAGACATCTAGACTAACCTTCCTCTCCAATCCAAAATCCTTTACAAAATACTCCAATGGTTAGTCAGATGCTCTTTTCATGAAAGAGGATTTTGCTGCCTCAGAAAACAGTCCAAATTCCCTGTTTAATTATGGGTAATCACGATAGCTCCAAGTATTCTACTCTGAACCTTAGTCAGGAAGTAGTTTTAAAGTTGAGGGGGACCTGGCCTGTATGGAATATTTATACCATCATATCTGTTTTTAGTCTATATCATACATAGTGATGCATCCTGGTATAATGGAAAAAATAAGAGAGTTTGAGCTCAAATCCTGCTTTTTATACTTTCTACCTATGCGATTCTCCCCCTCATAATATAGTATAATAATAATAACAAAATGATTACATATGAAACTGTAAATCTATTATATACAACTTGCTATTCCTTTTAAATATGTAATAATGTTATCATGCAAATTTCTTTTTTTCCCTTCTTTTTCTTCCCTCTCATCCTAGAGACATAGTTTATGTATGTTTATATTTATGTGTATACATACATACATATATATATATATATATATATATACATATACACGGATATATATAAAATCATTCTATACATATTTCTATTTGTCTTTTTTTCACTGGATGTGTCCTTTGTAGTTAGCTTGGATATTATAATAGTTAAAATTCACTCAAAGTTGTTCTTAAAACAGTATTGTTGATGCTATATGCAATGTTCTCTTTGTAATGCTCATTTCATTGTATAAGTGCCTTCATCTTTTTCTAAGGTCATCAAGCTCATCATTTCTTAAACCACAGTAATATTCCACCAGAATCATATACCACAATTTGTTTAGTCATTCCCCAATTGACACAATTTCTAGTTCTTTGCTGCTACAAAGAGAGTTACTGTAAATATTTTACAAGATAGAAGTTCTTTATGGTTGGTGAAGCACTTTCTTCATAACAACCTTTTTAGGTATATGGTATAGTATTATCCCCATTCAACAAATGAGAAATATCAGTATCTTCAAGGAACTTCTATTTCAACTTTTGGTCACCGGCAAATGATAACAAAGTACTGAAGATAAAACACACATTACATATCTCCTGCTAAGGAGGTGATGGAGTTAAAATGCAGAATTTTGGACATGGTTTTGGCCATGGATATTGTGGAAATTTGTTTTGCTGGATTATTATATGAGTCATGAGGATTTTATTTAATTTTTCCTCCATTGCCCAGTTGGGGAGAGGAAGTGAAAGGGAGAGATAACAAATTCATGCAAAATAAATAAATAAATAAAGTGATAAAAAGTTTGAAGGAAAAAAAAAAAGAGAAATGTATTGGCAAAATAGGGCCCATGGTATTACAATTAGCAAAAAAAAAAAAAGTAATAGAATATATGTGTATTATAATTAGATGTTTTAATACAATATAATATTTTATGCAAACATCTAAAATATTTAAATGCACTGCATGATAATATTAATATTATACAATATAAAATGTTATATCATTTAAATATAAAATATGTAATACAATATATTTGCATAATGCTATAACTTACAAAATACTAATAATATTTTATTAATATAGACTTTAAAAGCACTTTATCACCTGATAGTAGCTAATTATTTGCTATTTCTTGAATTAGATTACTTCACAAAAAAGCTATATAATGAAAATAAAGAAATTTAAAATCCTTAGACAAATATATGGATGACCGAACCATACTCTGCTATTAAAGTAAACTGAGATGTTTTAGATTATGTTGCTAATTTATGGAACTCATGCCAAGTCTGTCTTTCCATAACAAATGCATCTTTTAGTGTTTCGGATTGCGATAGAAAATGCTAATCTCTTTATCTCCTTAATTTAAGCCTTCATGTTCCTACTTCCAGATGAAGTCATCCCGCCCTCTAGTGGTCACCTCCTAATCCTAGCACTGTTTTCCAAACACCTTGTGAGAAGGGAGAAAAAGGTGAATGCATTATATATAGATTACTAATAGAGAAAAGTAATTGCATTTTTTCATTAGGGTTCACACCCTTTCTTTTGTATTAGCAGAAACTTCTGCTTCCCTTCTGCCGCAGTCCATATATTAGTGGCAAGCAAGTATAAGACACACTAGGATTTAGAATCTTCTGTTAGTTAACTTGTTACCTTTATTGCAAATTGTTCTCTCTGTCTTGTCCTCAGACTTAGTATAGCACATTTGCAAAAGTAGTACTACAAAACAAAAATAAAACAAAATTGTATATAGGTATATGTATGTATATATAAACACACTACGTATATATGTATATGTGTATATATATATATATATATATATTTGTATATGTGATTGTAATTGAATAAATTTTTATACATCATGGTATAAAGGTGACTGGTTCTGAATTGTTATTCTAGTAACAAGTTCTTCCAAATTGGAAAAGGCATCAAATAAGGAGAACAAATTGTTCCTGGAAGGCCAGCCTAAGTAAGCTCAGAGAGACTCATCCCCTGACACGAGATGAATATTTTGATCCCTGTTAGTTTACTAGGTAGCATTATACAGCACTTTAAGATTTGCAAAGTGTTTTAACAAATTCTCACAATATCCTTGGGGGGTGGGAGTAGGGTGAAAAAATGGAGGTAGATGGATTAAATGACCTGTCCAAGCCATATAGCTAATAAGTGTCTGAGACCAGATTTGAACTCTGGTTCTCCTGACTCCAAGTCTAGCATTTTATCCATTGCACTACCTTGCTGCTTCATGAAAATGTCTAATCACACTGAAAAAGAATGAAAATATCGATGATTCCATAGGTCCACTCTGAAAACAAATGGGATAAATCAGTTTTTGCGATGTTTTTATTTTGAGTAGAAATTATCTTATGAGTCAAATAAAAAAGCATTATATTCAAATCAAGTCAATGAGCATTTATTGCTTCCTATGTTTCAGGCACTATGCTGAGCATTTGGAATACAAAGAAAGGCAAAAACAAAACAAAACCTGTCCCTCAAGGATCTCAAAATGAAATGGGGAAAACAACATGCAAACAACTATGTAAAGAGAATCAGGTTACTATGTTATACATACAATATACACACATGTATATACATGTAGAACACAACATATAACATATGTTATATATTATTTACATGCATATATGTATATATGTAAGTAGATATATAGATGTGTATAAGTATGTATATATATGTATGCATATATATGTATATGTGTATGTTTATATATATATATATATATATATATATATATATATATATATATATATAGCATATGTATTTATGTATCTTCCTTTCCCTTAACCCATAGAGGCAGCATAATATATTATGGAAGAATAGAATAATTAATATGCTAGCTCTATATTTACTAATTATGTAATTAGTAATTATATAAATACTGGAGAAGTAATTTGACATTTAAATTTTTGTATCCTCATCTGTAAAGTGAGGATATTTGTTCAACACTTAATCAATTAATCAAAAATTGATTGATGAACAGAGAAAGTACTGACTTGCATTGGTGAAGGACCTCTCTTCACTTGGCAATTCCATATACACCAATGAAGTCACAAGCCCCATCTCTGTCTTTATTGTGTACTAGACTGTATGCAGTGTGCCGAGAAGACAAAGAAATAGCAAAAGTATCCCTATCCACAATAACTTATATATCTACAGACTTTGGAAATATTAGAGTTCTACCACATTTATACATGTGAAACATTATTGATGATTAATTGCTCAGTTTTAGTTTGGCAGATAGAGGTTCAGCCTGGCAAGACAATAAAACCTGGCTTCCAGTCTCACCTTGGATTCAAATTGCTTATTTGATCACTGAGCAGTTACTTAACACTTCAATACCTCCTGTGCAGCTCTCTAATCTCAGTCAATAAGTTGCAGAACAGGTATAGATGGGAATTAGTTTCATTCCCCTTTCTGGGTACTCCCTATACCAGTGAAATCAAAGATATGAACTCCCTACTTCCATTCCTTACAGAGAAAAAACAAACCAAACTGTTTCTAATAGTATATTTATGCCACCTTGACCTCAACTCTTTATTCTCCCCAGTTCAGGGACAAACTGACTTGAAAGGATCAGATGAGGAGAGATCCAGGCACCAAGAAGCCAGCATATGCATCCTTCCTTGATGATCCTGCTGCTGATTCAGAGATTCAGTGTGATATAGGTTTTTAGTCCAAGAGGGAGAGAAGCAGACTTC
Source organism: Antechinus flavipes (assembly GCF_016432865.1). Taxonomy (NCBI): domain Eukaryota; kingdom Metazoa; phylum Chordata; class Mammalia; order Dasyuromorphia; family Dasyuridae; genus Antechinus; species Antechinus flavipes. Next base: position 226,316,495 of record NC_067400.1, read on the forward strand.
CCTGATAGGGTGTCATTGTACTGGAACAGTGGTGATTGAATTGCAGATAGAGGAAAATCATGGTGGAGGAAAATGTTCTTCCTTGGTCTGAGGCCATTCTATCCAACTGCCATGGGAGCAATTATGCTCCTTTCTGCTCTTTTGCCCCCTCCCTCATGTCAACATCTTAGGACAAAACTTGGTAGCCATGTGCTGCTTCTAACTACTGATCTCTATATTGGTTTATAAATTTATAGTGCTATGTGTTATGCTTATTGGTGGAGAGCCCAATAAGCTTCATGTGAGGGGAAACTTTAAATAATATAGTGACAATTGAACAGGAAGCTAGAATCAATATTTTTTTCTTTATTCAGTTTTTTAAAAATAGGAACTGATTAATTCATGTATAAATGGACATTTTTTCCCCCCTTATAACTAGTTTACATTCTAATAGTGATTAATTAGGGGAGTGGGAGTGGTACCTTTCACTTTGATTCCATAGGAATGGGAGAAAGAAAAAATGGTCACATGGTACATCATGTCAAATTAGGTTTTCCCATCCTTCTGCATGAGCAATGAACAATGAGCAACTTGAAAAGATCAAGGCTGACAGCCAGAGGATAGTCCAGATTGAGAAAAGCTTTTGTCTTCTCTTAAATCCATGGAGATCTCAAGTTCATTTCCTGTTCTATGAATTCCAGATCCAGTTCCTGCACTGGGCATCTGAGGATTAGCATTGTTGGAAGTACAAGTCAATTCTGTGAAAACTGTATTGTTCATATTCTTTTACACACTCAAAAGAGAACTTAAAAGGCTTATTTCTTAGAACATCTAGTTCATCTTGAACCTTTGGATACTTCTAGAATTTTTAAAAAATTTTTTTCTCTTTATTTCACTAACAAATTTATTAATTCTTAATACACATTGCTTTATGAATGTTCTAGGGAGTGAAAAATCAGAGCTAAAATGCAAAACCATTGAAAAGATTAAAAAAAAAAAAAAAGAAAAAAGTAGAGACTATAACATGTGTTGATTTACATTCAGTCTCCTTAGGTTCTTTGTGTGGATGCAGATGGCATTTTTTGTGCAAAGTCTATTGGGATTGCTTTGCATCCCTGAACCTCTGAGAAGGACCAAGGCTTTCATATTTGATCATCACGCACAGAGTTTTTTTTTTTTAATTGAAATTTTATCTTTATTGATTTCTTTTGTTTTTATATTCTAGGAATTTGTTTAAAATTTTTAAAATCATTATCAATTATTTTCTATTTCCTACTTAACACCCCCACCTTCACTAAAAAAAAGAAAGAAAGAAAGGAAGGAAGGAAGGAAGGAAACCTGCAAAGCTAATATGTTATGACCAGAAATTGCATTTGGAATTAGAAACTTATGAAATTGAGGAGATCAGCATGTTTTAAACTCAGTAAATATTGCATATTTGATTATCAGTCTTGCTCTGGATAAAGACAACTGTATGTAGTATCTAAGCATATTTAGCTTCTTCTATGAAGATTCACTGAATTTCATTCAAGAAAAAAATGCCAAACCACTCCAGCATCTTTTCCAAGAAAACCCCATGGGCAGCATTGGAATGCTATGGTCCATGAAGTTACAAAGAGTTGGACATCACTGAATGACAGAACAACAACAACAAATAGAAATTTTATTTTATTATGTAAAGATCATACATCTATGGACCAATGAACCATAACAGGAGGGAGTTTTCCAATGGGCTTGAGCTTAAAACTGCTTGTTTCTGACTATTTCCACGAGTTCACATAATTCTTTCACTAAGAATTGGTACTGCCTTTCCTGGAAAGGGAGAATTAAGGGATAGAAGGTTATCTGCTTTCTGAAAGCAAGAGCTTGAATATTCATTCTTGGATTTGGAATCATTTTCTGGACAGGAATCTTTAAATGCTATTTGGTATTTAAATACATTCCCCTTAGATACAGGAAACAACTGAGTAATGGACTCAGAAATTTTAAGATGTTTCAGTGGCAATCAGATCCAGGGAGCATATGTGTTAAAAGAGAGACAGATCTTAACATTCTGTCCCCTGTTTCCTGTTTTCAGAGCTAATCTATAGATTTAGGATAAGAGTGGGTGGTAGTGGTGAAATGGAGATGATGTGATTGAGGGGGAAAGGATAGAGGAGCAATTTCTTCACATTTCCTATATGTCTCCATATGTGGCCACTGAAAACTCAGACATCTAAATCATATAAGTAACTGATAGTAGTAGATTTCCCAAATGTAGAGTGAAAAGCCATTGAGATTTTACCATAATTCTATATTTGAATATTATTCCATTTCATATCTCCTAGGCGAAGTTTCAAAAACAATCAATGAAAGTAATTAAAGTAGCTCAGTCTTGTCCATAGTAATAGTAGGAGTAGTTTAAGTGTTTGTAGATTGGATTATAGATCACAGTAGAGATCCTGTGAGAAAGCACTCAAATGTCTACTTGATAATCTACAAAAAAATAATTGTTGGTGGATTGAGAATAGTGTCACCTGATGGATAAAGTTCATATTACATCCCCTGTTGATTATCAAATGAATGAATGAAGAGATAAACCTTTTTTCTGAAAAAAAAATTGCTAAAAAGAGGATACCAGTCAGACTAGGGAACTATTGTTCCTGTAGCTCCTAGACAGTGACCTACATTCAACTGTCATAGCAGAAATTTTCTATTTTTTTATTCTTTTTAATAACACTCTTGGGGGAGGGGAGAGAGGGATGTAATTAGGGTTAAGTGACTTGCCCAAGATCATACAGCGAGTAAGTATTAAATTTCTGTGACCAGAATGGAACTCAGATCCTCCCGAGGGGCCAGTGCTCTATCTACTTTGCCCTTTAGCTGCCCTTATTTCTTTATTCTTTGCAACAAAAATTGGTGCAGAAGTGGTAGTTGTTAAGGTGGTGCCCCCCACAAAATTAGGAATTGTATATCTAACATTAGTGTAACATGTTTTTGGAGAATGCCCACACCACCTGACATGGAGGCAGTAACACAGGAGAAACCAAGACCTGCTTTTGGAATACATTTTATATCCTCCTACCATCTAGGTGGGAGTAGCCTCTTTTTATTGACTGCATAGCTGGAACAGATTGCATTTTAAAAATGATGATTTTGGGACAATAGCTCTCTTTGTCCTTTGGCATCTAGAAAGCCTGAAGAGCACAATTCATCTGCATCACAGATTCCATGCACAACCTGGTTGCAAAAGGGTGGGTTGTCTATTCTCTTCTTTTTAGGCCATGAGAAACAGGCTTGGAAGGTTTTTTCCCTTTTATTTTGTTTCTGATTTTCAGTTTTAGGCATAGGCAGTAGAATCCTTAAACTTAGGACCAAGATGTGATGACCTTGGAAGCTGGATTCTAAGAGGCATGTTGCTGTAGGTTAGTAAATTAGCCCAAAAGAAGCTAAGATATCTGAGATTGAGTCCAAAAAGGATTTGAACTTAGAATTTGGTGGGAATGTGCTATATAGGAAATGAACTAAGCTTTGGATCCCTTTCTAGAGACTAAAGTGTTATAGGGAGGCAATTATGCATCCCTCCCATTCTTTCCAGGAGTTGGGCAGTATGTTTCTTCTTGCGATACTTTGAAATAAATAGTCTTTGAAAAAGCTAATATGTTAAACAGTTAAATGAAACTAGGTACAGAGACCCCTACAATTTGGAGAACATTGGTTGAAACTGGAGCTGATGACAGAGAGAATAGACACCCCCAAACTTCTTTAAGCATAGGAGGGAAGGGATAAAATGTAGCATACGTTATGGGGACCAAGGTAATCACTGTTACATTCATTATTCTTTAGGGAGCTGATATCCCCATTCAATGCTTTGAGAGCTAATCCTTTGGTAATCCCAGATATGTAGAATTTAGTCAATCTATACAAAATTATGAAATCAGTTTTCTCTCTGCCTCCTTCCTAGCCTTGCTTTCATTTCTTTAGAATGCCTGTCACAGTCCTAGTCAAATGTCCTGTACTGGTTTCCTACTGCAAACCCACAAACCTCACTGCCCCGGATTTCCTCTTCTTGAGACTTCCACCTACTCACTGATCCTGTGATATCACTGGATGACTATTTTATTACATCAATGCATAAAAGAAGGCTGGGAAAAAATCATCTCTATTCAAGAAAAAGATTGAACATACACAATTATAATTTTGGTGATTTCCATCATTGCTTGAATATATCATTTTCTTTAAGACTCCCCAGTTTGAATCTCTGTTTTGCTCATGGCTTCTTCCTCTGTTGAAGCTTTTTAGAATTTGTTCCTTCTGAGAAACTCTGGGTCTTGATCTGGTCTGTGGTTTATACTTTATACTTTCAGTTTTTATTCCAAATATAGCCTTTTTTTCTTTTTTCTTTTTCCTTTTCCCCCCTTTCTTTCCTTTCTTTACTTCTTTTCTTCCTTCCTTTCTTCCCCCTTTCTCCTTTTCTTTTCTTTCTTCAATTTCTTTTCCCTATGTCCAAAGCTCAGATGGCAAACTATCAGGTCACTTGCTGTCTTACAAACTCCACAGCCTGCGTTCCAGAGACCTCAACATCACAACAATTGCAATAGAACTTTAAGGAGATTTTGCACCATTTGTAATGCTGTGGTCAGCTAGCGCTGGTTTGACATAGTTAGCACCTTAGTTTATTGATATAATATAGTGACTCATCTAGGTTATTTCACCTGTCAGAGGATCTCAGTTCCTGATACTATCTAGTATTCATACACCTCCAGGGCTAGGGTCATCAGATCTTAGCCACTTATAATGATACTGAAGCCAGCTGCTGGCTCTAAAATACTATCTCACAGAGAATAAACATGTCTTAGACAGTTTTGGAGGGCTTCTTTCAGGAACTCAAGTGAAAGTTATCAGTCTTTATAGAGATTGCCAAGGCACCATCCAAAATTCTGCCAGGTCCTTCTAGACAGTGGGTGAAGCTGCATTTTGAAATACTACACTGCTGTGCAGAAGTCTCTGAGCTTCCTTCCAGTTAATGCAGTTATCCAGTTAATACAATACAATACATAATATAATAAAATACTATACAAATACAAATAGTACAATACAATACAAATAATAATAATAATCCATCGGTGATATTCCCAGCCTTCTCTAGGAATAGCCAAGCTCTTCCAATGGATTTGTAAATAAAAAAGGCATAATCCCACCTATTAACACATTTAGCAATGTTGTCATCAGTAGTAAAAAAAAATAATACATAATAATATTCATAGAATCACATATTGAATGCAACTAGGTGATTCAGTAGATAGAGTGCTAGACCAGAATCAGGAAGGACTGAGTTCAAATACAGCCTCACTAGCTGTGTGACCAGTAGCAAGGGACTTATCTCTTTTGCCCTTAATCCATGGGAGAAGGAAGGCAAACCATTCTAACATTCTTGTTAAGAAAATCTTAAGGACAATGTAATTCAGGGGGTCACAAGGAGTCACAGGACTGAGTGAAAAAATAAATCCAAGTTCTGGATTTGAATCCAAGTCCTCTGACTCCAAGTCCCAGTGCTTATTCTATTGTACTATCTTTGAGGCTACTTTGCCTTATCATAACTATGGATTTGGATGTGAAAAGGATCTTAGAGTTATAGAGTTTTAATGTCTCATTTTACAAATTTGGAAATTAAGGCATAGGAAAGGGAAACATTTTGTCTACAGTCACACAGCCAAGAAGTGGAAAAATCAGTATCAGATTCCAAATAATGATGCTTTTGTTGTTGGGAATATTTTCTTTCTATAGAACTAAACTGCTTCATTTGGTGTTATTTAGATTTTTCCAATTAAGAATCTCAATGTTCCTCCTGTATCGCTTAATTTTTCATGTTGTTTCATTGAAATAGTCTGCACTTATAAGATGGCCTTTTGACTACCCCTTTTGCCAAACCCAAGAAGCCGACAATATGCTTTTTCCTTGTAATTATTTACACTTACCCATTTCTTTAGATTATCTTTCTGCCAGGAAAAGAAAGGAATGGAAAGTCTTTTTCTTTCAAAGTTCTCCTGAGATGGAAGATGTCCCACAACAGTAGTTCAAGAAGAAAGAAAGTGAAATCTTTTTTGGGAGTAGGGTTGGTCTAGGCATCTCAGGCGAGTATTTAACTGTTTTTTTTCTAAAACAGAAGCACATAGAGAGAAAGTTTCAAAATAGCAGGAGTTAAAATGATTCAATTTCCTCTTTCCTCTCCTGCACCACATTGATGGCTCTCTCTCTCTCTCTCTCTCTCTCTCCTCCCTCCTTCTCTCCCTCCCTCTCTCCCTCCCTCCTTCCCTCTCTGTCTCTCTTTGTCTCTCTCTGTCTCTCTCTTTGTCTCTGCCTCTCTCTTTCTCTCTCTCTCTTGGTTTCTGGCTCTTTGTCTCTGTCTCTTTCTCTCATTCTCTTTCCTCTCCTCCTTCTTCCCTTCCCTCCCCCTCTCTCTGTCTTTTTGTTTCTTCGTGTTCCTATTTTGTATTTCTGTTTATCCCTCTCATTCTCTGTTGCTCTCTCTTTCCTGGCAGTAATCACTGATGCCAAGAGGCTCTATTCCTTAGGCAATCATTGACAAAGTATAGGGTCAGGAAAGGCCCAAAAATTCTCTTGGCGAAAAAGTTCCTCTCTCTATATCCTCTGTGTGTGTGTGTGTGTGTGTGTGTGTGTGAGAGAGAGAGAGAGAGAGAGAGAGAAAGTGCACATATGCGTGCATTTGGTTTTGTGATTGAGGAAATTATTATTGTTTAGTGTTAATGAAATCAAAAGAGTCTTGAAGGAAATGAGTGACTTTTAATGACGGTTATATTTCTTCCAAGAATCTCTTTTCATGGAAAAGGAAATAGTACTACTTATGATTCTTAAAGATAAGAAAGATGGTGAAATAATCTAGGTAAGTCACTATATTATATCAATAAATTAAGGTGCTATGTCAAATCCAGCTATCAGTTGACAACAGCATTACAAATGGTGCCAAAGATAAGAAACAGAGAAATGAACATAGCAGACTTGGATTTAAATCCCCTTTCTGTCCTTACTGGTAATCTGATCTTGATTGTCTCTTCAATTCTCTAAGCCTCAATTTCCTAGTTTCCTCATCTGTAAGATGGGGACAATATATTTATTTTCTGCTCAAATTCTCTCTCTCTCTCTCTCTCTCTCTCTCTCTCTCTCTCTCTCTCTCTCTCTCTCTCTCTCTCTTTCTCTCTCTGTACACACACACATTACAAACTAGATGGCAGCCTTTGTTATTATGATCAATATCAGTGGAAAACGATGAGCAAACTCATAAATGATTCTTCTGTTTATCCTTCAATTTCAATGATTAATTAGTTAAGGTCTGGCTTTTATATGCATTTACATGCAGATCCCTTATGCATCTTGGAGGTGTTGCCTTATGAAAGTATTGACTGACTTGATTCGTTTAAAATATAATTAAATATATTTATCAATATAATTAAATAAATATAAATATAATTATGGTATTTAAATATAATTATAATTTTTATTTATTTTTAATGTGAAATAAAACAAGCATTTTCATAACAGTAGAATAAAAAATATGAAAACTGCAAATCTATTATGTACCACTTGCTAGTCCTTTTAAATACATCATAATGTTCTCATGTAATTTTTTTTCCTTTTTTCCCCTTTCTCCCCACCACCCCCTTTCCTGACTTAGAAATTGACTTGATTCTTTAGTGTAAATGAAATGTAAGGATGGTAAAATTCAGACTTCAAAAGCTGGCTTCATTTATTAATGTTGGTTAAATGTTCATTAGATAAGCCTTTTACCCAGAATCTGCACACAGCATCTCAAAGTTAGAAGGTCTTCCAAGATCATCTGATCCAAACTGCACTTGAACAAGAATCCCCTTTTTGGCATTCTTGACCAATGCTCGTGAAGTCTTTGCTCATAAATCTTCAATGAGGGAGGACTGGCAACACCAATAATTCCATTCTTAGGTGATTGATATTGTTGGAAAGTTTTTCCTCATATTAAACCTCAACTTGCTGATTTACATGTTCTACTTACTGTTTCCATTTTAACCCTCTGGGGCCAAGCAGAAGATACTTAATTATTCTCTTATTTTATAACTCTTTAAATATTTGAAAATAGCTATGATGTACTCTAAGCTTTTTCTCTAGGATAAGCACCTCTGGTTCTTTTAGCTAGTCAACAAATTTGAGATCCTTCTTCATTCTGGTTACCCTCCTCTGGACAGTCTTTAGCTTTTCAAAGTCCTTCCTAAGATATGAAATTGAGAACTGAACATAATATCTGAGCTATAGTTTAATCAGGGTAGAATGTACTTAACCTCCCTTGGTCTAGGTGGTATTCTATTTTATATACATATATATTATATAATTATGTGCACACACACATGTTTATGGGTAAGTATGTATCTCTATGTACATATACATGTGTTTATGTAAATGTATACTTACATGCACACACACATATGACTACCTTATGAACTATTGAATCATATTGAGCTTGTAATTCACAAAACCCTCTAGCTACTTTTTCAGGCAAATATTTAACTAGCTATGTGTACTTTATTGTGCACTCATGAAATTTATTTTTTAAAAACTCAGATTTTGATTTTATTCTGTTTTTCTTCCCAATATTGTAATTTCATTAGTGTAGGAAACTTGTGTGAAATTCTCTTCACTAGTACTAGACTTCTGTAACTTATTGTCTTAGTTGTATTAGGGGCATTCGGAATTTAAATGACTATCCCATAATCACACTGCTACTGTGTGCAAGAAATAAGCTTTTAACCTTGATCTTTCAGATTCTTAAATTAGTCTTATTTCTTCCCACCATGCTATAATTCTTTAAAATATATTTATTATAATAAGTATATTTATAAGTATATAAATTATAAATAAAAACCCTTAAATTTCATCTTATTCAAATTTCATCAGCATTTTAATCTGTCAAAATCTCACTCAATCAGCCTGTTAGCTATTCCTCTTACCTTTTGTTTCATGCAAATTGGAAACTCATGCTTGTTAAAACTTTATTCCAATCACTGATGAAAAATGTTTAAAAGCATTTTTTTTTTTTTTAGTATTACTGTCTAGTTTATATCTTTTTTTTTATAAAACCAGTGAGAATAACTTTATGAAATATTTTGGTAAATTTAGGTAAACTAGTCACATTTCCCTGTTCTACCATTTTGATAACTGTTTTAAAAAATAGGTTAGCATAGTGTGATCTATATTTGTTGAAGCAATAGTATAGCTCTGAAAGCTAAAATTTCTATATTTCTATAACCATGCCTTTGAGAAAATGTTCTAGAATTTTATTAGGAATTGAAATAAAAGCCATTGACCTATAGGTGTAGGCATCATTCTTTTGTTTTTTATGAAAATCTAGATATTTGTTCTCCAGTCCTATATGTTCTCTCCTATCCTAAATAGTTATTTTAATTGAATAAAAGGTAGAGTTATTGTATGCAACATCATATATCCTTTTCAAGTTGATCAAATGAATTTACTTTTTTATATTTCTTTTGATTCTTGTATTTACATTTCACAATTTTTACATATATCTGGTCTTTTTAGTAGAAATGCTTGAAAGGTTTCTATTCAGTTTAAGGTATATTACTCTCCCTACTCCCTATTCCTTAAGATTATAATGTAAACAAAGTTACATTATGTTTTTCAGGTTAAATTATTATTAGAGTAGGTCTTTTTATTTTTTTGTTTGTTTTTGTTTATTGAAATTTTGTATTTCAAGATGTATTTTAGTTTTGAGTAGAAGCATTTATAATTCTGTTTGTAGTCCTTTGGTCCTTGATACTGGATTCTTACACAACTTTTTTCTTTGATGTGGGAGCTTTAGATTTTGCTTATGATATTTCTGGGACTTTTCCTTTTGGGGTTTTTTCAGAAGTGATCAGTAGATTCTTTATATTTTCACATTTCCCTTTGGTTCTAATAAATCTGGGCAGTTTTCATTTACAATTTCTTGAAATACTGTATACAGATTTTTAAAAAATCATGGTTTTCAGGTGGTCTATTGATACTTAAATTATTTCTTCTTGGCTTGTTTTTCAGATCAACTGTCTTTTGACACCAAATTATCTTAATTTTTCTTCAAAAATTTTTTGATTATTTTCTTATATTTTCTGGAGTCTGATGGAGCCAATGATTTTTATTTTGTCTATTCTATTTTTCAGGTAGTCCATTCTTTGAGGAAAATCTATCACCTTTTCTTATATGCTTATTCTTTTTCAAATTCTTTCCTCCATAGTTTTCATTTAACCTTGTTTGTTTCATGTCTTCTATATATCCAAGTAGTCCTAGTGGAAAGTGCATTTTTTCCTTTGAGTGTTTATATTTGTTATGTTGTAAGTCTTTAAAAGAAGGGGCTCCCCTCAAATGAAAGATATAATATTTGAATACTGATCAGTGTATTCATTGGAATATTTATGTTTTCAGTTTTAGTTCCTTAATTGGGAATTTTTGCCAAGATCAGGTTCCACTCTGTTGCTTAGGTAAATCATTGATTATGTTGATCTCACACTATATCTCCTAAATTCCCACAATGACCTTTTCATAGAAATTGGCCCTCTTGATCTTTGAAATGAAGAGTACTCAAACTTTAGGGCTTTCTATTGCATCTCAGGATAAGGAAATAGGGAGCACAGGGGTGTTCTATTAAGCTATTGTGCTCTCACTGGATGTTGTTGCTCCTTAGAACTTTCAAGAGAACAATTTTGTGTTTAGAGTAATCCTGGAGCTTTCTCAGAAAGCCCTCCTGTTTCATTGCATTTTAGAAGAGACCTGCAGGCTACATGTGTCTTTAGTTCTTTTCTAGTTGCACTGGGAGTATTAGGGCTTTTTTTTTTTTTTAAACCTTTGTTTGGACTCTTTTTTTTTTTTTTATTGCTGGGGGCTTCAGATTGATATTTGGGGAAGTTATGGGATGGAAAAAGCTACTTGATGTAATTCTGTAGTTTCTCATTGAATTTCTTGATCATGATTTGCTCCGATACAAATTTTAAGTTTTTGTTGGAGTAAGTTTAAAGTAGGTGAAGAGCCTGTAACTATTCAGGAAGTCATTTTGAACAAAGGACTCCAGGTATACTGTTGCATAGACAATCATGTGCGTATGCACATGTCAGAATAGAGAGGACACTGAACTTGGAGTCTGGAATACGTGGGCTCAAAGCCTATCTTGGATACTTGCTAGCTATGTGATCCTAGGTAAATCATTAATATATTCCTCAGTTTCTTCATCTGTAAAATGAAGGGTTAATCCCTTGATGATCTTTAAGAGTCCTTTTAACTCTAAATTTGTCATTTTATAATTCTGTAATCCTAAAAGGTAGTGTGTCCCAGGTAGCTCTCTAGAGGATCTTGGTGGAGGAGTGAAGAAGGCAGGAGAGTCACCAGGATGATGGTCAAAGATGGAATGGGTCATTTCCAGTCCTTTCAGCCCTGATATACCTTACTACAATTACATCACTACAGCACACTGAGCATGAATCAACTGTAGAACCATTACATCACCATACTAAGTACTAAGTATATGTAAACTAGAGAACCATTATCTCATCAATCACACTGAGTAAACACCCTGTTGTAAGTATCTTTGTTTCAAGTATACTTTTCCAGAGTTCTGGCCCTCTACACTAAAATCTCTTTCTCTGTTTCTCTCTGTACTTCTGTCTCTGTGTCTCTGATTCTATTTCTCTGTCTCTTTGTCTCTCTGTGTTTCTGTTTCTTTCTCTCATACACACTTACACACATACATCCCCTTTAAGAAATTCACGTTAGCAGACCTCAATAAGACAGATAATACAATATAATACAATAATAAAATCTGTTAATTTACAGATGTGATTATAGGACTTTTCTTACTATTCTTTGAAAAATAACAGAAAACAGAAGTGCTTCAAGACTTTTAGAGAGGAAGACTACAGATTCTTCAAATCAAAGACCACTAATTTTGCCTTTAGTTTCTGACAAAATTCTAGAATGCTTTATTAAACTGACTGGTTAGAAAGGGAAATGGTGTTCATTAAACACTACTGACCCTAACTCTAATTATATCACCTTGGGCAAAAGATTTCACTTCTGTCTCCTTTAGTTTCCTCAACTTTAAATTGAGGATGGTAATAGCACCTACCTCCAAGGATCTTTGTGAGGATTGAATCAGATAATATTAGTAAAGCTTTTAATGCAGTGCCTGACACATAATAAGGTACTTTGTAACTGTTGATTTCCTTTCTTCCTTCTTTCCTGTAGGTTTATTAAAAAAAAAGGATAGGGGGATGGGCATGTCAGACAAAAATCATTTATATTTTTGATAGATTGCTAGTCAGATAAATTAGAGAAATGTCCACAATGTCTGGATTTCACAAAGTCCTTTTTTTTTTTTTTAAAGTTTTTGATTCAGAGATACAGCTCCAGTGATGCTAGAATCAGATGAAATGATAATAATTTTCATAAAAGGACCTAAAAAGTAGTGATTAATAACAGATAATAACAGATCAATTTAAACTAGAGAGCACTCTGTATAAAGTGCTCTATGGTGCTACTGTTGGTATTTTGGTATTTGATATTTTTATTATTGATGTAAATGTAAGTATAGATATTTATCAAATCCGGATATGCTTGGGCATGTTGCTCTAGACCTGTAATCACATTTATTAGAAAGGCTGAGGCTGGTAGTCCTCTTGAATTTGGGAGTTCTGACCTGCATTGGGTTGCGATGATTAGGCGTTCATACCACATTTAGCATTAATAGGGTGAGCTCCTGAAAATGGGAACTCCTAGGTTGTCTATAAGGAAGAATAAATTAATCCAGGCAAAAGGAAGTCAAAAGTTTCTGTGCTAAGTCAGCAAAGGGATCAAGTCTATGAATAATTCTTATACTTTCAGCTTGGATGAGATGGGGAGATCTATGTATATGATGCATATGATTCAAAGCTGAGTAGGTTGGCTAAGATATTGGATTGCAAAATGAAAGCCCATTGAATAACTTGACAGGTTAGAAGGATGGGTAAAATCAAATAAGATAAAAATAGTCTCTCACACAACAGAATATAAAATTTTTGAGGGTAAGGACTGTTTTCTTTTTAGCCTTTCTTTTAGTAGACTCTAGCTCAGTGCCTAATGTATACTAGATGCTTAAAATGTTTTTTTGTATGAAATTAATTTTAAATTTACTAGGGATCAATTTTAATGATTGTACTTGCTTTAACAAATAATTGCATAATCTAAAATACCAGTAATAGAAGCATAGTGTTCAGAATGCTTTTCTCTGTGCTGATGAAGGCATATGTGTGTATATATATATAGAACATATGTATCCAGAGCACATATATGGAAGTAGGGAATACATATGTATTAGGGTATATAAATGAAGAAACAAATAAGAAACACTTGTGGTCCTAATAAGAGATGCAATTATGCTCTTTTCTGGGTGCCACAATTTAGAAAGGGTATTAAAAAAAAGAACAGTGACTAGAAAGGGTGAAATGAGGGTTAGAATCCATGCATTATGATGATTAAGGGAAGGAAAATGGGAATTTGCCCCAGAGGACAGAATAAGAAGCAATGGGTAGAAATTGTTGACACCATTTTTATTGCTTGAAGAAAAAGAAATAACAAAACATTTTCATAATAATTGGAACTATTCAAAATTCAAATGAGCTGATGGGAAGTAAGGAGCTCCTCCCCAGAGTCTCTTCAAGCAGAGACTAGATAACAATGTCAAATTAACAGGCATTTGTTAAGTATGTGCTATGGTCCTGTGTTTTAAAAACATTGCTTGTTAGAATAAAAAAAAAAAAAGTAGCTAGAATTTACTGTTGCTTTAAGATTTGTAAAATACTATCAAATATTGTCTTATTTTATCCTCTTAGCAATTCTGAAAGGTAAGTGCTTTTATTATCCCATTTTACACTTGAGGAAAATGAGACACAGAAGTTAAACAACTTTTCTTGGATCACACAATTAGGAAGTATTGATCTCAGGTCCAAATCTGTTGGAATCTTTACAAACTGTTAAGTCATTAGAGTTGATAGAGACAATAATTATCTAATTTAGCATGGTTCAGTATCATTGATCTGATCTTACAAGGAGATGTTTTGGGCCAGAACCTGAAACAAGATACTAAGTAGAACTAATTGATACAATGCTTGTGTTCATACCTTTACTCATTGGAGTTCACATGTTTGGGAGACTTCAGGGTTTAGTATGAGATATCCGAATTCACACCTCCCTTGAAGCTCTTAAAGCCAGAGAGCACTATGGGAGATATCCCACAATCTCACTCTCTCATATATAAGAAACAGACAGAGGCGCTCAGAGAGAGTTCAGCTGAATTAGATTGAGAGGGGAGCGTCAAGTGAGTTCAGCCAGAAGCCCTCTCTCTCAGAAGAGTTACTTCGGAACATTGACTGGGGTAGGAGAGGAGCACTCTGGGAGGAAGCCCACAAGCCCTCTCTCAGAGGCAAGACAGATTCACCTTTGTGCTGGCTGGAGGCTGAAGGACAAACCTTTGGATTTGGAGACATTCGGAGGGAGCTCTTGGAACCAAGCAGAGAGATAGGCCTCTAAGCTAACCGGGCTATAAAGGAGACAATAAAAGAGCTGAACTTTTATCACCTGGCTGCATTTTGAGGTGATTATTACTTTCAACTGAAACTAAGGCTGCCTCCAGAAAACCTCCCCAAGAAACCTGCTTTCTCCCAGAGAGAACTATTATTTTAAAGAAGAAAATCACCACACAAATCTCTAAACGTTGTGTTACCTCATTGCTGGCATATAGTGGAGGGATTGTTGGTCATGTATGGATGGGACTGTATAGTTTCTGAGATCTCATATAAAACTGGGATTTTGAGATTCTAGACATATACAGGAAAAAAGGAGTGAGTGAAATAAATATGTTCTACATCAGGAAACTCTTGCACCACAGTGTATTGTGGCTGTTAAAAACAACATCTAGTTCCCTGTGTAAGAGTCTGTGGAAAGACTATTTTCAACTTGTTCTTTTTTTACTGCCCCCCCCCTCCCGCCTTCCAATCACATGACTTATGAGAAAGTCTTGTTTTCAGGCCAGTTTCAAACTAAAGATAAAATAGTTCTGATTCTTCATTTAGTTGTTTCACTTATGGTAATAAATATTAAGAGGGAAATGAAGGTGAACAATCACTTTTGGCATGTAGCTGTGAATCACAGATATTATAAAAATTGCTTCCATTGTCCAACTACTGAAATGATGAGAAAATGCTCAGAAAAAATGGAATTTATTACACCTCCCTCCCTTACCTACCACGCACTAAAAGAAAATTCAGGACTTGTATTTTTCTTTTAAAAGCATAATTATATCATTCTCCCTCCCTCCGCCAAAAAAAACAAAAACAAAAACAAAAAACAAAAAACAAAAAACCAAGAGCCAGAGAGAGAATACTAGAAATAATGCTAATTTTTTAATACAATGTTTACAATCTTATAGAAAATACAATTTTAAAAAAGTTCTATTTTACAGATGTTTTCTAATCTTCAGCTCTTGCCTAGAATGTACTGTTGGGAAAATAAAAGTAAATGATGGGAATGGAAAGTCTATGAACATAATTTCAGGTGCAAAAAAGATTGTAATTTCCAAATCAAAGATGGCATTTAAATGAATTGCTAGATGTTAGCCTAGAAGATTTGCTTGTTATCACCCACCTCCACTATTGTATTAGTCTCCTAACTCATCTTTCAACCTCTAAATTTTTTAGTCTTCTTTTTGTCTTTCTCATGTATGTGTAACACCTGGGGCCACCTTTCAATTTGTGGAGCAGATGCCCCAGGAGATGGCCATAGCATAATTAAGGTACTGTGTAGGTCTATATCACTTAAACCATAGTTCACAATTTTCCACTAACATGTTTTACCTAAATAAGTAGCCAGAGATCACATTTGTTTCAGACATTACTGTAATGCCATAACAAGAAAAATAGCAGTGAAAACTTGCTCCATAAACTTGACACACATTCTCCCATGTATACACAGTGCATTATGGGAAAAGTCTGCATGTTCAAGGAATACAATTGGAAAGGCATATAAAAGGAAGGTATGTATCCAGAGCACATGTATGGAAAGAGGGATACATATATATATAAGGGTGTATAAATGAAGAAGCAAATAGGAAACACTTGTAGCCCTAATTAAAAAAAAAAGATGATTATACATAAAACTGCATATCTATCATAGACAACTTGCTATTCCTTTTAAATATATAATATGTAGTTATCATGCAAATTTCTATTTTTTTGTTTTTTTTTCTTTTTTCTTGCCCCAACCTTAAAGATGTCTACCATTAGCCATCACACATACCTGTGTGTGTGTGTGCATGTATGTATGTATGTATGCAAAATTATTCTATACACACTTCTATTTATCATTTCTTTCTTTGGGTGCACACCATAAAAGTCCTTTATAGTTAATTTGAGCATTTATAACAGTCAAAATGACTTATTCACTCTGTCATTCTTAAAACAATATTTCTATTATTGCACATAATGTTCTCTTCATTCTGCTCACTCCACTCTTTATTATTTCTTGCCAAGTCTTTCCATAATTTTTTAAGATCATTGAGCTTATTGTTTTTTATAGCACAGTAGTATTCCCTCACAATCATATATCACAACTTGTTCAGCCATTATGCCATCAGTGAACATCCCTGCAATTTCCAGGTTTTTGCCATAGCAAAGAAAAGTTTTTGCCATATATTTAGATTTTTTTGTGTATTTGGAAAAACTTTCTCAGCTTCAGATACCAAGATTTTTAGAATAAAGAACATGTCAAGTCTGTAATCATTTATTAAGTGATTTATTAAGTAATCATTTATTAATAATATAAGTTATTATGTGACAGTCACTGTCCTAAGTGCTGTGAATAAAGACAAAGCAGTTCTTGCCCTTAAGAAGCATATAATCTAAAGGGGACTATTACATTCAAACAACAAAGAGGAGCTAATTTATTCCTATACTATCTCCATTTTTACCTTATCTCACAGAGTGTCCCATGAGATCATATTACAGATAGTTGAAAACAAAGTGAGAAGAAAGCAAGTGGAGTCATTAATTGTAAAAGGCATTCTCAAGGTATTAAGCTACAAAAGGGAGGAGAGATGTAGTATGATAACTAGCAGGAATGGGTGGATCAATTAAGGTCTTTTTGAAAGTGAGAGAGACTTGGGCTTATTTGGGTAGCAGAGAAGCAGCCAGTAGAGAGGAGAGACTGAAGAATTGCAAGATTGTGGGATGATGGGGTGGGGGTGAGGCAAATATTTGGAGATCAAGTAGAATGTGTTTGTAGAGGGACTTGCCTTGGCTGCCACTTCAAGTGAGAAAAGAGTCAGATTGAAGATAATAGGGAAGAAATGTGAGTGTTATGAGATGAGGAAGTGTGACAAAGAGGTGGGGAGACTCTTGCTAAATGTCCTCAAATTTCAGTGAATTATGATGTAAGGTTTTCAACTGAGAGGGTATGGGGAGAGAAGCCACAAGAGGTTTGAGAAGAGATAAAAAGGTTTGGAAAAGTTGCCTTGGTGGGGGTGATACTGAATCAATTAGGGAGGTTTAAAATAATTGCAATAGGGACCCAGGTTATAGGCTTATAGATAATATACTATTAGCATAGTTTAATCATTTTCTCAAGCATTATTTAGGAGCATTTGAATAAAAAAAGGGCAGAAAATATTGGCAGTAATTCAAGGATAATGATGCTTGTCAGGACTATCTTAATAATAGAATAAGGGAGCAATGAATTAAGAAAAGAGGAGCGTGTAGAGTAGAATTGGTTCAAGATAGAAAGGCAGGGATTTAGAGCCAGTAGAGGAGTGATAGTCTCGGAAAGAACAAAGAGGTGGTAGGATTGGTGGTCAAGGTGATAATGGTGAACCTAATGAGGGCCACAAGGCAAAGGAAGATATAAAATGACAGTAAATTATTATCAGATTATCAGATAAAAGAATTTGAGAGTTCACAAAGGTGGAAATATGTTGTGATATAGGAGCCACTTGCCAATGGCTGCTGGAGGTCTAACTGAGACCTGTAGGATGGATCTCTTCATGTGAGAGGATGATGATGATGATGATGATGATGATGATGATGATGATACAAGGAAATTAAGAGGCAGTTGTGTTCTCTGACCTCTTGCCTCCAATTTATTTCATACCCAATCCACAAGGAACATGTGCATTAGTAAAGGCTGCTTTGCAACATTTCTCTGAGAGCCTCCACAGCTATGAATCATAACACTTGAAGGAGTTCTTCAAGTGTTATGATTCATAGCTGTGGAGGCTCTCAGAGAAATGGCCTGCCCCTTCACTTAGGCATGGTCCTTAACAGAAATAGAACACATATGATAATAAGATTATAATTATGAATATCTTTTTTGTGTGTATAAGTTCAAGTGGAAAAAATAGTTCATGGGAAACAAATACATTAAGAAACTGAGAAATTGGGGCATTTGAGGGATTATCAATATGTATTTTGAAGTCTTTTAGTATGAAGGAAACTAGGGATGAGAGAAGACTATGAGTCAAGCACTAAACTCATTGTGGAAGGAATGTAAAATGGATGATTTTGATTATATTAAATTTTTTTATTAGCATAAACAGAATGTACAATGTAGCCAAAATTAGAAGGAAAGCAGAGAAGTGGCAGGAAATTTTATAGGAAGTATCTCTCATAAATGCTTGATTTCTCTGATATATAGAGATTTCAATCAAATTTATAAGAATATAAGTTGTTTTTCAGTTGATAAATTGTCAAATGATATGAACAACCACTTCCCAGAAGAAAAAAGTCAAAACTATATGGAGCTTTATATAGCTTTACATATACTTTTAAATAGTCATATCAAAATATGCTCTAAATCACTATTGATTAAGAAAGTACAAATTAAAACAATTTTGAGTAATCACCTCACATCAGATTGGGCAATAAGGCAGAAAAGGAAAATGGTAAATATTGGAAGGGATGTGGGAAAATTGGGACACTGACACACTATTGATATAAGTGAATTTCTTTACAAAAAATTTTTGGAGACAGTCGGAGTTAAGTGATTTGACCAAGGCCACATATCTAGGAAGTAGTAAATATCTGAGGCTACATTTGTATTCAGATCTTCCTGACTGCAAGGTTGGTGCTCTATCCACTGTGCCATCTAGCTGCCCCTGATTTGATAATTCTTGAGAGCAATTTGGAACTATGCCCAAAGGGCTTTAAATCTATGCATATTTTTGACCCAACAATACAACTACTAGGTCTGTATACCAAAGAGATTTTAAAAGGGGGTAAGTACATTATTTGTAATTATAGCAAATAAATACAATTTATTTTGAAATGACAAAGAATTGAAATTGAGGGGATGCCCATTAATTGGGGAATGACTGAACAAGTTGTGGTATATGGTTTTGATGAAATATTTTTATACACTAAGAAATAATTATAGGATGCTTTCAGAAAAACTTGGAAAGACTTACATGAACTGATACAGAGTAAAGTGATCAAAACCTGGAGAACATTGTACACAGTAATAGCAATATTGCAAAATGGTCAACAGTGAATAATTTAGTTATTCTCAGAAATACAATAATCCAAGAAAATTCCAAAGGACTCATGATGAAAAAATGGTATCCAAATCCAGAAAAAGAAATAATGGGATCTAAATGAATCATACCTTTTAAAAAACTTTATCTTCATTTGTTTTTGTTTTCTTTTAGAAATTGACTAATATGGAAATTTGTTTTGTAGAACTGAACATATATAATATATATCAAAATTCTTGGTGTCTCAGAAAAGGGGGATTTAAGGAAGGAGGGAAAGAATTTGGAACTCAAATTAAAAAAAAAAAACAATGTTAAAATAGCTTTTATATATAATTGAAAAAATATTATTGAAAAATAAACAAATAAATCCCTTTGTAATCTATCCTTTAAAAGAACACACTAAGGAATAGTGAACGAGTCCTTACTGTTTCCCCCAACCTGAATCCAACAAAAATCCTTAATCATGGGCTTCACCTTTATTTCTTTTCCAGAGGGATTTGGGTCCCAGCTCTTTGTCAGAGAAAAGATGGGGCTGATCTTGTCCCCAACTCACCCTGCCCAAACCTGCCTCCAGGCCAATCTCTATAGAAAGATTTAATACTCACTGATAGGAAGGTCAACATGCTCTGTAACTATGCCAACTGGTTTAAACATAATGCTGAAAGCAGCCAAAAAGAAATTAGTACCAATAGGATGCAAAACAGGATAATGGATTGCAAATCACCAAAGGAACTTCCCCAAAGTGCTGCCTGCACACTTTCTTTGCCTTGCTATCCTTTGGTTATGTTAGTTTTGATATTATTTCCATGTATCAATATCCCCCCGCCTCCCCCCCCCCCCCCCCCCCACCATGGACTTTTCTATATGAATTCTGGTTAACTGCATATACAGTTACATCAGGATCTTAGGACCTCCCCATATTAGCAAACTCCTCCTATAGCTCCCAAATTTACATATCTTCTGATGTAATTAGCGTACTTTGTTCTATAAAAATCCTTGTCTTTACTGGACTGCTGATTCCATTAGGGAATCAGCCTGCTCATTGAGTGTATAAATCTCATTAAAACATCTTTGCTTGGGTTGGAGACTGAGTTTGAATTCTTTCAGAGACAACACTGTGACATGCCTCTGTTACCTCCATTAATATGTTGTGGTTCCATGTTCTACTCAATTTCTACATCATCCCCCCCCCTTTTTTTTTTTTTGCATTTTAAAATTATTATTATTATTTGCTGAGGCAATTGGGGTTAAATAACTTGCCTAGGGTCACATAGCTAGGAAGTATTAAGTGTCTGAGGTCAAATTTGAACTCAGGTCCTCCTGGGCTGGTGCTCTATCCATTGTGCCATCTAGCTGCCTTTTTTTTTTTTTTTTTAATAAATTTTTAAAATTATTTTTAAAGTTTATTTTCAAAACATATGCATAGAGTGTTTTCAACATTTACCTTTGCAAAACTTTGTGTTCCAAATTTTTTTCTCTCTCCCTTCCCTCCACGTTCTCCCCCATATGGTAAGCAATCCAATATAAGTTAAACACATGCAATTCCTCTATACATATTTTCACAATTATCATGCTGCAAGAAAAATCAGATCAAAAAGGGAAAAGATGAGAAAGAAACCAAAATGTAACCCAACAACAACAAAAAAGTGAAAATACTATGTTGTGATACACACTCAGTTCTCATAGTCCTCTCACGGGGTGCAGATGGCTCTCTCCATCACAAGACCATTGCTTGAGTCACTTCATTACTGAAAAGAGCCATGTCCATCAGAATTGATCATCGTATTATTTTGTTTTTGCTACTGTGTATGATCTTCTTTTCGTTCAACTCATTTTATTTAGCATCAGTTCATGTAAATCTCTACAAGCCTTTCTTTCTTTCTTTTTTTTTTTTCTACAAGCCTTTCTGAAATCACAGGATTCTCTTTAAATGTTGAGTCATTTTCCTTTTTTTCCCTTGGACAGTATTTATTCATAAATACCTGAACTTTCCTAGAAATGGAGGCTGTATTTCTTTCTGACATTGTTGTTTTTCTTGTTAATTTATCTATTTATGTTCAAGATCATTGAATTTTCTCTTTCTCACATCTTTAGTACTTTCAGTCATCCCTCTAATTTATTTTCCTTTTCATTAACTTTTTGACTTCCTTTCCCTGATGATGATTTGGCTTAGATCTCATAGAGTCCCAGTCTCCTTTCACACTGCAATTCATTGTTTACGAGATTAGTTTTCTACTCCATTTGACTTATTGTTGATCAGAACTAGCCATAACTTGATACTGGATTGTTTTTTAAAATGCTGCACAGCTTCCCTCACTCATATGATGTTTTGTCTTGATTGCCTGTCTCATTCTCTCTTTTTCTCAGTTCTCTGGCCTGGCACCAGCAGTTCAAAAACTGTTTTCCTCTGTACTGGCAGTTAAGTACTTTGTAGCACTAGTGCTTTTCAGTTGCCATTCTTCCCAGGCTTTTAATCTTAAAGGGCTGTGGCCAACCTGGATATCAAGGTTTAAGCAAATTTCCATACTCTGGAACTGAGTGTCCATGGCACTAGAAAACAGGAGGGATGAGCAGATACAGGAATGAATGTGTACACACACACACACACACACACACACACACACACACATTTGTGTTTTGTATTTGGATCTATTCATGCTATCATTATACTGGTAGTGTTCAGGTAAGAGAATGACACAGTAAGCTCAAGGTCAATTAGTGTTAGTTCCTGTGTTTTTTTTAAACCATATTTTGTATTTTTGTTGTCCTAGATCATGAAGAAAGATGAAATTGCTTTAAGTTCTGTTTTGAAGAAATTTAAAGGTCATAGGGATAAGAGAAAATACATAGTCTTCTATCTTGTTGCTAATGTGAGTTTCATCAAGCTTTAAAGCCCAGATCAAATATAGGCATTTGAAAATTGTTAAAACTTGGAGCCTTTTCTTTGTTTATTCATAACTGTTTAGATCAGTTGTAAACTGAAAAATAGGAAAAATTCTCTTAATGACTAAGAGATTATTCACAATTTCATTAGATTACACAGATTCAGAGCTGAAAACCTTTCAGAGATCATCTATTCTAATCTCCTCTTAAAAATAAGAAAACTGAGATCCACACAAATTCAGTAATTTCCCAGAATTACAAAAGAAGTAAGTTCAAAGCCGGCATTTAAATAAAAACTCTTTGATTCGTTATCTAATGGACTTTCCATGTTTTCCCCATCCTTGTTTCACTTTCTTTGACATTTAGCCTATGATATATATTTCAAGTTCCTGGTCTGGCAAAATGATCTTTACTTTACTTTTAAAAGAAAGTGCTTATTTTTACCACTGTCTTGTGATAGGGCTGATTTTTTTCTTTTCTTTTCTTGGTATACAGAAATACCTGGAGATGTATGTGGCTTCTCCTTTACTTTCCTAGATGTTTAGAGAAGTAAGCCTGGATAATTTCAATAATAGTGATATTTGAAATTTATATAACTCTAAAAATTTCAAAGTGCTTTGTTTACATAAATAATAGTGCTTGGCCTTTTCAAAGTATTCTTCATAGATCATATTATTTTATCTTTATTCATTTCTCTGAACTAAGTGCTATAATTTTCAGTATCCTTATTTTACCCATGAGAAAATGATGCTCAGAAAGATTAAATGAGTTAATTATAGATATACAGCTACTACTAAGTTTTCAAATCAAGGTCTAATTCTAAATCAAGGACATAGTATATAGTTACAGTTATAGGGATAAATGGATGGCAGACAGAAACACAATTGGGGGAAAAATGAAATAATACTCTTTCCTGAGCTTTTAAATTCTGGGGTAGGTGGTTGTCACTTTGCCAAATTTCTCTGGGAAAGAAAGCATACACTGATAAATCCCCATGAGCCAACAAGAGAGAGACCTATTTGGAAGATTCAAGGAAAAATAATTTCTCATGAACCAACTTTGTGTGAGAACTGAGGCTATGGGAATCATGATATAAAAAAAAAATCTTCAGAAATTGAGTTACTCTGATATAGAGATACATTTTCAGCTCTCTAGTCACTCATAAGATGTACATGCTGAAATAATCTTCCCTTACAGGCCATGATAAACTAAGCAAAACAAACAAGTAAACAAAACAACAAAACAACTTAAAACCCTTTTCTTTGAGAAAAGAAATGAAGGCCATCTGGTGGGATATAAGGGAAAACTGCAGGTTTAGAAATGGGAAAGACATGAGCTCATACAGAAGAGTCTTCTGGTGCCCATGTGTTGAAGTCTACAGAGAACTTTGAGAAGAACAAAACATGATTGTCATGGATAATAGCAAATGAAGAGCATTTAGTAAAAATGGCAATAAATAGGATTGCAAAGAGAGCTTGTAACATGGAGCAGAGGCAAGAGCTATTTGCCAAATCTAGAGGCAAGAACCTCAAGAAAAAAACACAAAACAAAGTTGCCAAGAGTACCAGAGAAAGTATATCTATGGGGAAAAGTAACTCCTCATTTACCCATGTTAGATTTCTACCCTTGGTACTATAAGCAACCAAGACTGTACAGTTCCTAGTGATAGGATTGCTCATTGACAGATTTTTGATGTGTCTCACAAGTTTCCCTCAATCCCTAAATAAAACTATATGTGCTTTGACTCTTTCGAGTCTCTCTGCTTTTAAGGGGATTTTGTGACTACAATATGACAGCCTGGTGTGTGTGTGTGTGTGTGTGTGAAAGAGAGAAAGAGAGAGAGAGAGAAAGAGAGAGAGAGAAAATAATTTAAAAAAATTATTGAACTAAATACAAAAAAAAGAAAAAACAAAATAGAAAAAAGACAAAAAAGAGGAAAATAAAAACCAAAACATTATCATGTGCTCAGCAGAATATCAGGGAGGAGTCAAAATATATAATAATAAATTTCCATTTCAAGAAAGCATATATAACAATAAAAGAAATTATATTTATGGGTGTCCATCTTTTCTTTGCTTCCTTGTAGATTATTCTTTTGTTCTCTGTTACATAGTTTTTATTTTATTCTTTCCTTCTTCTTTCATCTTTCTCCCCCCACCCCCAACTCCCTCAAGCAGGTTATATTTAAGCACAGATATATTTATACATACATGCATACATATACATGTACATATATACTCACATTCACACCTCATCCACAGACCCCCATCCCCACAAAAAATACATACACATACACACATATGCATACATGCCCATATATGCTTAGATACACACACATACATATATATGTATATATATACATATTCATTTACCCATATGTAAACATGCATCTAAAATTATATTAATATGGCTGACACAATATAGGTTTCTCTCTTGATTGAATCTTTGACTTAGTCTTAAATCCATGATTACTACTTTTTTTTGTAATAAATTCTACTCCTGATCCTGGTTATAGTGTTTCTGTATATCTCTTATTTCCTATCCCCAATAACTCTTCTACTTTAATTCTGCTCTTTAACTTGCCTTGCTGTTATCTAATACCCCACCAATGAATCCCTCACTTATCTCCTCATCCTTTCCTTTTTTCTTTGTCCCATTCCCATTAACCTACACTCCTTATCCCTCTTTTCTGTTCCCTCACCTCATCCTATGCTACCTGTTCCTTCTCTTTTTATCCCTTGCCTATTAGTCTATATATTTTATCTCACTACCATAAATCTACACATTCTTCTAAACTTATCCTATTCCTTCCTCATTCTCTCCCCCTCTTATTTAATAGATTTCAGAGGACTCGAACCTTCATGGTATATATATAATATTGTCTATCCTGCCCCTGTACATCCCTGATCTTAGTAGGTTGTCAGAACTATGAGCCCTCCTCCTCCCACTAATGCTTCTGTGTCTATTTTTCCTCTGTACCTCATTTGTATAGCATAATTATTATTTTATTCTTAACTAGACTTTTTCTTTTAGAATCAGATCATACCAGCAGGATGAATACAGAGAGGACTGGAGAGACTTACATGAACTGATGCTAAGTGAAATGAGCAGAACCAGGAGATCATTATATACCTCAACAACTGTACTGTTTGAGGATGTATTCTGATGGAAGTGGATCTCTTCGATAAAGAGAGCTAATTCAGTTTCAATTGATCAAGGATGGACAGAAGCAGCTACACCCAAAGAAAAAACACTGGGAAATGAATATAAACTGCTTGCATTTTTGTTTTTCTTCCCAGGTTATTTATACCTTCTGAATCCAATTCTCCCTGTGCAACAAGAAAACTGTTCGGTTCTGCACACATATATTGTATCTAGGATATACTGTAACCTATTCAACATGTAAAGGACTGCTTGCCATCTGGGAGAGGGGGTGGAGGGAGGGAGGGGAAAAATCGGAAAAGAAGTGAATGCAAGGGATAATGCTGTAAAAAATTACCCTGGCATGGGTTCTGTCAATAAAAAGTTATTTAAAAAATAGAATCAGATCATATCTAACTCTGCTCCAATCTTTCTTCTGAGCAACCCAATTATTGATATTAATCTTAAACATTCCAATTTTCCTACATCCTCTCCAACATTTGTTATTTTGCCTATCATTTAAGGCAATCTGATAGGTATAAATATCTTAAGGTTGTTTTAATCTGCATTTCTCCAATTAATGATGATTTAAAGCATTTTTTATTCTTGGTAGCAGAGGCAATTGGGGTTAAGTGATTTGCCCAGAGTTACACAGCTTGGAAGTGTTAAATATTTGAAGCTAGATTTGAACTCAGGTCCCCCTGATTTCAGGGCTGGTGCTCTATATAATGAGCTATCTAACTGTCCATTTAGAGCATTTTTATATGACAATAAATTGTTTTGATTTCTTCATTGGAAAATTGCCTGGGCATATCCTTTGACCATTTATGAATTGGGGAATGACTTACATTCTTATAGATTTGATAAAGTTCTTTATATATTTTAGATATGTTATCTTTATCAGATAAACTGTCTATAATTCCCCCCAACTTCTCCACTCCCCTATTTTCTGCTTTCAAATTTTGGCTATATTTGTTTTATTTGTACAAAAACCTTTTAATTTCATTTATATTTAATTTAATAAAATTATCCATTTTACACCTATTTTTGCTCTCTTATTTACACATTAATTTTTCACTTATTTATAAGTCTGACAAGTTATATGGTCCATATTCTTCTAATTTTCTTGTAAAATCTCTTTTTATGTATAGGTTTATATCTATTTTGACCTTATCTTAGTAAATGATGGTAGATACTGATCCAAGCCTGATTTCTGCAATACTGCTTTCCAGTTTTTCCAATTATTTTCACCAAATAATGAATTCTTATCTCCTTATCTATGTCAAATACAAAGTAATTTTGTTTATTTGTTGCTATAAATTGCTTTATTACATTTATATACCTTGCTATTTCTTAGCCAGTACCAGATAGTTTTGATAATTACTATCTTATCATGCTGTTTAAGATCTGGTACTGCTAAAACTCCCTGCTTTATACTTAAAAATTATATCTGTTGATATTCTTGTTACTGTTTTCTAACCTATCTTCTAATTCTTTCAGAATTTATCACGGGTAACGAATTAATCGATGATTACAATTAATCAAGGTGCTCTCATTATGTACTTTAAAAATATTCTTATAATTGTATTTTAATATAATTGGTATCTTTTGTAATAATATGGACTTCATTTCATGTATTGAAGAACATTATCATGAAGCCTATTTCATAGATTTTGCCACAATTCTAAGAGATCAATGACATAAAAAAAATATCAGGGACCTTGACACTAAAGAGACATTGAGAGAGAACATTTTCTGAGAAGAAGTCAGCTCCATCTAGCTGCCTCAGCACTTAGGGGAGGGAAGTATAGGTATTTGAGTTGAGTTCTGAGCCAGAAGTATCAGACATGTGGCCTGCCAGCTGCATGCAGCTTTACCACTTCCTGCAGGCAGCTGTTTATAGTAGTTAGTTGTGGTCAGACATAACCCTAATGTTATTGCTTGCAAGAGGTTGAAGTAGTAGCAACTGACGCTGGGGTGTGATGGATTGCCAACTGAGAACTTATGTTTAGAGTGATTCAGTAGGTGTGAGTGAGCGGAAGAGAGAGAATAGTATCATGAATGAATCAGTTTTGTACTTATGAGGGAGGACTGGATGCTTAGGAGCCCTTGTGATGTACATGTGTGGGCATGGAGTAGGAGAAATTTGTTTGTGAATGGAAGAGAGGGGAGGAAATAAACTGAGATGTTCATGGTGTATGTCAGAAAAAGAGATTCAATTAAAACCCAGGTCTGGAAGGGACCTCAGAAGCCCAGTCCAACCCCTTTTTCTACCAAAACAAACAAACAAACAAAAAAAAATGAGGTCCGGCTAAGGGACCTTCCTGAATTCACAAAGATAGTAAACTTTAGAGGTAGGAATTGAACTCATGGACTCTGACACCAGAGTCAAAGCTTTTTTTCATTGCACCATTTTATCTCCTTCCTTTCCCCAGTGTGAGTCCATAAATGTCTTGTTGTGAACCTTTGTAGTTTTGTAGTCCCCTAAAATTACAAAGGGGAGGGAAGGATAGGGGTTTGAGCTATGCTCTGGGCTAGAAGTATCAAATTGGGGGTTTGGACTAGATGATCTCGAGGTCCTTCCAATTCCCAAATAATCTTATGTCATTCTAGAAATTTAAAGATGTTCCTCACTTTCTAATGAAAATTCCATTTCTGTCTACCACCAGCTTACATGTTTTTCTTTTGAAATAAATTTACCCTAGAAGGGTCAGGGAAGAAATACTAATTGTGTCTCTCTTGGAAATAATTTAAAATGCCTCATTTCCTTACCTGTAAAATAGGGATAATAATAGTAAATGCTTTCTAGAGTTTTCATGAGTATAAAATGAGATATTTGTGAAATATTTTGCAAACCTTTAAATACTATATATTTCCTAACTTTTGTTGGCCATTGTAAGCTTGAGGACCTTAATGTAAGCCCTGAGTCTGTGAGATATGATACTTTTATCTTGGCCTCAGTTTCCCAATTTGTATAACTTATGTATATTTTATGTATATTAAAGATCATTTAATCCAACTCCTCATTTTAGATATGTAATTTTATGATCTTGCCCAAATCAAAGTAATTTCAAGAGACAGGTATGGTTTAAAGGCCAAATTAGTTGGAAAATATGAATTTCACATTTCAAGTCCAAAGCTGACTTTCCTTATCTGATACCTTCAGCAAATCAATTCACTTCTTTCCATATATTTTCTATGGTATATCATGTGTCTTAAATGTCAGTTTAATTTATGGCATTGCATTATTGTTCAGTGATCAATGATCTGTTATTAATTTGGAATGCCTTTTAACTACTCTTCCTTTATGTGGAATTTATCATTTCGGTGTTAATTACTGCCCCATCCCCATCTCCACCCCAGCTTTAGTTATCTTGCTACAGAGAGTAGCCTAACACTAAACAAAATATTATCTTTTTAATTCCTTTCACTACATAATTATTTTGTTAGTTCTCTTTCACTTCTATCCTACATAAGTACAAAATATTTTTTAAAATTTGTAATAATTATGACCATGCCAGGGACTACTTCTTAAAAGATCTGTGACTTGGAGATAATATGGTACAATCGAAGAAGCCTTGATTCAGGAATCAGTCTATCAATGAATGAAGAATCTACTTTATATAATTGACATCTTAGAGATCTAGGGAATTGAGTATTGCCAGGCTATAGACAATATAGGAAATAGATGGTTGGTGGGCAAATAGGGGATATCCTGCTGAATAAAGGGAACCAAGTATTAGTAACAAAATCTGACTGCACATCTCATTTTAGTGAGATAGCCAGGCAATTCAAAGTATTGTGTTTTACCCTCATGCTCTGGTGCATAATACTTGGAAACTCAATTCCTAAGGACAATTATCTTTCTCATTTAATGCTACTTTCTTACTTGGGAAGTTCCTAGTTGAAGAAGGTCAATTTATTTCATTTAGGTAGATACTCAGGTACAGAAAAAAGAACAAAAGAACATCAATATTCATAGAGTTAGAGTTGGAAAGAACCATAAATATCATAGAAGTGGGACTTATGAAGTCAGAGGTAGAACAAAATAAGTTCCTTTGATTTCAGAGTCAACATATTTTTCATTGTATTATCCTGTCTCCCTTTTCAACTTCATCTTTATTGAGAAGATACCAAAATTGTTTTTTGTTAAAGGCATAAAACATGAATAGAGAGCTGGCCTGAAAGACAAGGGTTTAAGTCCTGTATTTAAAACATATTGGCTATGTGACCTAGCAAGTAAATTAATCTTTCAATCCCCAGTCAAGTATAAGATCATATACAATTGTTGCTGATCATTACTATTAAGGGAGTTTCCCCATAACTATGAATTTATGTTTTGGAATCCAAAGGAAGCAGATGAACTAAAAAATGACATTCTATATGCCAAATGCAAGATGCTTTAGATCTGATGGTCAAATTGGACATATAGGTATCAGCTGATATCTACTATAGAGTTTATAAAGATAAAACTGAAGAACTTTGGCTACAACATGTAAACTGCTATTAGAAATGAATCATCATATCAATGAATTGGAAAAAATTACACTTCAGCCCTAAGCAAAACTTCGGAAATGATCTCAGGAGTTATGAATTTGTGAGTTTCATTTCCATGCCTCCAAACTGGCCAAATCTTTGATAAAATGTACTAGTACAAAAAGAAATGTATCTACTGAGGAAAAAGACTTGCATGTCATATTTAGTTCTATTATCAAGTCTCAAGTCAGAAATAATGAAACTAGAAAAGATCCAGAAAAGTCAGTTGAAATGGGCCAAGAAGAGATGAAGAGGAACCTTGGAATAAAGGTATGAGTACCTGACTTGTAGATATGAAAGACATTTGGGTTTGACTTAGGCTCTGATGACTTTTTCTAGGTGTGTAACAATAGTAAAATCACAATTTTGCTGAGCCTCAGTTTTTTCATTCATAGGATTGAGAAAATGATATTTACATGATCTATCTTATAGAGTCATTGGGAATCTATAAAGTATTACATAAAAAGTGCAATATTTTAAGAAGGATCAGAAAACTTTGGAAGTTGCAATTCCTAAGTGGTAGCAAAGATTAGTTTAATCTGATTTCATTTTTTAAGTGGTTGAAAAGAAATACATTAATTATGATTATTATCAATAAAAACTAACAAGAACTGAGGAGTAGTGGATAGTGACTGGAAATCTAAGTCACAAAAACCTGGGTTCTGATCTCACCTCTGATAGTCTCACCTCTGACACATTAGCTTTATTATCTTGACAAAAGTTATTTATTTAAATATTTCAGCACATGAGGCAATTCTCTTATTTGAAAAAAATGATTGTATATGTTCTTTAATCACTCTACGTGATTATTTAAAACATATCACATGTTTAAATCATTTAAATCCTATGCATCCAACACTTTTTCTTATCTCTTCCATACATTGAAATATTTTTATTTTTTCTTTTAAAGTTTTTTTAGTATTTTATTTTTCTTAATTACATATAAAATAAATTTTAACTTTCATTTTTTAAAATTTGAATTCCAAGTTCTCTCCTTTTCCCCTACCTATCCTTCTACTCCAGATTTTTAGCTGGTCTGCATCACATCTGGGACTTTGCCTTTTGGACTGTTTGCCTATACCAATGAATCTAATTCTTCTAGACTAAAATGATTATTTAATCACAGCTTTTGCCAATGCACAGAATGAGGAGGAATGTCAAAGACAAAAATGGTAACTAGCCTTCCAATGTGGCTAGAATATTGAATGCACAAGAGGACTATTGGATAGAACAATCTTAGAAAGGTAGCCTGGATCCAAATTGTGGATGGTCTTAAAATGTCAAACAAAGAAGTTTGTATTTTTTCCTAGAGGCAATGGGAAGCCACTGAAAATTTTTTAAACAGAGGTGTAACATTGTCAGACTTGTGCCTTGCAAAGATTATTGGGAAAACTATGATGGATGGAGAATTGGAGATGGTGAGAACCTGGAAGTAGAGGAGCCATTTAGGTAGCTATTGCAGAACTCTATATTAAACATCATGAAGTCCTAAAATAGGGCAGTGACCATGGGAGTGAAGAAAAGGGGACAATGCTCTTATGGGGCTATTATACAAATAGAAGGAACATTATATGATAACTATTATATATGGGATATAAGAGGTAGGGGAGAGTTTATAGATTTTGTGACTCTCTATGAACCCAGGTGACTAGGGTAGTGCCCTCAAAAGAAATAGGGAAGTTTGGCACTAAACCCTAGTTGGTGTGAGAAATATTGAGTATTTTTTGGACATGCTGAATTTAAGATCCCTATGAAACATCTAGCAGGACATATTCTTTGTTGATGCTGTCAGATACAGCTCCATATACTACTTAGACCAGGAGTTTGACTTAATATTGAATTTCTTATGCTTGTTATGGTTTTATAATCTTTCACTACCTATATTTAATGAATTCCCCTATTTGATACAGAGGTGTCAGTGCTCAGGTAAGTTAGAATATTACTTTTCTTCCTTTTGAATTCAGTATATTCAGCCAAATTCATAAGATTGGTCTACCACCTTGTTGACCCTTCTCTGTTTTTTTAACTATTAACTCACGTCCCAACATTTAATCCTATTGTGCTTTGTGCTTGTTTCTGGGAGACTGCTGCCACCCACTGGGGATTACTTTGATTCACTTATAGCTAAACCTGATTGTCTAGAGGAGCAGAGGCTTCTGGAATATAGCTATGTAACAGCAAACCAGAGAAAGACCTTAACATTACAGTTTTAGGATTGCTTATGACTGATAAAGGCTCCCTACCCTTACATCTTAATTTCCCACAGCACAACTCAAGAATCCAATCTATCACAAGTGGGAAAGTACAATTTCAATTACTGGTTTCTTCTTTATAAACATTTGCTATCTTGGTTTCATGATTTGAACCACTAATGCTTAGTATTTTTCTACACTAAAGCCTCAGCCTTTTTGAGTGGACTTTTTAAAAGTCTTGTGAAGCCTCTGGATACTTTTTCACAATAACATTTATAAAGGCATAAAATTAATAGAAATCCATAGAAAATCAATTATATTAAATTAGCTATCTTTTTTTTTAGAAAAGATCCCAAGAACCCCTGCACCTACATATTTACAATAATCAATATGTAGTTCAATTCCAAACTTTTGTTGCTACTTCAGCATTTTTGTTTTTTTCTTCCACTAATATATTGTTGAGCTACATGCATTCTAATCCCTGCCCCTGCCCTCTTTCTCCAGGGATTTATTCTCAAGGAAAGAATTAATTCATCAGGATGGCACAGCAAAAAAAAGCAATGGCTCTGAGGTCAGAAAACCTCAAATCCCATTTTGTGTGTCTCTACATGGGTGTTTTATGTATGATACTGGGCAAAACATTTAACATCCCTTAGGCTCAGTTTCCCCATCTGTAAAATGAGAGAATTGGTGTGAGGTCCTTTTAGATACATGATCTTAATTAAAAGTTTGTAATATAAAATCTGCCTGGGATATTATAGATAGTTTACAGACTTCCCAAATCAGCTTGATTATCTAGTTCTTTCCCAATATTTATTTGGAGCCAGTCCTTGCAACATCAGGGTACATGACATCTTGGGTCAGAAAATCATTAATGAGCCTTTGCTTCCTCCACACTTCCTATTTAATTTTCTATCTTCATTTTAGTATCACCTGTATATGGAACAAGTCTCCTCTGACTCTGGCTTCCTGCTTATCATGTAGAAGAGTTTTAAAATTTTATCAAGCAGCTAATTAGTTGTATTCATAGATACTTATCTGCTCCCAGGTACTTTCATCAGCATGTAACCAGGTGACCTGAATTTTCACTGACTAAATTCACTAATCTCTCCCTGCCCCCAGCTGTTGAGAAAGTTAAAAATTCCACTATACCAAGTATAATAACATTTTCCTTATCAATCAAAATGTTAAATTCAACCCAATACTCTATTCACTTCCACATTCAAAATTTTATCTAAAATACAAGATCTGGTTCCTTTGTGAGAAGGTAAGATGTGCTGATTAGGTTTGTCAATTGGGTTATAGAAAGGTAAATTACCAGTGCAATCTTATTTTTAAAAGATCTCTGTCTAGAGAGCAGACTAAGTAGAAAACAATGGATATTTGTTTTAGGAGTACATTCAGCAGCTGTTCCTTTTTGTACACAGCTGTAGCTAGACTGGATTGTGTGTTAGAGCTGAATACGTTTAAAGTAATGGACAAACTGAAGTAGTTCTACAGTTGCATATAACGTAAGGAATATTCTCTCAAATCTTCCTCTCTCCAATTTGATGAGACCTTTCCCTGGCACTGATACTCATGGCTTGGTTTAGGTGACCCTCAAGGGAACAGTGTTGAGAGCTGATAGTGTTGGAAGTGTCATTTCATAAATGTGGGGTTCTTGCATTAAATATGTCTTGAATTGCGAATGTGTTTGGATTTTCAGTAATACTTATTGAATTAGTGTGCATTATCTATTACTAGGAATGTCAAAAGTCAGTGTACATATTTGTTGGAAGCTGCTCAGATATAAATGTCTATGATAATTTATGGGAATAAAAATCTATGGGAATACTTGCCTTCCCTTTCACTCTAGACTTGACAACAATGTGTGTGTGTGTGTGTGTGTGTGTGTGTGTGTGTGTGTGTGTGTGTGTGTGTGTGTGTGTTTGAGAGTCTGTAGATAAATATTGGGTCAAGAGGATAAGAAGAGTTTTAGACAAACAAGCCCTACCTATGCTTCAGGTAATAGCTTCCTTTTCAATTTAACTTCATTTACTTTTTCTGTTTCTGTATCTGTCTCTCTCTCTTCTCCCTCTTTCCTTTTCCCCTTCTTTTATGTCCTCCTTTTTCCTACCTCTTTCCTCCTTATTCCTTTCCCCCCACTCTTCCTCTCTCAAATACATGTAAATATAATATGTACCTTACATTCCTCTCCTTCATTAGAATATACACTTCTTGATGGCAGAAACGATGTTTTTGCATTTCTTTGTATCTCCAGTGCTTATCACAATGTCTGGCATATAGTAAGTACTTATGAAATATTTGTTGATTAAGAATTCTATATCTTGGGTTGATATTAGATGTTATGATGACAAAGCATTTACAGAATTTGTATATTGTTTTGGACAGTTCTAAGTTGCAAAAGAAAAGTTCTAGGGAGAAGGTCATACAACTAGGATTGGAGTATGAGAGCTATGTGTAGAAAGTTATTTTAACACTATCCTTTCAAATACTATAATTTTTAGACACTAGGTGTCACTAAGTACTCTCTAAAGCAATAATAACGCTTCCTATTGCAATTGCTTCTGTAACTTGCCACCTTGAAGGAGCACCCTTGACCACTGGAGCCAACAACAATAACATCATCAAGATACTGCCTGTTACATAGATCCGATGTCTTTAGGATTTAGTGAGCTAGCATTCTTTGGTGAATCCTAGCAGGAAATAAGGAGCCACTTAGGCAATAGGATATATGGTAAATCATAGGATCATAGTTCTATCTTCAGAAGGGGCCCTAAAGACAACTTAATCAAATTCCCTCATTCCCTCACTTGAGGAAACACATCTTGGGTCACAAACGCAAAATCACACCGATGGTAGTCAGCAGTAGTTTTTGAATTCATTCCTCTGACTAATGAGTTAAAGATCTTTTTTACTGTGTCTTCTGAAAACTTTGGGATGTTAACATAGTTTGAAATTAGAAACATCTCTTTTTAAAAATACTTTGTCCTTAAATTCAGATAATATCTTCCTTTTCAAATTAACTTCATCTACTTTCCTCTTTCTGTCTCTGTCTCTGTTTCTCTGCCTTTCTCCCATCTCCCCCTTCCTTTACCCCTTCTTCTATATGCCCCCTTTTCTCCCTCTTTCCTCTTTCTTTCCCCTACTCTTCCTCTCTAAATACATTTAAATATAATATGGATCTTACATCTTTTTAATTTCTTGTCTGTGAAATGAGAGGTAGAATAGGTGATTTTTAGGGCATCTTTTCAGCTCTAAAGTTTAGCATCCTATGATCATACAAAAGTCACTTCACTTCAATTGTCACATAAAATAATGGTAAGGATAGCTGATATAAGAAAAAGATGAATGTATTGTTATAAAGAGCTGTGTAAGAGAAATGTGAAGAAAAAGAAAGTGTAAGGATGAGAGTTACTTAAGTATCTTATCCATCCTAAAATAGCTACCAATATTAATAGGTTGCTATGTATTAATATCTTAATTGAGAACCCTTCTCAGTTTAATCATTCATAAATTTTTGACCAATTTTGGAAAAAGTTCTTAATTATATTGATGTCAGCCTCTTTTTTCTTACATTCCCTCACCTTCCCCACCCCAGTTGTCATTTTTTTGCTATTCACTGACATTAATTTGCCCAAAATCACAGATAAATGCACATAGGCACAAATCAATAAAGCGCCGTTGAATCACTTCAATGAAAAGGCTCCAATTCTTCTGAGTCTAGGATTCTTCTTCTTCTTCTTCTTCTTCTTCTTCTTCTTCTTCTTCTTCTTCTTCTTCTTCTTCTTCTTCTTCTTCTTCTTTCTTCTTCTTCTTTCTTCTTCTTCTTCTTTCTTCTTCTGTAAGGTAGTTGGGGTTAAGCCCATTGCACCATTTAGCTGCATTTACCTTGATCTAGGATTAAAATGATAAAATTATCTCCAGGGTAGTTAGCCAATTACAGGAATTTTTACTAAGTGAACACACATCCTCAAGCAAACAAATAATAAATTGAACTTCACATTAACTCTTCTATTAGCTACACCTCAGGCTTTCAAGCAATCATATTCACACACATATTCAGCAACTTGGTGGTTTGTCACCTTTGAATATAAACACCAATCCATGTCATGCTATGACTGCAATTTAGATTGACTTTTACAGTTTCACTCATCGAGACAAAACTTTCCAAATTCAATCCAAATCCCAAAGCATATATTAAGTGCCTATTATCTGCAAGACATCATGCTAGACACTGGGGATACAAGGACAAAAATGACAAACATTTCCCTCCCTCAGGGAGTTTATATGGACATATTTAATGACGACAGACCCAATGGACTGGTCTATGAAGTTCATTGTAAAAGATGGGCTCACTGACAGGTGACATACTGTGAAATGGATGCCATGACTTTTTGACACACAGATATCATCAATTTGAGATGGAAGGGATCTTAGAGATTATCTTTTCTAGATCCTTCCTTTTTAAGAAAATCAAGACCCAGGGAAGGGAAATACTTATGTAAGGTCACAAAAAGTAGGAAGTCACAAAGACCAGGAATTCAAATGAAGGTCTTTCTATTTTGAATTTAGCATTCTTGTAACTGCATCTCATGATGCATTTAAACATAACTAGATTTTTATACTGTCACAATCCAAATGTTGAATACACATGCTTCAAAGACTTATTTGGGTCACTGGGAACTAAAATGTAATGTAATCCCAAATGATAGATGGGATTAAAAAGGAAAAAAAAAATAATTCTTATGGTATGAGAAGCTTTGTTGTACTATGGATAGAGTGCCTGGCCTGGAGTCAAGAAGAATCATCTTCGTGAGTTCAAATCTGGTCCTAGATATTTACTATCTGTGATTCTAGATAAGTCATTTAATTCTGCTTATCCCAGTTTCCTCATACATAAAATGAGTTGGGAAGGAAATGGCAAGCCACTCCAGTGTTAAGAAAACTTCAAATGGGGTCACACAGTCAAACCAGAGTGAAAATGATTGAACAAAAGTTGATTGGTAGCTTTGTGGAGTGTGATTCTTGAGCTAATTTAAAGAAGGCTTAGGAGCTTCTGGAATGCATGGGGGAAATTAACTCATATGACATGATTCTCCCCCACCCTCAACTTTTTTTACAATTATTTTCTGTGTGACTTAGCCCTATACTCTCCAGCTTTCCTTCTCTTGTTCCTTGTTCCAGTAGAAAGAGAGGAGGGGAAAGGAAGGATTGAAGGGAGGAGGGAATGGAAGAGAGAGAGAAATATAATGACCATCTTTTAAGTCTTATTACTCTCATGACAAAATATAGATTTCTCTCTCTCTCTCTCTCTCTCTCTCTCTCTCTCTCTCTCTCTCTCTCTCTCAAATATAGGAGTTTTGTTTCCTTTTTTTTCATTATTGAATATTTCCTGGGATAGGAAGTTTTTATCTGATCACATGGAGTTGATTCCCCTTGAATATTCTCATTGGAGAATGCTCTTGTGGAATAGCACCTCACTTTGGGAGTTATATCTGGAATCTCAAATATTAATCTTGAAAACTTGCTAGAAGTTAAGTATCTCACTTTACAAAATAAATCTGTTTCTCACACATTTCATCTGGTTGATACTAACTTTATAAAGTTCAGATTTTTTTGAAGGTAGAATCTATACATATAATATAGAGAATTAAAGCAATAATGCAGGTAATCAAGCAACATGAGCACAATCATAGTTAGTTTTGTTTAAAGGTAGTATAGGTAATATTATTTTGGCATGAATTATTGGGATGATTGCTGTAATTTTCCACTTCTCTTTAAATGTGTAGCTACAACCTTGAAATACAATAAAAATACTTTCCTCTTGATTTGTTAGCCCCCCAAAGGGAAGTCTATGATTTGCCTAAATTTGCAAAGAGTAGTCATTTTTTGAGACATTAGCTATGAAATGTTCCAAGTCAAGATATTACAGGAATGATTTTATCCTCTTTTTGCAACTGATAGTAAATTAGATACTACTAGTGATACATTTGGTCTGCTATAATTTAGTAATTTACAGTTAATGATGGTCCAGTGACTTTCATGATCCCTGAATTTTCCCTGCCTCAATCTCTTCGATTTTTAGAGCAATACAGCTCACAAGATATGGGCATCATTGACTACCTGGTTCACTTTAAAGTTTTCTAAATGAGGAAAAGAAAAGTTCAAAAGAGCACTTGAGGATTTCGAAAAGCCATTTCTGAGCCAACAGATTAAGCTCGACATGTGGTTCTGAAGGTTATGAGGCTAAGTTTCTGTAAGCTAGCATTTATGATGATTCCCAGGAGAGAAATTTCCTTGGATATAATATCAATTTTCAAGGTAAAGAATTTAAATGTCAGAAGACTGACTCATAATGGTCACTTATTTTACAATTCTTGAATCTTGAGTTGTAATTTCAATAGCACATAAGAATTAGAAAGTATTTTAAAATGTGTTCCATGATCTTTTGGAAGAGTGGTTGAATAGCTTATTTTTTTCTACTTAAAATGTCAGTAAAGCAGACACTGAGATAGAAAGCCAAGAGAAGAGGTTTGCTTCTAATAACACTGTTAAGTGCTCTGAAGAGCACTGACAGAAATACAGAAGATGGATCCCTAGAAATGAAATGTTGATTGTAGTCATGAGTGTATCAGTGAAGAGAATATTTTTTTGGGGAGGGAACAGCATTTACATTCTCATATTTTAATATTTCAAGTTTATTGAAATAAAGGTATTAATTACATATACATATTCTTTATGCTTGTTTTTGTTCAGCACTTTTTCTCTTTCCAAAGACATAGCTATTTTGCCCTTCCTCTCCTTTCTTCTTTCCCCTAATTTTCTCGGAGAAAAAAAAAACAAAGCAAATAAAATACAATAGCTACTTTGAATTTGATCTTTAATAAACATGTGATCTCATATTCTTTAGTTTTCTCTTCTGTCTTCTCATCTTGGATGATTCTTGTCCATGTTTTTCTATAGGATCTGCCCAATATGCTAAAGGTCTTTTCCTTCATCTTTAAAAAAAAATTCAATTGTTCCAGTGGAACTTTTGAGTAGTCCAGCTATTATCCCTCATACCTCTTTTCACATGATTGATCAACTTCTTTTCCAAGCACATATTTCCTCACTGTCATATCTTATAATGCCACAACAAAACTCAGTTTCTCGTATAGCAGGGCTGATTAGAAGAATTCCTGACTTAGTCTTTTGAGTCCACTAATCAATATGGTGGGGTTTTTTTGCAGGTTTTTGAAGGAGACATTACCCCCAAAGAGCTAGAAGCTCACTTTATTCTCCTAATTGGTCCTAAGTGACTGGATTGACTCAAAGATGATTGAGGGAAAAACTACAATGGCAAATAAACAACTCTTGCTAGAGGAATCTCATTCTTCTGTGGTTTTTGTACAAGTGCTGTAAAGAAACTGCTTCAACCTTACAGTTTTGATTTCTCTTTGAGTCTAGTGAAAGCAGAAGGGAATTTCCCTCCACTTTCTCCCTCTTTCCTACAGAAGCAATAATGATTTATAGAAGAAACACATTCCAGTTGGAGATGTACTTGTCTAAGTGAACTGGAGAATGGAGTTTCCAGGACTTCCTAATTCTTGAATGCCATCTTTTTTCCTGTTTCTTCTTATGAGTATAAGTCAGCAATTAATGATCCTAAGAAATGGATATTTCTAGTCTTTGTGGATAATCTTTGGTTTGAGAGTTCCTGAGTAAGAGAGACAAGTTAATGCTTAAGAAATTTTATATAAACAAGAAGAAAAATATCATTGAGTAATTGAAAGACAAAAAGGCAGAAAATCTGAATCTTGCTGAATACTTTATGGGAAGTACAGGATTAAGAGGATTAAAAAATATCTTTTAAAAGTGTCTCACAAAAGGTCTTTGCATTCTAAAGTGGGTTACTTGAACATTTTATGCTTCTGCTTATATTCATGAGCTCTTATGTATGTATATACACATGGCATTTTCTCTGGCAGAGAAATAGAAAGCTACCCTATAATAGAAACTCAAATTGTACATTGAGTAACTTTTGTGGATAGAAAATCATTTACTTATATACTTGGAAATAATAGACATAAGCCATATCTAAGCTTTATTTTAGGAATTTTCCTGAAGTTCTGTTCTGAGTTTGGAACAAAATCAGAAAAATAAACTAATTCTCTGTAAAGGATGGGATCCCAGGATGGACCAGTGTCTTTGAGTTCAAAGTCTTTTGCAGGGAACAAAATTAAAATAAACTAAATGATTAAAAACAGAAAAAAATAGACAAAAGAAAAGAAAAGGGCAAAAAATAACCAATAAACCACAAGCTGCCCTCACTTTATAGAGAAAGTCTAGTTTCATATGAACAACAATGACAAGTGGTGATTTCTAATAGGGATTTATTACCTGGAGTTGACTAGAAGTCAGTACCTTATCATTAAGTGAGAAACCAAGGTATCTTCTTTGAGAATAATTCCATTTGCTTCCTATAGTATATAGAATAATTTATAAATTTCTAACATGTATTTGTGCAAGAGGGCAGATCCAAATGAAGATCTGGATGAAAATCTCTACAGTAGGTCTAAAAGTCCCCTAATTTTTCTTTGGTGCATGTCTGTCCAGCTCTACCCCACAATAGAAAAAGAAGTATCTCAGACAAATTTAGATAAGTCCCAAATATATGTGAATCTCTCAAAAAGGGATAAAAATGTTCATTAAAAACCAGATTCCACATTCTAGGCAAACTCTCAAGTGATATTGAACACATATTTCCCCTTTACCTCAGACTTGTACTACCAAAGCAATTCATAGCAATTACTATTTAAGCAGGTTGTGGAA
Source organism: Antechinus flavipes (assembly GCF_016432865.1). Taxonomy (NCBI): domain Eukaryota; kingdom Metazoa; phylum Chordata; class Mammalia; order Dasyuromorphia; family Dasyuridae; genus Antechinus; species Antechinus flavipes. The sequence goes on from NC_067400.1 coordinate 226,357,601, forward strand.
GCTCAGATTTCCTGCTCATCCATGGCATAGTTTTTATTCTTTGGCTATAAAAGCTTTCTGTGGGTTCTCTTCTCTTTTATCCTCCAAGAAGCATTCTGTTATGGAAATCTCTTTCTGAGTATTTAGAATCCGATGCTCTAACTCAGGAGATCTCGCATTCAGTATTATACATGAGAGAAACTGCAAGGCTATAATCATGAGTTTCTCAGGATTGCCAGTTGGTGACCTACGTTCAGAAGAGAAAACAGAAAGACAGAAAATGTGCTTAGGAATTTAGAAGTTGCAGAATTTAGCTTTCAGATCACCTGGAAAAGCACGTGTGTCTCATTTACATGTGCATCTGTTGTAAGTTACTATTATAGTTGAATATAAATCCCTTTCTCTCTTCAGCTTTAACTTTAAAAAAAAAAGATTTTATTTTCACTTCAGGGAACAAAACAAGCATTTCCTATGCACAGTACATGATTGCACATGAAACTACAAATCTACTATGTACAACTTGCTATTTCCTCCAAATATATAATAATTTATGATATATTTCTTTTTTATGCTCTTCTTTCCTTTTTTATTAAAGCTTTTTATTTTTAAAACATACACATGGATAATTTTCATTGCCCCTTACAAAACCTTGTGTTCCAAATTTCCCTCTCCTTTCCCCAACCTCTTCCCCTAGATGGCAAGTAATCCAATATATGTTAAACATGTTAAAATAAATGTTAAATCCAATATACATGTACATATTTATATAATAATCTTGCTGCACAAGAAAAATCAGATCAAAAAGAAAAAAAAGAGAAAGAAAATAAAATGCAAATAAACAACAATAAAAAGAGTGAAAATGCTATGTTGTGATCTACACTCAGTTACCATAGTCTTCTCTCTGGGTGTAGTTGACTCTCTTTATCATAAGATCATTGGAACTGACCTCAATCATCTTATTGTTGGAAAGAGTCATGTCCATCAGAACTGATCATCATATATCCAGCAAGAATTTGTAACCTTTTTGTTTCTAATTTTCATTTAAATTTGATGTAGCCCAGTCATTGAGGACCAAAATAGAGGATTTTTCTCTGTTCTCTTAGTGTGAAGAGAAAGCAACATGTCTAGTTCCGTAGAAATTGCCTACTTCAAACAATGGTCTATATCAGAAGTATGAAATACATGGTCAGTACCCCACAATACTCCCCAGTCTGGACTGAGGACAACATTCTACTGTAATTGGGAAACATTTACTGTGATAAAGATACAATGGAACATAAATAATGTTAATGTGGTTTTTTTAAAGTCAGTATACTACTAACTTATGTAGTTCCTTATATAAGGTTTACTATCCCCATTTCTAGTTGTGTATGACACTACTGGTCTACAGCCTAAAAAAAAACCCTCAAAAGTATAGTTTGAACTATAAAAAATCAAATCTTTCCTGCAACATGCTACTTCTATTTCAGGGGAAGGAATATATATATTCAAAAATTAGTATTTTTGAGTGAACGATATTTTTGACAAATAGGATGTTATAGGTGTAAAATAAGTTAAATCAGTCATAATTAATATACTCCTGCAAATTAAGGAATTAATTATGGGATTCCAACTTTGAAAAATTTTATTAACTCTTCAATGCATCATTTTTCAAATTTCCATTAGAGTAATATGCAATATCTTTGTTAAAATCACCTAAGAGATAAGATGTCTCAATTTATAGCTGATATCTTTAAATTCATCCATCCAGGGAGTCCAAAGGAAAGCTGGGTTCATTGTCATGGATATATTTATGTCTCAAAACTGTTATTTAGATTTGTCATGAAATCATTTGATTTCATGACATATTTTAACAATGTTGCATATAACTGATCTCTCTCAGTTAGCAGATTAATTAGGCCCCAACTTGAGTGGAAACACTACTTAGATTTTCCTAAGTAAATGAGATATTGATTTCCCATGACTTCCTCTGGAGTATTTTCACTGCAATACTGAGGTTAAGCAGTCTTTTCCTAATGACTATCTTATATAAGAGAACTTCAGGAGGTCAGGTCAGGGTAGATAAAGATTCTTAATTACTGAAGAAGAAAGAACACAAATGATATGGGGTAAGGAAAATAGATTATCTTTTTTGTGCATGTGTTTATTTTCTCTCTCTTTTTGTTTATATTGCTATACATAGTTGTCTCATTTTTCAAAATTGTAAAGTCAATTCAGCCCTATGCTGAAATTACACTTAGGATATCACCATGTCAATATTGTGTGTGTATACATATTTACTATGTATAAAGTACTATACTAAGAAAATTCTGAGGATCCAAATAAAAGCAAATATGGCAGCCCCTATTCTCAATAAACTTACATTTGAATAGGGGATAGGGGAAATCAACCCATAAGGGGTGTTGAAAAATTTGAAAGCAGAGATGGAGTGATAATGGAGATGGGAATATAGGAGAATACTGGAAATTGAATGGAAGTTTGGAAAATATAAGGCAAAAAACTCATCCATCAATAAGAGCTGAGAGAATTTGGAGTTTGGGATCAAGTCCAACTTTCTGATGGGATGAAGATGGTTGAGAAGAATTATGGTGCCGAGACTGTTAGAAGTTATAGAAAAGGAAAGTCATGCAATTCTTTTCTCTAAATGATTGGATATTTTGGCTGATAGCTGGAATCTTGATTGTTTTTTTTTTTTTAAACTGGATTCTGAGTTCAAATCCTGCTTTATACCCATATTAGCTATATGACCCTAGAAGAGTGGCTCATCCTCTCTGGCCCCTTCCATTTTAAAATAATCCTAACCAGCAAAATTAAGTATAATCTTTCAGCTAAAAAATGGATATTTAATGAAACAGAGGACTTTCAAACATATCTGATGAAAAAAACAGAACTGAATAGAAAATTGCTCATTCAAACATAAGATTCAAGAGCATACAAAGATATACATGAAAGAGAAGCCATAAAGGACTAGAGTTAAACTATTTATATTTATATTTCCCATATGGAAAGATGATACAGGTAACTCCTAAGATCTTTTTATTATTAGGAAAGTTAAAAGAAGTCTACATAGAAGCCATTGATGTGAGACAGTTATGTTGGGATGATTTAAAAAAATGAATGAAGGGGTGAGCAAGAGAGCTCTATTGGGAGAATGGGTAAAATGGGAGAAATTTTCTCATGTGAAAGGTGTGCAAGGAAGAGTTTTTATAGAGGAAAAAGAAATGTAGGAATATGGTGAGGAGTGCTTAAATCCCACTTTTATCAAAATTAGTTCACAGGGAAGAATACACACCCACACACCCACACACACACATGCACGGACACACACACACATACATGCACACACACATGCACACTCAATTGGATATAGGAATTTATCTTATCCAACAGGGAAATTAGAGGGCAAGAGAATTTAAAAAAAGTATATATGGGAAGAATAATAAAAGGAAGGAAAGACTAAAGAAGGAAGCAGTCAGAAATAAAACAGACTTTTGAGGAGGGACAGGATAAAAAAAGAGAAGGATAAATAGAAAAAATGGGTTGGAGGGAAATATAAATTAGTTATTATGACTGTGAATGAATGGGATGAGTTCATCAATAAAATGAAAGTAGATAGCAGAAGAGATTAGAAACCACAATCCAACAACATGTCCTTTAAAAACACACTTGTAATAGAAATACACATACATACAGAATTAAAATTAGAGATTGGAGAAGAATCTATTATCTTCCAGATGAAGTAAAAACAAAAGGCAGTCATGATCTCATACAAAGCAAAAGCAAAAATAGACCTATTTAAAAATGATAATCAGGAAAATTATATTTTGCTACTTAGGCAAGGAAGTACTAACAAAAGTTTTTACAGCAAATTTTTCTGATAAAACACCTAATATCTCAAATATATATGGAATTGAGTCAAGTTTAATATATATATATGCATATATAAGTACACACATGCACATACACACACATATATGCATGCCATTTGTCACTTGATAAATGATCAAAGGATATGAAAAGGTAGTTTTCAGAAAAAGAAACCAAAGCTATCTCTCTATAGTAATATGAAAAATGCTTTAAATCACTAATGATTAGAAAATTGCAAATTTTCCATATCACACTATCAGAAAAAACAAATACTGGAGGGGATGATGGAAAATAGATATACTAATAAACTGTTGGTGGAGTTGTGAACTAGTTCAGTCACTCTAGAGAACAATTTGGAACTAAGTCTAAAGGGCAATAAAACTATACACATGCCTTAACTTAGCAATACCACCACTAGATTTATATCCCAAAGAGATCATTAAAAAGCAAAAAAGACCTCATATTAAAAATATGTATAGCAACTGTTTTTGTAATAGTAAAGAACTGGAAATTGAGGTAATGCTCATCAATTGAACTGAACAAGATCTGGCATATGATTGCCCTAGAATACTATTGTAGTAAAAGAAAAAAAAATCATCATGGATGACACATCAGTGCTCCTTAAACTTTTCCCACTTGTGACCCTTTTTCATCTGAGAAATTTTTACATGACTCCGGGGTATATACGAATATAAAATAACTGTACAAATCAAACATTTTCTGATTATAAATCATAATTTTGTGACTCTTGCATTCATAGGGGCTCATGACTCATAGTTTAAGAAGCTGCTATTTATATGAACTGATACAAAATGAAATGAGCAGAAGCTGGCAATTATTGTACATAGTAATAGCAATAATGTAATGATAATTAATTGTGAAAGATTCAGCTGCTCTCATCAATGCAATAATTTATGACAATTCCAAAGAAGTCATGATGAAAAAAGATTATTTGCTTCTAGAGAGAGAACTGAGGAACTCTACATGCAAAATTTAAGTGCAATTTTTCATTTTTTCTTTTTTCTTATATGTATAATATAGAAATATGTTTTGCATGTAAAATTGACATCATATTAATTATCTTCTCAGTGAGTATGAAAGAGATGGGAAGGAGGAAGAGAATTTGGAACTTAATTTTTTTTTTTAAAGTTGAAAATAATTAATTAAAAAATAATTGATCTTACTGATCACTTAGAAAGTGAATTTTTAAAAAGGACATGAAATAGCTAATCTCCAAAAGAGTTCATTTTCCTCTTTTCATTATGGGCTTGACAGTCCCATGACTGATTTCTGAATCAGACTGATCTGATTTGGATCCTTACTTTGCCATTTACAGGGTTTATGAATTTAGGGAAAGTCACTTACCTCTTTGTGATTGTTCTCTTATCTTATTTCAGGGATGTGAATGTCTATTTTATCTAGAGATATTATTATTATTATTAAATATTATTAAATAAATAAATTACATATAATAAAGCTAGATATTATTTGTATACTATATTAGATATATTTGTTATATTAATATAATGTACAATTATATGAAATATATTTAAATGATTATGAAATATTATGTTATGACATATAATATTAAATATATTACATTATATGTGTGTATATACCAAATTGTGTATATATATATCTACATATATACATACACACAAGATATATCATAGATAATCAACAGATGAAAAGCACTAGAATTATGCAGGTAGAATTTTAGCTAGGGATAAATAAAGGAGAAGAAAGTGATAATTCTGACCTTGGGGACAACCAGTAAAAAAAAAATACCTGGAGCCAGGATAATGAGATTTCTTGTTTGAAAGGCATCAGGGAAGCCAGTATCACTCAATTACAAAGTATATAGGGGGAAAGGAGTGTAAGATATAACAAAACTAGAAGAAGATGGATACAGTTTTAAAGTTCTTGGAATGCCAGATGATTTTATATCTGAGCCTGGAGGGAATAGGAAGCCACTGAAATTTTGTGTGTATGTGTGTGTGTGTGTGTGTGTGTGTGTGTGTGTGTGTGAGAGAGAGAGAGAGAGAGAGAGAGAGAGAGAGAGAGAGAGAGAGAGAGAGAGAGAGAGAGAGAGAGAGAGAGAGAAAGAGAGAGAGAGAGAAGGCCAGACCTTTGCTTTAAGACAATTTTGACAGCTGAGTGGAGACTTAACTGGAGTAGGAAATGGATTATGGCAGAGACTATCCACCAGGATATTGCAATAGTATAGGTGGGAGATGATGAAGTTGGTAGCAGAAGATACATGTGAGATTTATTATAAAAGCAAAATAGACAAGTTTTGGCAAGAGATTGGATGTGGGAGGTGAGAAAGACTGAAGAGTCAAAAAGTCAAAGATAGCTCCTAAGTTTTGAGCCCGGGTAGTTGATAGGATTATGATTTCCTTAAGAGTAATAGGGATTTCTGGAAGGGGGAGATTTTTTGAGAAAAGATAGTAATGTCAGTTTCAGACATGTTGACCCTAAGAAGTATATGGGACATCTAGTTTGAGATATCTAATAAGTAATTAGGAAAACAAGACTGGAGGTGTGCAGCAAGATTAGGCACTAATAAGCTTATCTGAGAATCATCAGCACAGATATTATAATTGAATGCACAGGAGCTATTGAGATCACCAAGTGAAAGAATGTAGAAGGAGAAAAGAGAGGAGGACCCAACACAACTTTGAGAGACAGACATGGAGAAGGGCATGATCTAGGCAAAGATGAAACATAAACTGCTATAAAGTGCTTTGCAAAGCTTAAAATTGCATACAAAAATTGCCATCATCATTATTGTTGCTATTTTTATTATTTTTTGTAAAGTCAATAGTCAATAAATATTTCTTAAATGCCAACTATGTGCTAGACAATGTGTTGAATGTTGGGGATACAAACAAAGAGGCAAAAACATTCCCATTCTTCAAAGAGCTTGTAATCTTATGAGGGAGACTAGAAAAAATTTGCAGGATGAATAGGAAAGATCAGAGGGGAAACATTAGAATTAAGAGTGGTTGGAAAAGCCTTCCTTCTGAAGTTGAGATTTAGCTGGGACTTGAAGGAAATCTGTGAAGCCAGAGGAGGGAATACAACTCAGGCATAGGAGACAGTCAGAAAATCCTTGAAGATGAGAGGTGAAATGTGTTATTCAAAGTACAGAAAGGAGATTGGCATTAATGGATCAAAGATTATGTGGCAGGGAATGAGTCCCAGAAGACTGGGAAGATAGGAGAGGAGACAATGTTATGAAGGACTTTGAACACAAAACAGAAGATTTTCTACTTAATCCTGGAGGTGATGAGCAATTATAAGATGTTCCTATGTAGGGAGGAGGGACCTGCACTTTAGGAAAATCAATTTAATTAATAAAAGTAAAGTTCAGTATAAATGATGGATAGTGCTAATTATATTGTTGCTGTTATCCTCTTACTTATTCATTGTTATTTTTACTATATGTACTATTTAATTTAATATTTATTATATTTTATATATACATATATTACTTTATTATATTTATTTATTATTATTGTCTTATTCTTGGGTCATCAACTTCTGCTGTAGTGATAGAATCTTTGTAAGTCTTGTGCGTCAAGCAAAAGGACTACTAAATGATGACTCTTAGAAGCTTTATGTTCGTAAATTCTTTATCTCTAAAAATTCACCCAGAAGATCACTTAATTGTACAGGGAATGGTGTGGCTTTAACTGTTCTTGATGCCCTGGCAAAGGAAAGTGACATAGAATAAATGTGAAAGGAATACAAAGGAAACCTTTTCAGTAGGCTGATATTTGACAGATGAATTTGAATCAGACAGAGAAAAATTATATTACAGTTACCCATGGGCGAGACACTGATCTCTTTGCTTTGAAAACTAGTGATGATTTGTTCTTTGTAGACAATGAGATTTCTCAAATTGTATAAAAAGTCTCAGAAGAGAGAGCTTTGAGCATATAAAATAGAATAGAAAATTGTGTCAGTCAGCTGTCTACATAATTCTGGACTCTGCTGACCCTTATAGGGGAAAAAAGATTAGACAGAACAATTGGGTTTTTTCCACACTACTCTCCTTTATTCTTCAGTTCCTCCTCAGAAAATACTCCTAATGTTTTTGCATCCATTTCATTTATCCTTAAATTACTATTAATCTATGTTTTAATCCATGATACACATATATACATACATACCTTGCAAGTCATGAAACAAAAAAAAAGAAAAGAATCTCACATTCACTTAGTTAATGATGATAATACTGGTAGAAAAAAGGGGAAAGGGTGCTAAGAATTTCAACTTTTAAATCATTTTAAAATATTAACTTAGTTCTTGTTATTCTTTTTTTTTTTTAAATTTTTTATTTAATAATTACATTATATTGACACTCGTTTCTGTTCCGATTTTTTTCCCCCTCCCTCCCTCCACCCCCTCCCCTAGATGGCAAGCAGTCCTTTATATGTTGGATATGTTGCAGTATATCCTAGATACAATATATGTTTGCAGAACCGAACAGTTCTCTTGTTGCGTAGGGAGAATTGGATTCAGAAGGTATAAATAATCCGGGAAGAAAAACAAAAATGCAGATAGTTTACATTCGTTTCCCAGTGTTCTTTCTTTGGGTGTAGCTGCTTTTGTCCGTCATTTATCAATTGAAACTCAGGTCTCTTTGTCAAAGAAATCCACTTCCATCAAAATATGTCCTCATACAATATCGTTGTCGAAGTGTATAATGATCTCCTGGTTCTGCTCATTTCACTTAGCATCAGTTCATGTAAGTCTCGCCAGTCCTCTCTGTATTCATCCTGCTGGTCATTTCTTACAGAACAATAATATTCCATAACATTCATATACCACAATTTACCCAGCCATTCTCCAATTGATGGGCATCCATTCATTTTCCAGTTTCTAGCCACTACAAACAGGGCTGCTACAAACATTTTGGCACATACAGGTCCCTTTCCCTTCTTTAGTATTTCTTTGGGATATAAGCCCAATAGAAACACTGCTGGATCAAAGGGTATGCACAATTTGATAATTTTTTGGGCATAATTCCAGATTGCTCTCCAGAATGGTTGGATTCGTTCACAACTCCACCAACAATGCATTAGTGTCCCAGTTTTCCCGCATCCCCTCCAACATTCATCATTCTTTTTTCCTGTCATCTTAGCCAATCTGACAGGTGTGTAGTGGTATCTCAGAGTTGTCTTAATTTGCATTTCTCTGATCAATAATGATTTGGAACACTCTTTCATGTGAGTGGTAATAGTTTCAATCTCATCCTCTGAAAATTGTCTGTTCATATCCTTTGACCATTTATCAATTGGAGAATGGCTTGATTTCTTATAAATTTGAGTCAGTTCTCTATATATTTTGGAAATGAGGCCTTTATCAGAACCTTTAACTGTGAAAATGTTTTCCCAGTTTGTTGCTTCCCTTCTAATCTTGTTTGCATTAGTTTTATTTGTACAAAAGCTTTTTAATTTGATGTAATCGAAATTTTCTATTCTGTGATCAGTAATGGTCTCTAGTTCATCTTTGGTCACAAATTTCTTTCTCCTCCACAAGTCTGAGAGATAAACTATTCTATGTTCCTCTAATTTATTTATAGTCTCGTTCTTTATGCCTAGGTCATAGACCCATTTTGATCTTATCTTGGTATATGGTGTTAAGTGTGGGTCCATGCCTAATTTCTGCCATACTAATTTCCAATTATCCCAGCAGTTTTTATCAAATAATGAATTCTTTTCCCAGAAGTTAGGGGCTTTGGGTTTGTCAAACACTAGATTGCTATAATTGACTATTCTGTCTTGTGAGCCTAGCCTTTTCCACTGATCCACTAATCTATTTCTTAGCCAATACCAAATGGTTTTGGTGACTGCTGCTTTATAATATAATTTTAGATCAGGTACAGCTAGGCCACCTTCATTGGATTTTTTTTTTCATTAATTCCCTTGAGATTCTCGACTTTTTATTGTTCCATATGAATTTTGTTGTTATTTTTTCTAGATCAATAAAATATTTTCTTGGAAGTCTGATTGGTATAGCACTAAATAAATAGATTAGTTTAGGGAGTATTGTCATCTTTATTATGTTCGCTCGGCCGATCCAGGAGCACTTAATATTTTTCCAATTATTTAAGTCTGACTTTATTTGTGTGGAGACTTTTTTATAATTTTGCTCATATAATTCCTGACTGTCCTTTGGTAGATAGATTCCCAAATATTTTATGGTATCAACAGTTATTCTGAATGGAATTTCTCTTTGTATCTCTTGCTGTTGGGTTTTGTTGGTGATGTATAAAAATGCTGAGGATTTATGGGGATTTATTTTGTAGCCAGCTACTTTGCTAAAATTATGAATTATTTCCAATAGCTTTTTGGTAGAATCTCTGGGGTTCTCTAGGTATACCATCATAATTCTTGTTATTCTTAATGTGAGATCCTTGTCTGATTACCAATGGTTGCATACTAGAGAAATTGCAAAGTATCACTGTAAAATTAATTAAAACAGACCTTATAGGCTATAAAATCCAATCCTTTTATTTTATAGGTGAGGAAACTGAGATTGAATGATGTTAAATCCAGAGTCACAAATCTAGTTGGTATCTGAGAAAAGATTTGAACTCAAGTCTTTGATTCTAAGCTCATTTCTATAGTTACCTAGCTGCTCAACTTTAACATTCTTATTATAACTAAAATTGATTTTTGTCCCCATTATAAGATTGAATATATGGGGTGAGGAAGAGTTAAGGATATCATCATGATTTTGTGCTTAGGTGAAAGAGAAGAGATTAATACTCTGAACAATGACAAAGAAGTGTTTGAGGGACTCAATATGTCCACAAAAAAGTTAATGATTCGAATGTGGAATTCAGTAAAGAGATTGGGTCAGATCTATATAGATCTGAAATGCATTCACACAGAGATGATAACTGAATCTGTGGAAGCTAATGAAATTACCATGTGAAATGATAATATAGAGTAGGAGTTCTGATCCTGCTATCTGTGGATAGATTTCAGAGAGTCTGTGAACTTTGATGGGAAAAAAATTATATCATCATTTTTACTAACTTTAGTTTCCTTTGTAGTCTAATTTTATTTTATTTTATATATTTAAAAACATCCTGAGTAGTCTATAGGGGTTCAAAAGGCCCCTAAATGAGAATTGTGGGACCCAAAGGGGTTCATAACACACAAAAACAGATTATGAATTCTTGGTAGAGAGAGAGAAGAGAAGAGAATCCTAGAAAGAATCTTGGAGATTCAGAATTAGTGGACATGATACAGAGGAGGAAACAGAGAATGAGACTGAAGAGGAACAATCAGATAGGTTGGAAAAGAATGAAGAGATAGCAGTATCATGAAAATCTAGAGAGGAGAGAGTGTCCAAAAGTTGGAAAGGTCATTCAATTTTGTAAATAAGAGATCATTAGTGACTTTGGAAAGAGCAATAAGAGTTAAATGATGAAACTAAAATTCAAATTTCAGTGGGTTTAGAAATGAGAGAGGAAAGGAAATATATAAAATGAAAAGATAAAGAACTATAGCAGAAATAGTAGTTTTAAAAAAATTTAGAAGAGGGGAGATGTATGTTGATAGACAACAAGGGAAGAATAAATAGAAGCTCAAAAGAGTAAAATTATACTATTTAAGAGCTGGAAGAGACCCTTTTCATTTTAAAGATGTTACCTGAGTAAGAACACATTAGCTCACTATAGAGATGAACAGCATAGTAAGATTAATTTCAGATACTTAGAAGTGCACCTTCTAAGGCACAGTAATAAATCATAGCAATGGTTAAGATTGAATGGTGGTGGTGATGATGGAGGGAAAGGTCCAATGATGGTGTGTAGGAGGTTATTGAGTAATATTGCTGGGATCTTGAATGGACATGGTGGTACCAGAAGATTGACAGGGAGGGAGAAAAGCATAGAAGGTAGAAGGATCTCAAGCAAACTATAATTTGTTTTGTTATTTTGCCTAGAAAAAAAACTAGGCAAATGATGAAGATTTGTGAAACATGGCAGAAAATGTGGAACTTTCTAAAAATATATAGGTTAGGTTTTTTTGAAACATTTGTTCCCTTCTTTTTAATTCTTTACTATCAAAGATAGCTCACTGGGAACAAGTCATAGAGGAGTATACTGAGAAATGTAGAAGATATTTTTTAAAAAATGTTTTCCATAAAATATATATTTTGTAAAAAGTCAAGAATTTCTCTCCTTCATTGTAAGAGCATTTCTCTCTCAGGGACCTGTTTTTTCCCCCTCTCTATTTCTGGTACCAACTCTCAAACTAATGAACCTTAAATTGGAACTCTCACTATCAGATTGGCCTACTTTTATATGTTTGATATTTTTAAGATATGTAAGCTGAAGGGGCATGATTGATTCTTTCAAGAAATCACCTTATTTATCCCCTTCTTTCTCAAATTAAATTTCTTGCATTCTCCTCTCTTTCTCCAAATAAATTTGTAAATTTTCCCCTGACAAAGTGATAGGAGGCTAAATAAATCTTGTTTATCTATTATAACCTAGTCATATGTGATTACATTGTTATATGGTTGTAAAAAAAAATTCCTTTAACGCTTATCACTCTGTGCATTGATTGATTCAATTGAGTTGTCTGGACCTTCTATGATTTTGTTAATTGAGTTGGAATCTTCTCTCCTACTTCCTTCCTAATAGTTCATTGTTGACTTTGTGCTTGCACTGGTGAAGGGCACCACAGAGGTAAAAAGAGAAAAGATCATGAATTCCATGGATTGATTTGCCCTCACCAGTGATACATGTTCTGCTGCTTTGAGGAACTATTCCTCCAGCTTATCAGCATGATTTAAAATATTCTTGTTTTATAGGGTGTTATCTACCATAATGGTATCATCAATAAACAATAATATACACTAATTTTTATCACCAAGTTAATCATAAGATGACAGCTCTTCCTTGGGATCACCCAAAGGTTATCTATTCTACTCCCTGCTTGTACAAATGAGAAAATTAAGTTCTTAGGAAGACTAAATAGCTTGGTGAAGATCACACAGATAGTGAGCCTCAAGGGTAGGATTTCAATAATGTTGCAGTGGAAAGAACATTGGAATTGGAATTGAGTCCCATGTCTGTGACTTCCCTGTACATTAGTATGGACAGATGTCTTTTCCTTTATCAGTCTTAGTTTCCACACTTGTAAAATGTTAATGACAATATTTACATTGCTTTGCCTCACTCAAATCTAATTTAAGCATGAGATAAAAGACATCACTTGTCTATGAAGATTTTGTAAAAAAAAAAAAAAGTACCATAAAAATGTGAGCTGTTATTTTTTGCAAGGACCTCTAAAGTTTACAAAACTCTTTTCTCACAACAACCCTGGGAAGTGGGTAGCTCAAGAAATTGAAGTTTAAAGAGAAGTTCAGTGATTTACCCATGGTCACATGATTAGCAAGTGGTAGAATCTAGGTCTTCCTACTCCAAGGCTTGTGCTACTTCTGCCATGCCAGATTGCCTGGTTTAAACATAGGAACTAATACAAACAATTAGGTATGGCCTTTTGGAATGTCAATCAACACATCCGCTCATTCTGACATAGAGATATTGGTTGCTGCTTTTCAGGTTTGGTTTTCCATTTTTGTAATTAGTCAGCATCAGTTTGTTTCAAAAAAATAACTTGTGGAATGTCATCAGAATTCTTATTGGAGTCCAGGTAGATTACATTTATTGCTACAAAGCCTTATTATGCTATCATAGTAGAAAATTAAATTGGTTTGACATGATGCTCTTTATTGGGTCTTGTTAGTTATTACTGAATACTCTGCTCTTCTAGGCCTTACAAATGGGTTGAGTAGATGTATGAATTTTTTCTCAAAATCTTTTAGCTGCACTGATTGCAAGTGCATTTTATTGTCTGTGGCTTTCAGAAACTAATGTGTTTTTCAGTGACCTGATTAATGGTAACAAGGAGTAAATTCCATTTAAGTGCATTTTCTTCAAAGTCCATTTTCAGCATTTCTCACACAAAGATTTTTTCTGAGTACCAACTTTCTATTTGAGAAGGACTCTTCAAATGGAATGTGATTTGAGATATTCTGGGCAGTCTCCTGAACCAAAAACATCAATCAGTCTTACTGCCCGATATGTCACCTGTAGAAATCTATTCTATTGGACACTAAGTTTTGCCTCTTCAAGAGACTCTATAAGAGTGAAGATGCCTCTGAGAAAGACTAGATCTAAATGATGAGGCATTATTTGGCAATTATCTGAGAGCAATGCTTGGTAGTGAGATAAGTGCTTGGTTTGCAAGGTGGGACAGGCAAGAAATAAAAAAGTTGAATAGGGAAGGTAGGAGAGACAAAGATAAACTTGATATATTTCATAATTTAATTTATCAAAAATTATTAATCCATTATTTTTTAGTAACTGTGTATCAGATATACTAGCTACTTAGGTTATGAAGACAAAAATTAAGTGGTTCCTGATTTCAAGAACTTCTGTAAGGAAAAATAGAGAAGTAAATTGCCAGGACATATAAAATAATTTCAAGATAGAGTATTAAGAACCTTGGGTGGGAAGTAGAGGGAAGGGGGAAGTCAAGAAAGGCCTTGCATAGGAGATGACACAGGATGTGTGCTATGAATGCATTTTCCTTGAAATCAGTCTTAATAGGACCTTCTTCTTTAGAACCTTCTCTTATCTTACCTGTGAGGAAACTATGAGAAATGTGACATATCAGAAGTTCCTGGTCTTGAACCCAGGCCTTCTTAATCTCCTATTCAATTCTTTTTCCATTATATCATAATTATGAAAGCTTTTCATGAAGTCAAGAGTATTGAGGGCATTTGGTATGTCCAGCATTGGTGGCAAATAGGAGAATGTGTAAGAATATCCTTAAAATTTTCTTATTTTTTCAATTAACAAGCATTTATTTGTTTTTCTTCTTGCCACCTCCACCCTCCACTGGGAAGAAAATAAAAAATTGAACAATATAACAAAAATGCTTACATTATCAAGTAAAATAAATTCTCATGTTGACCATTTTTAGAAATTTATGTCTTCTTCTTCTTCTTCTTCTTCTTCTTTTTTTTTTTTTTTGGCATAGTGAGTCCAACATTTCTCTGTCGAGAGATGACTAGTACACTTCATCTTTGTACCACATAATCATGGTTGGTCAACTTTTTAAATCAGTTCTTAAAAGTCTTTCAAAGTTGTTTGTCTTTAGGAAAAGAGGCCTTCCCATAGATTTCTTTTCATTCTTTGGAGGAGAGAGTTGAAGAATAAAAAAGTTCAACCAAAGTGATTCAAGAAGTGAACCCCCCCCCCCCGCCAAAAAAAAAAAACCTCCAGAGTTTGTAACATTAGTATCCTAATAATATTAATTAATGCGCTAATAAATTGGCAAAAGACCTGCAGCTTCTACTGAAAGGTATAATGAAGTGGAGAAAGGAAGAAAGATCAGGAACTGAAAAAAGACTTGGAAATTATTTTCAACATTTTCATAAGGGAATTAAATTTAAAAGTACTCATGAGACCTTTCAGGGGAAGAAATGGATAATAATTATTAAAAGCATTACCAGTTTTGACATTATTTTTGTTTAGATTTTTTTTTAAAGAGCACATGGAAGAGGACATTAAGAACCTTTTACTTCATTAAACACCCAAACAACTCATTCACTCTTCTTAGTACTTTATACCATGAATGACAGCACTTTTTTTATGCTATGTTTTATTCTTTTGGTAGGGAAAAAAAAACAGAGGTGCCCCTCTGTTGACTATAGGGTCTTTATGTTATCTGTTTTGCACAGTGAGATTTGTCTATGAAAGGCAGCTTGGTAGTAGATGGAGTACCAGGACTTAAGTCAAGAAGCCTTGGATTCATGTTTGGCTTCAGACCTTGGACAACTGACTTAAAGATCTATTCACCTCACTTTTCTCAAATGTTGAATGAGGATAATATTAGTGCCTATGTCCCAGGATTGTTATAAGGAATAAATGAGATAACATTTGTAAAGCACTTAGCAGAGCGCCCAGCACATGTGTCAATATAAATGCTAGTTATTATTATTAGTTTTTTAAAAGTGTATGATTAATGATTTGATATACTTTTGAGTATCATTTAAAATTGTTTTACCAAGTGTCTGGACAAATTCACAGTTTCACCAATTAGTTATTTTATTTGCCATTCCTCCCTCAGTTCATCCAACAATTATAATTTTATTTTTAAAAAATTGTCATTGTGATGTTTGCCATTATGATAGGTATGAGGTAGCATTTTGATTTGTTTTCAATTTCATTTTTCTTATTTTTAATGATTTGGAGCATTTTTCATGTGGTTGTTGGTAGCTTGCAAGTCTGCTTTTAAAGACTGTTCATTTATTTTGACTATTTTTTTTGGGGGGGTGGTTTTTATTTTTATATATTTGAATCAGTTCCTTATCACATTTTTTAATATCACATTTTCTTCACAGACGTTTGCTATAAAGATTATCCCCAATTATAATTGTTTCCCTTCTACTTTTATTATGTTGATTACGATAGAAAAAAATTTCCATTTTATGTGATTAAAGTTGTTCATTTTATCTCCTGTGATCATCTCTTTCCTATGGTTTGGTCAAGGAAATTTCTCTTCTCAGAAAGCATATATTCCAATGGAGGAAATCTCATCTCTCTTTCTCTCTTTCTTTTTGTCTTTCTTTCTCTTTCCCTCTTCCTTCCCTCCCTCTCCATATATAAAACATATTCAGAATTAATATAAAGAAGGAAAAGAATAACCTATATAAGTTTATTTATTATATAAGCATGAGATCTTTATGATATATATATATTAGTATGCTTGAACAAATATTAAATAAGCATATATTAAATGTACATATACACATGTATGTGTATGAATATAAATGTATATATGGAGACATATAGAGATGTATGTATATTTATGTATATAGGATACAAAAATAGATAAAAATAAATAATAGCAAGTAACTAGATACAAAATAGAGAGGGCACAAACAGTTGGAGAAATCAGAAAAGACTTCATGTAGAAATCAGAGTTTGATCTACATCTTGAATGAAGAAAGGGATTGTATGGGAAAGAAGCATGGAAGGAAATTATTCTGAGCATAGTGAAAGGACAACAAATGGCACAAAGACAGGATGTGAAATGCCCTATGACTGGATTGTAGAACAAGGGAAGAGGAGTAAAATCCAATTATACTAGATAGATGGTTTGAGTGGCTAGGTTGTCAAGAACTTAAAAATTTCAAAAGAGATACCTATATTTTATTCTAGAGACATTAGAGGGCCATTTAAATTTGCTTATGGAAGTGAAACTCACTTAAAAATACTTTGGCAACAATGGGAGAATTAGAGGGGAAAAACAAAGAAGTGAGACTGTCTAAGAAGCTTTTGCAATAATCTGGGTGTAAAGTGATAAGGATTTAGTTGTTCGCTGTGTGTATGGAGCAAAACAGTCAAATGATTGAGATGTAAAGGTAGAAATGGCAAGATTCGGCAATTGATATGTGGGGTTAGTGAGAGAAAGATTTTGAAAATAACTTCTAGATTAGACATATGGTAGACTGGAAAAATGGTGGTGCTTTCACTAGAAATAGGTTCTTTAAATTGATAATATGTTTATGGGGCACTGGGGAAAAGGAGATAAGTATTACAGGATAGAGTAGTAAGAGAAGGCCATGGGTAAGACCATGGCTTGCATCCTGAAGAATCAATAAGATTTGGGTAGATGAAAGGCAGTCAGCTGTAAATGTGAAGTTAGGGCAATAAACGACAATGAGATCATTCTAGTCTAAGGATTCAACTTGAAAGGCAGTAGAATATAAGGTAATTTAGACCCCTGAGGTCAGCCTATGAATAACCTTTTATGCTTGAGTGAATTGTTTGCTCTTTATCCTATAGGGATAGAACACCATTGGAAGTTGTAGAGTGTAGTAGGAAAATGATATTTTAGATAGATGATCTGTACATAATTTGACACTAAAAAGAAACGAATGCATATAAGATGTATTGGAGGGGGAGAAGACTGGATTCAGGCTATCAGTATAGGATCATGAATGGGTACAGATATGAATAGATATATTCGGGGTAAGAGGATTTCTCAGTGATTCTTTGCTTACACAGAAATGGAAATAACGAAAGACAGTTTCTGAATGTTCTTCAAAATAACAATGACAACAGTCAGAAATAACGATTAAGTTCAAAGATCATAGAATTTGGAGTCAGAATACCTTTTGTCTCTTTGATTTCAATATCCTATAACTATTGGAGATAGTTAGGTGGGACAGTGTATAGAATGCCAGGTATGGAGTAAGGAAGACCTGAGTTCAAATCTGACCTCAGATACTTTCTATCTATGTGACCCTGGACAAATCACTTAAGCCTATTTGCCTCAGTTTCCTCATCTAGCTGGAGAAGAAAATGACAAACTACCAAAGTATCTTCACACCAAAAAATAAGGTCATGGAGAGCCAGACATGACTGAAACAACAGAATAGTAGTGATAACATTTTTTGAACCTCTTAATATTTCAATATTCTTATCTGTAAAATAAGGACTTTGTACCAGATGATCTTTAAGGTCCCTACATATGATCCCATGGTATGTGTGCTGAGTTAAATCATCCATTTTCCAAAGTTTATTTTGGATTCCAAATTCCTTGAAATCAGGCAAAATCTTTTTTGTTTCTGATGAAGACAGAATGGGGTCACACCACCAGGGCACTTAATAAATATGTCTGAACATAGAAATGATGATTTCACAATTGGGCAACCTTAACTAAAGTTAAGTAAGTTCTGTAAATCACTGGCAGGAGCAAGATGACAGCTGGCTGGGGATGGGACTGGGAGTTGGTGAGAGAGTTGATGTGCTTTGTTCATTGGGAAAATTTATAGTACAAATGATAGTGACAAAGAGACTTGATTACTTTTATATGGCTAAAAAAGCACCAAAGGTTAAATTTTTTGTCTCAGTGCTTCCCTCAAAGTAGGTCCAATTCTATAGAAGATCCATTTGCCTTTTGATAATAGCAACAACTAAAGTTTATATAGTTATTTAGGGTATTCAGAGCACATTATATATGTTATTTCATTTGATCCTCACAACAGCCTTGTGAGACAGGCTCTATTGTTATCACTAATAAAGAAAAGAAAATGGAAGTTGACAGAGGCTAATTGATTTTTCTACAGTCATACAACTGATTGGCATCTGAGGTGGGATTTGAATATAGGTTTCTCTGACTCCAAACCAATCCCCTATTTACCACTAGAGGAACATTTACAGCAAGTATAGGTTTAATCTGTATAAGATTGCCTGCCATTATCCTTTACTCATTTCTTTTATGGAAGTCGTTCTATATCTGTTTCACCTGAACTTGCATTTTTACATCATTTAATGATTAATAACAGTACTAATCCCTGAAAGAATTACTATTCCTCCCTCTGCACTCACTAGAAAATGTGAAAGCTTATGTCCATGGCCATAAGAATCATGGAAGTTCTTATTTTCATGATGGAAGGGAAGGGAAATATCATCTAGTTCAATTCTTTTGTTTTATAAACAAAAGAAAGATTCAATAACTTACTCATTGTTATACAACTAAAAGTGTCAAGTCAAAGCTGGGACTAGATTCCAGCTTTTCTTATCTGAGGTCAGTGTACTTTTCATTAATATGTGATCACCATTTTGAAAGTTAGGGAAAGAATGCTGCAGCAATAAAAAGACTATGACAGGAATCAGAAGAATTAAGTTTTAGTATTGGCTTTGTTATTAACAAGTTGCACAACTCTTGGTAATTCACTTCATTTAGCCATTGGTTTCTTCATCTGCAAATTCAGGGATTAGTATAGACTGATCTGAAATATCTCTGGGATCTAACATGATTACTCTGAAGGAAGAAGTAGGAAGTTGTCTTCTAAATTGTCTATAGCTATGTAGTTGAAGGATCATTGTTGTTTGTCCTTCATTTTTGAAGATGACCATGACAGAGGTGAGGAGATGCCATAACCTGCAAGTGAATTGGATTTGAGAGAGAGAGAGTTATGCAAGATCCCCAGCTTAACTTTTTCTTCTGAGACATCTGGGTCCAGTGGCAAGATATAGATCAGGATAACTGGAGATCTGAAGGGAGGCAGTTCTTTAACCCACAAAGTCACATTCAAAGGGACAGCCATTTAAGTTAAAGATCAGGGAGGGTGTTAAACATTCCTGTCCACACACATACATACAATATAGAATATGCCCCTGATGCCAACCTATAGGCGTACTGTTGCTCTTTTTCAATTAGATGACCCTCCTTTTTTTGAGATTACAGCGTTTGGTTGAAGTGCTCAGCAAGATGAGAGTTCTTTGTAGTCCTTTCTAGGTTTCATCCAAGATCTCTGCCTCAGCCCCTCCTCCTGCCTCCTGAGTGGTTATTAAAATGCTCTATGAAAAGAAGAACATAAATGTTCTCCATCTAAAAAAATTAAAGTCATTCTGCATTGAATAAAACTGCCTTTTTCCTTTAGGGCTAGAGCCAAGTCATGGACATTTTTGGAGTTGTTTTCAAATATGCAACCTTGTGACTTTACACATGGTTTGCATTTTAAAAGCTGTGTCAATTTCTAGTAATGGTATTTTAAGTGAACAAGAACCTCCAGGGAAGACAATGGATATTTTTGAGGAGAAGTTGGAATCTGAAGGTGAAGGGTGGCAAGTGTACAAGTGTATTAAGGCTAAAAGGAGTGGGGGAAAGCATCTTACTCAATAGCCATGTGTACCTGATTGATGATATAGTGCAGAGGCACTAGAGAGAATTCAAAAATTCTGCTTTCCTTCCCTTCAAGACATTTACATTTTAATGCTAAATATTTTTTTAAAATGCATTTTGTTTCATTTTTAGATTATGGTGCCTTTTATTTATGAATAAGGAGAAAAAAATTGGCCAGGAAGGGAAGACACTATCTCATATGGTTGTTTTATTTATTTTATTAAAGGAATACTTGGAAGAAACATTTATTCAAGATGTGGCCATCTCTCCCCATAGTTCCATTTAAATTGACTGCTTAGAATTTTTCCACAACATAACACATCATTAGATGTAGATAATACAATGCTTTTCACTGGAACAAAGATGCCTCAGAGTTGCCTGACGAGTCTCTGAAAAACTATGAAAGAAGCTTGGATTTTTTCAACTAGAGAGATGAAACAAGAAAATCTATTCTGCCCCCTCCCCTCGAGCTCCCACCCCTTTATCTCTTAGCTTGTTTTTCTGTTTCATTGTCTTTGTTTCTTTCTGCGTCTCTGTGTTATCTTTGTCTCTGTATCTTTCTGTCTCTCTGTCATTCTATATATTTCTTTCTCTGTCTCTCTCTGTCTGTCCTACTCCCTTCCCCAAATTGTTTCTCTCTGTCTATGATAGTGGGGATATATTTAGAGCTCAAACTAGCAATTCTTTCACGTGGAGCAACAAGAGAGGGAGTAAAGACTAAGGAGTGGTGTTGATATAGTGGGCTATCTGACCATAGGCATAGTTTTACTGAGAGAGGGGCCAGTCTCTTTTCTAGTGAATTTGGAACTTATTCCTAAGGGATTGATTGACTAAGATAGGCCCTGGGGAAGGAGTCCATGGTTTAAGAACTCTGGGGAAAGAAAGAAAAGTAGTTGTATAACACGTTGTCATGAATTAGGCATGAATTTAGAAGTGCATATACATATAATCTCTCACTGTTTTTATATAAGAAGACAATCATTTGGGTAGGATGGGGCAAAGTTTGCATTTGGATAGAATCTTGGAGAAACTCTGCAACAGGGTGAATATATTAAGAATTTGGCTTTGTTGGAGAACTGTGGGTAAAAATATTTTAAATGTGCTGTTAGATTCTCTAGGGTGATTTCATTCCATCTCATAACCAAATTTGTCTGGTTTGTTTGTTTTAGTTTCTTAAGTAAAACAATGGTACAAATAGGATTTAATGAGAAAAAATCTGTTTTATCTTGAGATTTTTAGGAGCAAAATCAGAGTTAAAATCTGGTTACTTGTCTCTACCTTGCTCAAACAAATTATCTGCTCTTTCCTAGGTCTAAGATCTCTTTCCAGAAAATTTCTTTTAAAAAAATGTGCTTTAATCCTTAGGTTTGATTCTGGCTTAAAAAAATGTGCTTTGCTGCGTTTTCCCCACTATTATAATTTCTGAATATTATTCCTTTCTTCCATTTCTTGTACAGAGGGGAACTTCCTCTGGCTTTCATTTGCATTTTCAATAGGAAGAAAAATTATGTATCCTCTCCACTCCTCCCACCCTAGGAAATCCTGCAAATGTTCTCCTGTTATTATCAAGGGCAACCAGCTAAGTGTTAAAGTAAATGGAGAGTTGACCCCAGAGTCTTGAAAACTTGAATTCAAATTCAACTTCAGACATGTATTGATCACCTGACTCTAGGTAACTCACTTTTCTTCCCTTTGTATTAGTTTTCTTATCTGTAACATCAGGATAATTAATAGCACTAATCTGATAGGATTATTGTGAGAATCAAATAAGATAATATCAAAATGCCTGGCATATTGAAAGCATTATATAAATGTTAGTGATGATGATGATGATCCTCTCATTTTTTCTAGGCTTTCAACTTAGCTTT
The DNA here is from genome assembly GCF_016432865.1 of Antechinus flavipes. Classification (NCBI taxonomy): domain Eukaryota; kingdom Metazoa; phylum Chordata; class Mammalia; order Dasyuromorphia; family Dasyuridae; genus Antechinus; species Antechinus flavipes. The sequence continues at coordinate 226,380,054 of NC_067400.1, forward strand.
CATCTCTGACTTTTCACTCTCTGTCCATATTCATTCTATCACCAAGGACTATCTATTTCACCATCATCTCTCAAATACTCCCTTTTCTCTTCTCTGACGCTGCTACTATAATTTAGGCCCTCATCATTTCAAGTCTAGATTATTGCAATAATGTGTTGGTGGGTCTGTCTGCCTCAAGTCTTTCCCCATTCCAAACCAATTTTCTTTCATACACTAAAGTGGTTTTCATAAAGTGCAGGTCTGACCTTTCCCTCTTTCTGCTCAATAAACTCCAATGGCTCCCTATTACTTCCAGAACCAAATAAAGAATGCTCTGCTTGACATACCAAGCCTTTCATAACCTAGTCTTCTCCTACTTTTCCAGTCTTTTTACACCTTACCCTTTAACATTTTAAACATCAAGAAACATAGACATTTTTCTGTACAAAGAAGAACAGAAAGGGGAACTGAATATGAAACTTTGAATTTCTATTATATAAGTTTTTTTTTTTTTGGAGAGGAGATTATTACACTTAATATAATAGAATCTAAACTTTTCAATTTGTGTCCCTTTTTGACCTTTCTTTTGCTCTTTTTTGTATATTCTTTAATGTTTTATTAATGGTTTTCTGTTCATTTTGTATATCACTATTATAGCCTACCATCTCTATTTCCCTATTCTTCAACATAGAGGTAATCTCTTGTAACAAATATACATGGTTAAGCAAAGCAAATCCATTATCCATACCTGAAAATGTATGTGTCATTTTCAACTTCTGGTCCTTCAGGTTCTTTGTTAAGAAATGAGAATCCCACTTTTCCATCAGTCTAGTAAATTCATGATTAGTCACTGCATTAATCAGCATTCTAAAATCTTTCCAAAAAGCCTTTCTTTATATTATGTAAGTTATTCTCTTCTTTCTTCTCAAGTCATTTTACTTCACTTCATATCAGGATCCCCAAATTTCTGTGATTCTGTCATATTCATTATTTCTTATAGTATGGTAATATTCCATTGCTTTCATGTACAGAATTTGTTTAACCAAGTCCCCAGTTATTGAAAATTCCCTATATTTTCAGTCACTTATTTATTATTTTTACATAGCAAAAAAGTAGAAATAAAGTGGGTATATTTAACTTATGAACCCTTCATTTATACTTTAAATAGAAAGAAAAATTATTTAGGGGTTGGAGTTTCATTTTTCCAGGCCTGAAGCAACTGACAGGAAAGATGTCAGTAAGAGTGAATCCAAATGCTGGAGTATCATGTGATTTGTGAGAATTTCTGCCTAAAAAAGAAGTCAGTTTTAATTTTGAATTCTGGAGAAGAAAATACTCAGTAGCAAGTAGACAAATGATAAGAAAGCAGTTTTAACTTCTCTCGTGGGTTCTAATGGAAAACAAGTATGATTCATTTTAGAGGAGTTCAAATGTTCAAAGGAAAAAGTGCATTAAAAGAAAAAAAAAACCTTACATATATCAAAGCAAAAAGATGACAAAGAAAGTGAAAGAATAGAGAGAGTAGAGGAGTCAGAACAGTGTGAGTGTGTATGTGTGTGTGTGTGTGTGTGTGTGTAAACAATTCACAGCAAATTTATTTTCACTTACAAATACTACTACTTATTACCTTGGTGATCTGAGGTAAGGGGCTTGATCTTTTTGAGCCTCGGTACCCTAATTCATAAAATAAGAATATTGGACTATATGGCCTCTGAAGTCCCTTTCAGCTTTAGGTCTATAATCCTATAATCCTTTGGGATTCTTCACATTCTCTTTAAAACCTTTGCTTTAAAGAAGACTAACAAATAGGAAATGGTGAAAGCTAGGTGGTACAATTGCATCAGGAAGACTGTGCTTCCTGAGTTCAAATCTGACCTCATACTCTTACTAGCTGTGTGATCCTAGGCAAGTCACTTAACTTTGTTTGTCTCAATTTTCTCATCTATAAAATGAGATTGAGAAGAAATGGTAAACTATTACAGTATCCTTACCAAGAAAACCCCAATGGGGTCACAAAGAGTTGGACATAACTGAAAAAAAATTAGGAAAAATACAGTGTTACTAAAATTTATACCATTAGTAGGAAAATAACAAAAGATCAAAATAACATTCGTCTGTGGCAAACTTTTTTAAACCAAAGCTGAAATGCCTTTTTGTATCAATCACAGGAGTAGGTCTTTTTGATGCTTGAAAACATGGAATGTTTCCAATTGTCTCAAAGAGAAAGGGACTTTTGTTAAAATTTGGGAGGTATGTTGAGTGTGAGGGAAAAGTATCTGTTGAAAGTCATGAAAAGGATGTATTTTAAAGTAAAGAAGATTCTGAACTTATTTTCAGGGAGACCTGGATTCAACTCTCACCATTAGATACATAGTAGCTCAATGATCTTAGACAAGCTACTTAACTTTGAACATCACTTCTTTTGTTACTAGATAAACTGCTTAACTTTGAGTGTCAGTTTCTTTTAACCTCAGTTTCTCCATCTGTCAAATGAGGATCTTGGACTCAATAACTATTAAACTCCCTTCCAGTTTTAATTCCAGTGATCTATGAAAGTCATGTCTATGGAGTCTAGAATGATTGTGAGAAAAATGTCCAATAGCCTTAAAGTTTTTTAGGGAGATGGCATCATGAACAAGGAGCTCTGGTTTCTCTTTCTTCATTAAAGAATCCATTAAGGAATGTGGGGAACACTTTGGGAAACTATGACAACTGAACCTTTCCTCATGGTTTGAGAACTCTCTCCCTATCTTCTTTTCCTGCTTGTATTCTCCATGATGTCCATAACTAAACACTGATGTGGAGGTGGAGATTGCCTCCACAGAGTAAAAGTATATACATAGAAATAGGAGAATCCTAAAATAATTTAGGTAAATAAATCCATATTTGTGGATTGAAGGCTCAGAGGACTAGAACTTTAAGGGAAATTAAAAGTGATCTAATCCAACCCTTTCCTTTTAAACACGTAGAAACAAGGTTTAAGCAATTTGTCCACAGTCACAGAGGTGGTATATAGTAAAGTTAGGATTTGAATACATGTCCTCTTGGTCACAAATTCAGTGTTCTTTCCACAGTTTTATGACTAGGAAAGGGCATAATCTAATTTAGAGGCAGAGAGATTGGATCAAAGGCTGAAAAGTCCTAAGCTATATTCCAAAGGGTTGGAGATCCAATGATAGCAGAGAGGGGGAAGGAAAAAGTTGATGTTCAAAGGACCATACGATCAGTCAACAAGCATTTATTAAGTATCAACTACTGTGTTAAGTGCTAGAGACAGAAAGAAAAGCAGAAAATAGTCCCTATGCTCAAGGAACTCACGGTTCAATGTATCCTAGATTTAGAACTAGAAGAGACCATAGAACAGAAGTAAAGAAACAAATCTTTATTAAACATTTGTTTGTATTGTATCCCTAATACTTAGCACAGTACCTGACAAAATAAATTATTTAATAAATATGTATTTATTGCTTGATAAGGTATCAGACTTGGCAGATATCTAAATGATTAGCAGGAATCTAAATGGTTATATAGCAAGATCAGCTCAGAGAATTACTTCTTCTGAAAGTTAGTTTAGTGTCAAATACTTTATAGTCTGCAGTTTTTTGTGGCTTGCCTTTGTGATCTGATCTGGGACTTTTGGGGCAGCTAGGTGGAGAAGAGAATAGAATGCTGGATCTAGAGTCAGGAAGAACTATCTTCCTGAGTTCAAATCTGAGATCAGATTTAGTAGCTAGAAAAGGAAATGACAAACTATTCCTGTTTCCTTGTCAAGAAAACCTCAAATGGGGTCACAAAGAGTCATAAATGACTGAAACAAGTAAAAACAACTACATAGACTCTCCATCCCCAAACCTGACCCAGCAATACAATTATTATTATCCAAGTCTGGATAATGGTAGCTCGAGAAGGAAATAGCACACTACTCCTGTTTCTTTGCCAAGAAAACTCCAAATGGGGTCACAAAAAGTTATAAACAACTGAAACTAGTAAAAACAACAACATAGACCCAACAATACAATTATTATTACCCAGACTTGGGATGTTATTGGTGTAAAGATCTTATAGTGGGGGGAAAAATCTCCCCCCTTAATGCAGATTAATGAGTACTAAGGCAGCTAGGTGGTACAGTAGATAAAGTGTAGAATTTAAGAGTCAGGAGAGAATTCTACCTCAGATGCTTGATAGTAGTGTGACTAGAGGCCACTGTCTCTGTCTGCCTCAGTTTCCTCATTTGTAAAATGCAGATAATATTTCTGAAGGTTATTATAAAGACAAAATGAGATGATATTTGTATAATGTTTGGCAAACCTTAAAATATTGTATTGTGTTGGCTATTATTTTTTATAGTTCTAAAGGTACTTAGGGATACTGAGAAGACTATGGCTATGTGTGGTGTTCTTTTTCTTCTTTAAAATATATATGTGAGTTCTCTCTGGGGGAGAGGTGCAGGTTTCTCGGGGGAGGTTTTCTTGGAGGCAGCCTTAGTGTCAGTTCAGATCAATAATTATCCCAAATGCAGCCAGCTGGTAAAAATACAAACGTTTATTTTCTCCTTCCAAAGTAGCCTGGTTAGTTGAGGCCTCTCTCTCTGCTTGGTTCCAAGAGCTCCCTCCGAATGTCTCCAAATCCAAAAGTTTGTCCTTCAGCCTCTGCCTCTGCTTTCTTCAGCCTCCAGAGCCAGCACCAAGTTGAGTCTGTCTTGTCTCTGAGAGAGCCTTCTCAATCTTCACTGAACTCTCCATTCCTAGCTTCTTCCTCTGAAAACTCTTCTTCCGCCACCAGCCAGCCAAGTGGAAAATATTCTAATGAATCACTCTTCACTGGCTTATATATGACTCTTCTGAGAGAATGGGATTATGGGTTTTCTCCCATAGTGCTCTCTGGCCCTAAGAGCTTCAAGGGAGGTGTGAATTCAGATATCTCATACTAAACCCTGAAATTTCCCAAATGTGTGAACTCCAATGAGTAAAGGTACAAACACAAGCATTGTATCAATTAGTACTACTTAGTACCTTGCTTCAGGTTCTAGCCCAAAACATCTCCTTGTAAAATCAGATCAATAATCTATCAACTCTAATGAGTTAGCAGTTTGTAAAGATTCCAACAGTTATGCAGCTACTTTATGTCAAAGACAGGACTTGACCCTATGTCATACTCCATTCAATATGCCAAAGATTGAAATTTTTTTGCAATTGAAAAAAATGAATGATAGTTTGACTTTATTTAATTAATGGTTAAAAAAAACACAGTATACTTTTAATATTGTAATAATTACAAAATAATTTGATCTTATAATAAAAATAAGTGTAATGGTAATATTTTGATAATATAATACTCCAATATTCAAATACTATAAATATAAAAAGGCACAACAAAAATACAAGAAATCAATATTTATTTCTCATTAGAAATTCATTATTAGATACAATAACAACCAAACAGAAAGCAATAAACCCAAATTTATAATTTCATTGTTGTTTGCTGATGATTTGTTTCTAGTCATATCAACTCTTTGTTACCTGATTTGGGAGTTTTCTTGGCAAAGATACTTGGGTGGTTTACCATTTCCTTCTCCAGCTTGTTTTACAGTTGAGGAAACTGAGGCAAGCAGGGTTAAGTGACTTGCTCAGGATCACATAGTTGATAAATGTCTGAGTACAGATTTGATCTCAGGTCTTCCTGATTCTGTGCCTGGACCTTATAAAAAAAATCAAACAATTTTTTCTTAATTAAAAGAAGGAAATAAAGTCAGATTTATAAAAAGGATTATGTGTATATGTACATGTGTATGTGGGTGTGTGTATGTGTGTATTTAGTTTCTGTGTCTGGTCTCTTCAATGATAGATTCATTGACTATAGATTCCTGCTCCATCTAACAGATGGCACAGAAGATAGAGCGCTGGGCACAGTGTCAGAAAAAGCCTGATCTCACCAAATCACTCAGATATTAACTATGTGTGATCCTGAGCAGTCATTCTGTCAACCTCAATTTTTCTCAGCTTTAAAAATAGGGATAATAATACATGACAAGATCATCTGGCTACAAAGGAAACATCTACCTCACAAGGTTATTTTGAGGATTAAATGAGATAATATTTGTAAAACACTTAGTGAGTGCCTGGTATGTATAGGGGCTTATTTCTTTCCCTGCCCTATTCTTCTTTCCCCTCCACACCATTAATTTCCTTTTAAAGTGGCAATACATTGGTTAGACTTTTAGTCTAAATGACACAGATTCATTTTCCAGATCATAGCTTCCATGAATATGTTTGAACCTCTCATGGGTCAAATATTAGGGTAGTGAATATTTCAGTCTTTTTTGTTGATTCTGACCATTTCCAAATATCACTTTTCCAAAAACATATTGTGATTGCTAAGTTCTTAGGTATAGCTGCTAGGTCTAGCTGAAGAGACTCCTATAGATCAGGAACCTCATTGGCCTCTGACATTTTTTAACTAATTTGTTTAAAATACATTTGTGTGATAGAGTGATGACTCTAATGGATGAAATGGCAGCCAATGTTGAAGGAACATTTCATTTGCCAAAAAATCATCCTATACACCCCATAGTCCCCAAAGCTTGTCCCCAGAGCCAGCTTTTCTGCTTGCATTCAAAACAAAGCAAATTAATCTGGCTTTATGGATAAAAGGCTCTAAGAACAAAAAAGGTAGATACCTGACATGCTACCCTGGTAGAAGGTTTCTTCATTAGGAATTTCCACCACCAATTAAATCATTGATATAGATAATAATAATATTATTTTGTTTGGGGATTGTCTAGATTTGTGACATATGTGATATTTAATGACTATATGCCTTTCTTCCCCAGTCTATTGCTATTGTCTAAAATTCTCTCTCTCTCTCTCTCTCTCTCTCTCTCTCTCTCTCTTTTTGGTTTGTTTTTAGGTTTTTTTGGTGAGGAAATTGATGTTAGATGACTTCCCCAGAGTTACATGACTAAGTGTCAAGTGCCTGAGACCAAATGTGAACTCAAATTTTCCTGACTCCAGGATTAGTGCTCTATCTACTGTGCCACCTATCTGCCTCTACTCTGTCTTCAAAACATAAACAATCTTGTAGTAATTTAAAAATCCAATTACACAATTAGTGACATCCATTAGTCATCTTTTTCTGGATAGGAAGGGAGACCAATGAATATTGGGAACTTGGGAGGAACAAAATATGGAAGAGGGTCAAAGTTTGGGAGGCTAGTAGGAAAAGGCTACATCATAGAAAAGTTTTGTCTAGGTTAGTCCTGAGCTTCTCAAAGAGCCATTCTAAAACTGAATTTTAGGTTAAATTCCCTATAGCCCTGTTTCCAAGATATACCTTCAGTTTTTTCCTTCTCAGCCATGGTACTTGAAACAACTGTAGGTAATTGGATGTCACAGAGGCTAGAGTGCCAGGCCTGGACTCAGGAAGTCTTGAATCCAAATCTAGCTTCAGACATGTATTAGCTGTGTGACCCTGAGCAAGTCATTTAATCTGTTTGCCTCAATTTTCTCATCAGTAAATTGGGGATAATAATAGTACCTACTTTTCATGGTTGTTTTAAGGATCAAATGAGATAATTGTAAAGTAAATTCAATTCATTCAATGTAACAACCACTTATTAAGTACCTACTATAAATGGATAGATGCTAATGGATGCTAGAACAAAAAACCCGAAATTCTCTCTGTGCTTAAGGGAATTTCATTTTACTGGAAAGAATAAAATATTATATGTATTATAAACAACACACATACATACACACATACACACATATATATAAAGCCAAAAATATATACACACATTATATCCATATCCATATGCACATACATATGTAATCATGTACAAATATGTTTATATACATCTGCATATATCTATCTCTGTCTTTATCTTTGTCTCATACCTCTATGAATATATCTCTATATATGCATAGTTTCTCTACCAATTTCTATATCTCCTATTTCAATCTATCTACATATATATCTATATATGTACTTTTGTATTTCTCTATTTCTTTCTATCTCTATCTTTAAGGATATGTAGCTATCTCTATTTCTCTCTTTCTATGTGTGTAGCTCTTTCTCTGTGTGTGTGTGTCTCTGTCTCTGTCTTTTCCTCTTCCCCCTCCCCTTCTCTTGCCCTCTCTCTCCTTTCTCTATATGTTTTACCTCTTTAACTGGGTCTGATGAATGTGGAGAATAAATCAATAGTCACCAAAATGTGTACATAACTGCTGGATTGAGGAAAAGTTATTCAGAGTTAATTGAGATCCTTTTCCATACTGAGTAGTTATTACTTGATGAACAACTGGACAATCTCAGAAGTAATTTTGTGTTGTGTCTGAAGGAATGATAAATAACCATATAACTTTGTAGATATATCCCTCCTTCCCAGCCTCTCTGGTAATAAGCAATAAAATGATCCAAATATACTTATATCTCTTGTTACTAACTCTCTTCACGTCAAAGGAAGATTTAGGCTCTACATTAGATCTTTCCTTGTTACGTGCCCTCTTCCTTATAACCATGAAGACTGGATCGCAATACAGCTAAAATTTTGTTTAATGAAAATAATTCTAAAGAACTGGTTTCATTCTATTGTTGAACAATTTGTAAATATTTCCATAATAACAGCAAATGTTTTAACAGGATTTGGCTTCTACATTGGCCTGAGGTCACAGCACATTGTTATTGTTTAGAACTAAATTAACTGAAGCCTTTGAAAAAAAATTATTGTGAATTTTGCAGTTACTGAGTTCAGGCAGACCAGTCCAAAAGTAAGGGCCTACTGATAAATACAGGATGTTTGGAGTTTGAACAGTCAACAGAATTTCAAGTTTGGAAGGGACTTCAGAGATTATAATCCAAACTATATCTTTTACAACATTTCCATCAAAGAAGTGATTCAGTCTTCACCTGAAGATCCTATAGTGAAAGGGCTAGTGGATCCAATGCATATAGCAATAAGTATGAAGTCAAGAAGATAAGTTCAAATTCTTCCTCGGATGTTTGCTAGCTCTATGATTGTGGAGAAGTCTCATAACCTTTCTAAAGCTTAGTTTTCTCATTTGTATAATTGGGATAATAATAATAATACTTCATGAGGTTGTTTGGAAGATCAAATTAGATAATAAGTTTAAGGCACTTTGAAAATTTTGAAGCACTATTCAAATACTAGTTAGCTATTTTTATTAGTAGTACTAAGTAGGACAGCTCATTCTATTTTTGTATAGTATCAATTGCTAAAAAATTTTTTTCCACTTAACATCTGGAGACTAAATTTACTTTAAATATAGGTATTGAAACCTGTAATTGTGATGGCTTTATCTAAAGATTATTTAGATGTGATGAGCATATAATGGGGGCCTTCCCCACCACCACCTTATCACTCCTCCAACTCCACGTCCTTCACATACCCAAGGATGTTCAATTGCCATTTTTTTATTCTAAGGCTTCAAACCTCAGAGCCCCAAGGCAACAAGTTATGCTTCATGGGGTTAAGAGAGGGAGAAAAGAGCCTAATTACATAGAAATCACATTTTACTGGTGTAAATAATTGAAGGACCTTCTAAAAAGTCATTTATACCTTCAGGGCAGGGAGGAAGTGAAATAGCTTAGTAACCATGCCATCTTAATTTAATAATCTTAATGTGAGCTGTTTTTGCCTTAATAAATGTTTTCAAATCTTGGCTTCAATATTCTTTTTCTTCCTGTCTTTTCCCGGAAATTTCTGATGTTGTGCAACGTACAAGACAAAAATCATAGCACATTTTGGTTTGACATTTTGAATAAAAATGACGCATAAAAAGAAAGTAGTACAGACTAACTATGTGTTGTCTATTTGTGGGGAGAAAAGAATGATAATGTCATTCAGAATTATGATGCTCTTTATTTTGGCTCATTTTGAGCTCAAAGTTAATTCATTGTTAATTCATGTGTTAGAAATGTAGAAATGTGGAAAAGATTTATAATCACTTACATGGAAATTTTTGCGAATTTATTATCAACTACATTCAAGTTCAATAAACATTTTTGTAATATCTACTCTTTACCCAGGCACTGTGCTAAGCACTGAAGATACAGTTACTACAAAGAAATACAGTCCTCATTCTCAAGCAGCTTATAGTCTAAAGTAGGAGACAATATACATTGATGTCCTCAGGAATAAAAGTTCTTTTTTTTTTTTTTAATTTAGTTGGTCAAAATACCCGAATAATCGACTTGTCAATAAACATTTAAGTGCAAAAAATGACTTTCCCACTATAAGACTCAGTTTCCTCAATTGCAAAATGAGGGATTTAGACTAGATGACCCCTGTGATCCTTTCTAGCTCTAAATCCCATGATTCTTATGTTTAGTGCTTTATATTGACAAAATACTTTTATATTCCCTATGATATTGTTTCATTTCAATTGTGTCCAACTCTTGGTGACCCTATTTGGAGTTTTCTTGGCAAAGATACTAGAATGGTTTGACATTTTTTTCTGCAGCTCATTTTACAGATAAGGAAACTGAGGCAAACAGGAATAAGTCACAGAGAACTATCTGAGGTCAGATTTGAATTCCCAAAGAGGTGTCTTCCTGGCTATAAACACAGAGCTTTTCCCACGGTGCCATCTAGCTTCCCAAATCCTTTATATCCTCATAAAAAAAAATATCTGAGACATGGAAAAATGATTTGCCCAAAAGTTATCTAGTTAGTGACTAACACAAGTCTAGAACCCTACTTTTCTGACCTGGGTGCAATGTGTTCCCTGTTAGAGCACCAGCTAGCAAAATTATCATATGAATAGTTGCTATTTTTTTAAAAGAGATGTTATTTATATTGTATAATGATCAACTTTGAATGATTTAGTTATTCTGAGCAATACAGTAATCCAAGACAATTCCAAAGCACTTACGATAAAAATGCTATCCACTAATAGAGAAAAAAAAAACTGATGAAGTCTGAATGCAGATTAAAACATATTTTAAAAAAGAAAACTTCATCTGTTTATTTTTGCAACATGGCTAATATGAAAATATGTTTTGTATGACTGCACATATATAATACAGATCTAATTATTTGATGTTTCAGAGAAGGAAAAAGGGAGAAAGGGAAGGAGAGGATTTGGAACTCAAAATTATAAAAAAAATTAAAATATTTTTACACATAATTTGAAAGAAAACATTTTTTAAAATTTCACAAAAAGATACTGCTTTTCAGTGTCTCTACTAGGTCTATATCCCAAAGAGATCATAAATGAGGGAAAAGTACCACATGTCCAAAAATGTTTGTGGCAACCCTTTTTGTAGTGGAAAGGAACTGGAAACTGAGTGGATACCCATCAGTTGGGAAATGGCTGAATAAGTTATGGTATATGAATGTAATGGAATATTATTATTCTATAAAAAATAATCAGCAGGCTGATGTCAAAAAAATCTGAAACTATAAACTGATGCTGACTGAAGTGAACAGAACAAGGAAAACCATACATAGTAACAAGATGACTATGTAAGGATCAACTGTGATGGACTTGACTCTTCTCAACAATATGGTGATTCAAGGCAATTCCAAAAGACTTTTGATGGAAAATGCCATCCTCATCCAGAGAGAACTCTGAATATGGATTGAAGCATAGTATTTTCATTTTTTGTTTGTTTTTTCTTTCTCATGATTTTTTTCCCCTTTGGTCTGATTTTTCTTCCACAACATGATAAATATGGATATATGTTTAGAAGAATTGAATGTTTAATCTATATCAAATTGTTTGTTATCTTGGGGTGGGGGAGAAGAGAAGAAAAAGAGAAAAAAATGGAACATAAAGTTTTGCAAAGGTGAATGGTGAAAAATATTTTTGCAAGTATTTGGAAAGATAAAATGCTATTTAAAAAAGATGCTGCTTATCTTTCAGCATCTGAAGAGGTTGCTGTAAATAAAGTAAATAAGGATGGTGTGAAAGACACAATACAATTTCCTTTGCTTTTCTATTTCCCAAAGCCAATGCTGACTACAGCATTCTAGTTATTTTAGTCAATCTAGTGAAGAATGGGTTGAGGCAGTGTTGATTTGGATAGTCAGTTTTATTTCTTCAATGCTTTCTTATATAGTTCTTTGTTGCTATTCATATCAAAGCTTTACTGATAATGTTCTGTATTTCTTGTTTTCTAAATCAACAGAAAAAGAGAACTCATTCTATTGTAGTTACCTAGCTACTATGACATATTTACAAAATTGTTCATTCCCTGCTAGGAGGCTCCACATTTTCTGACCATGTCTGTGATGACTGCGTATTTAAAATCAGCCGGAGTCAGGAATTCAGGTTAAGGGAAAAATCTTCAATCTTTAATCTCAGGAGAGAGAATTCTCAGTACAGGTGAAGAAGGATTGCGATAGCAATATGGGCAGCTGCCACAGAAAGCCAGCTAGCAGAGGGGGATTGGAGGTAAAGGGCCATGGCGATAGCAATACGAGCAGCTATGTTAAGACACCAGCCAGCAGTCTCTCTTTCCACTTCCCTTTCCACTCCCTTGCCTCCACCCACCAAAATCATCATTTCTTATACAAGACATCAGGACTTGCACAAAGAATGGGTGGGGGCCATTCTTTCTCCAAGCATATATATTAATAGAGTATGGTCCAATTACTATTTAGCCTCATATGCTTGGGACCTCAGTGCATCAACTCAAGCCTCAGCCCATTACATCTCCCACTTTCTTTTGTTTTAGAACACAGGTGGTCATGCCATCCCTGACTCCTCAGGGAGGCCAGAGCCCCCAAGGGGAGGTGATCACGACCCCCTGACTTCTCAGGAAGGGAGGTGAAAGAACTAAAAAGGAGATAATCACGCCCTCCCTGACATCTCAGGAAGGGAGATGAAAAGCACCAAAGGGAAGTGGGGGTTGCTAGCAGGTTTCTGGGCTGAAGGGTCTTATTATGCACAAACTCATCAGCATGGGAGGTATTACACAAGCACATAGCAATAACGCAGAGGCTATTAGTGATGACTCTCCCCACAGTACAGTCTTGATGTGGTATAACAAACATGAATTGTACACACAAGTAACAGTATAACAAACAATATAAATCAACATAGTGTTGTAAAAGATTGCCAGAAGTCCTAGAAGGAGAGTATGTAAACAGCAGTCACACATATGCCTTCTTCAGCAGCCAAGAGATAGTCCAAAACCAATCTATTGTCCATTGTTTCACATATCAGGGAATCTAATGATCCCCCCAAGTTTTTGAAGTCCTGCAAAAGTCTTTTTATGTGTTAGGGGAATCCAATGATCCCAGCAGATTTTGAAGTCTTATCATTTCTCAGAAAATCCAATGATTCCTGAGGCTTTCAAGTTTTATGTCTCAAAGAATCCAATGATTCCTGAGGGTTTTCAAGTCCTACAACAATCTTATGTCTCAGAGAATCCAATGATTCCTGAGGGTTTTCAAGTCCTACAACAATCTTATGTTTCAGAGAATCCAATGATTCCCGAGGGTTTTCAAGTCTTACAACAATCTTATCATGTCTCAGAGAATCCAATGATTCTTGAGGATTTTGAAGTCCAACAGTCTTCTATGTCCATGAGTCAAATGCCATAACTGCCATGCTCTTTCAAAGGTGAGCACAATCAGCAATATCAGGTGGTTCTACCCGATATTTCTTGGGTCTTCTCCTTTGTTTCAAGGGTCTGCTCCATCTCTCTGCGATGGACAAGGTGAACACGGCTTGTTGGCACCCATCTGATTCCTTCTCCACCTGTAGAGATACAAGCAAACCCTCTCCCCCAAGCAGTTAGCCTATCTGGTCCCTTCCATTCATCACTTTCTGGATCTCTCCACATCACCTGGCGATTATCTAAAGATAGTGGAGCTGCTCGCACTGGACACTGCCCTTCCAGTGGGTTATAAAACCTGTCTGCCAAAGCCAGTGCATCTTTGTCAAAAATCAAGAAGTTAATAGTATAAAGGGTTAGATTTAGTAGTTCTCTATGGTTACCTGTGGCTCTCCCTTTCTTTTGATTTTGGAGCAACATCTTAATGTCTCTGTTTCTCCTCTTTACTATTGCCTGTCCTTGAGATTTAAAGGGTATGCCAGTGGTGTGTAAAATCTTATACTGTGCACAAAAGTGTGCAAAATGTTTGGAGGTATATGTAGCACCATTGTCTGTTTTTATTGCTTGTGGCACACCCATAATTGCAAATGCTTGGATGAGGAATTCAGTGACCACTTGGGCTGTCTCTTTTGCTGATGGTATTGCAAAAGTGAATCCTGTAAAGGTATCTACTACAACTTGGATAAAAGATAGACAATCAAAAGACTTAAAATGGGTCATATCCTTTTGCCAGATTCCATTGGGTTTCAAACCATGAAGGTTCTTTCCTGGAGGCAATGTAGGAGCATGGAAAGGAAGGCAAGCTGTACAGCTTTTTACTATGCTCTAGTTTCCTCTTTTGTTATCCCAAATTGTAAATGTAAAGCTAAAGCATCCTGATGGTATTTAGAATGGGATTCCTGAAATAAAGGAGTACTGGCTAACATAGTTAAAAGGCTATCTGCCTTTGAATTTCCATCAAAAATAGGACCTATAAGTCCACTATGTGAGTGGACATGCAAGATATAAATCTTTCCTGGATGCTTTCTCACGTGCTCCTGAAGTTCCTTAAAGAGCTGATATATATTAGAAGCTGCAAATTTTATTTGGGCTGTGGCAAACCCTGTGAAATTATTATCATTATCCTCATTCTTACATATAAGTAAATTGAAGCTTCAACTTTCTGAAGAATAAGGAAAATGAGTTTAAGGTATGCCTTACATATAAGATAGCAAGAAACAGTATTCCAATACATTTCTTCCTCACTTCAAGTAAGTCCTGGAATACCAAATGACTAGCTTCAAAATTGTAACAATCAGATATTTTTGGTTTCTAATTCTAGAAAATTAACAGAGATATCTTTATAACAATGCCCACTTCAAGAGTTTATCCTGATAGGATAGAAATGTCCTGAGGTGATAATCTTTTAGATTTTCTAGATCTTTTTTTTTTTTTTTTTTTTGCTAACAATCATTTATCATTTCTGAACTAATTAGTATTATGTCATCAGAGTGGCACAGTGATAGATTCAGAAGGCATAGGTTCAAATCCTGATTGTTTCTTACTATATAATTGACTATAGACAAATCAATACAACTTTCTAGATTTCATATGTACTATGAGAAGGTTACTACTGAGGTTCCCTTCAGCTCTCTTATTAAAAAAAATAAAATAATTTATCAAACAGGATTTTAAATGGCAAAGTGAGTTCCACATACTTTTTGTATTTATAATTAAAAATTAATTTTTATAAAATATGAATATAAGCATGTTAAGTTCTATAGCTATACTTTATGTTCTCATTTTAAAATCCATTTTATAGGCATATTGTTCTCATATTTATCATTTTAAATAATATCATATTATTGTATTACACTAATTATCTCATAGCGTGGTTAGCTCTTCATGAATTGTTGGGCAATTAGATTGTTCCTAGTTCTTAATATAAGTATAAAACTATAGGGGAATTTTTTTTAGTAGATCTTATTTGCATTTCCTTTTCTTTCTGACAGTGTTATTAAAAAACTTGACTTATATAATGAAGTGAAAAGCCTTATCAGGATAGATGCAAATCTCTCTCCACTCTCAAGTATCAAATACTTTATAAGACTAAATAGCTATTTATTTCCTGTAGTCATTTCCTTTGTATGTCTTTAGTTTCTTTACAAGGTGGTGAACTCCTGATGTAAGCATTAGTAATAAGCCCTTTACTACTTGGGTTATCTTTGACACTATTGCTCATATTCTTCTCTGTGTCTCTAAGGATGGGAAGAATCCTTTGGGCTTGTGTAGTAGTCATTCTGCTCGGAGATCTGGTAACTACTAGAGAACTAGAGACAAGTAAGTTAAATCTTTTGAACATAAATGTCCATATACATTTTCTCTCATTTTTTTGCAAGTGTAATACTCCCTTACCTAATTTTTTCCTTGAAACAGACTTGTCTAGGGCTATGTGTCCTTATAAATTAATTCCAGTAATGTGGAAATTGTATTAAAATTATTTCTTGTTTGAATTCAGGGGATCAGAACTTAATGAAATTTTGTCATCATTGCTATTTTTGTTTTGACAGCACAGAAGAATCCAAGTTAAGAATGTGGAGACATTAATTAATCTTCCTTTTTACCTTCAAAGATATTTAGTTGGTTTAAAAAAATTAGTCATTTCACAATGAAATTTTTTTAAAAAGGTGGGAAAAAAAGCAATGAGACACTATGATGTAAATAAAGTGATGGCCACTGAGAAACTAAGATTTCACTGAATGTAAGAGAGGTTGTGCACACAGGAACACCTGGGAATGATTAGAATCCTTATCTTACTGTCTTTCCAACCTGGTTTCTGTGGAGACTTCAGAAAATTGTTGCCAGACTATGTCATATTATGAACTCTGTTCAAAGGACAAGTAGGAGATGCCAGATGGGAAAATTTCTAATATAACTGAAAAACACAGCGGATTTCAAATCATACAATTAATATTTCATACTCCAGCTCAACATGTTGGCAGTGGATTTCCATGTTATGTAAATGAAAGCAGGTATCATTCTTTTTTGTCCCTTAACACTCTGAATTCTCCCAGTGTTTCAACTCTTACTTTCTAATTCTGTGCCAATCTTCTATCCACAGGAATTTGTAAAAGCCTTTAAAGATATTACTTTACTCATGGTTTAGTGGTTGCAAGTTGGATTGCCACATAGAGTGCTCTGGAACACTAATAAGGTATCATATGGGGCTTCTACACAGGAAATGATAAAAATTCAACTTTGCAATTGAGTTCCAGTCTATACCCCCATGATTTACAGCTCCAGTTGTAATCTGAGCTAATCTGTCTACACATGCTCCAATTAATTCAATTCTCTACCAATATTAGAAGGTAGGGGAATGATGAATTAAGTTGTAACTTGAATTGCTAGTATACATGGAAGTAAATTCAAGACTCTTCTTTGAAAATCTAGACTTTCCTTTCTATCATCAGCCAACTTGAAACCTGATTAGGAAATAGATGCCTAACGTAATTAAATACATATGAATGAAGGAGGGAAATTTATGAAATAATAACATATGCTTCAGTTTCTTGACATTCTGTAGTATGTATTTCTTTCTGATTTTGTTGTTTAGTTCTTTCAGTAATGTCTGATTTTTGTGACCCCATTTGAGCTTTTCTTGGCAAAGATACTGGAGGTTTTTTTTTTTTTTGCCATTTTTTTTTCCAGCTCATTTTACTGAGAAAGCTGAGACAAATAGAATTAAATAACTTGCCTGGGCTCACACAACTATATGCGTGAGACTGAATTTGAACTCAGGACTTCTTAACTCCAGACCTGATGCTCTCTCAATTGTGCCACTTAACTGTCCCACTCTTTTTTCTTACCTCTTCAGAAAATAAGTTGAGATATTTTTCTTTCATATTGTAGAGTTTGCTTTTTTCTAACTGTGGTATAAAAATTCACTAATTCTGAAGTCTTAGGAAACTTGAGTTCAAATCCTATCTTTGATGTTGAGCACTTGAGGAACCTTGAACAAACACTTGACTTTCACTGGCTTCAGTTTTCTCAATTGTACAATGAAGAGACTGGATAGATAGTTTCCACTATCCCTTCTAGTTCCAAATCTTTCTCATCCAGGAGTTCTCTGTATCACATTGAAAAAAAGTGTAGTCCCTATCTACTTTTCTAATACTTAATTCATTTTGTTAGCAATTCATCCACTAATGAAAATCACAAAATGTAGGATCATCTCCATTTTGTAAATGGGGAAATGGATTTAGAACAAATGAGGAATGTGTCCAAGGGCATGCAATGGTGGTGGTAGAGTCAGGCTTTAATTTCTATTTCATTGTTCTTCCCACCCACAAAAGATAGCAATGCTCTCAGTCTATAGAGCTGCCTCTTTGTGGTGGAGGTAATTGATTCCAGGATGAAGTCATTGATACTTTAGAACCTGGATGGAATCTTGAATTTGAAACACCCTCTTTTTACTGATTCAGAGCATAACACTGCAGTTCAGCAAGAAAACAAACTAACAAAAGCTGAATAAAATCAGAACACTTTTGTCATTTGTTACCTATGTGATCAAGAAAAATTCTTTTAACTCCTTTGGACCTTAATTACCTCATCTCTAAAATGGAGAAGTTGGACTAGATGGCTTCTAAGATCTCTTTCCTGATATCAGTCTATAAAATTATTGTTCAAAGAGAGAATTAGATATTCTACCAGAATTAGATATCATCCAGTCTAGTTGATTATTTCTTCTGAAACTCTTTAGAGCTCAGAAGGAACATTTTACTTTTGTAATGAGACATCAGTCTTTTCAGTTTTAGTTATGAAAATAAACTGATATACTGATGATATATGAAAATGTATGGACTATTCTTTTTGAGAGAGTTATGTTGTACATTTGTTCTCTTCTAACAATATAGTTTTGTTTGTTTGTTTGTTTTGCTTTTAGCATTTACTCAAAATTTACTTTCTTTGAGGGATGTTAATTCACATTATTATATTCATTTGTAAGTAATTTTGAAACCTATGTTTGAACTTGGAAAATCAAAATTTTATTTACTTTTATTTCATTTTGATACATAACATGTGTAAGATATCTGGACTGATAGTGACATTTGTGGTTGCTTATGAATTTTCATCATAACTAGGGACTTGAAATATTAAGTGTTTTTTTTTTTCTGGCTGACAAAAGTTGTTCCAGAGAATTTTGCTTACTTGCAGCACTATTTGAAATAAACATAATGTTCCATTATACAATACCTTGTGAATTTCTATCCTTGAGGAAAATGAACTTAAAGTTTTTTAAATGCTGATTTTCTCTTCCCATCTTAAGAAAACATCAAATAATATGTTTTTTAATTCTTTGCTTATCACATACTCAGATGGAGATAAGGCTTGATACATCCTGTTCTGTCATTGACATATTAATGCCTTGCCATGTGTTATATGGAGTAAACCTGGGATTTCCCTAGTAGAGAGGACCCTTTGAAGAAGGAAACTGCCTCTACTGTCTTAGCAAGTTGTCTAGAGTCACACAATAACCAGTGTATGACAGAGATAGACTAGTCAACTTGCATCTGAGGACAGTTCCCTGTCTATACATCAAACTGCCTTTCTACTTTTCCAGGACCCATTAAATTCAAATAAAGAGGATAAGACTTAAATTTATGTTAGAGGT
This sequence comes from Antechinus flavipes, assembly GCF_016432865.1. Taxonomy (NCBI): domain Eukaryota; kingdom Metazoa; phylum Chordata; class Mammalia; order Dasyuromorphia; family Dasyuridae; genus Antechinus; species Antechinus flavipes. The sequence goes on from NC_067400.1 coordinate 226,399,264, forward strand.
CCCAGAAGAATTGAGATCTAGGGCCCACTTTATACCAGAAGAAATTATTTCTTTTTGTTTAAAAATAAATTATTTTGCTTACTGTAGAGAGAAAAGGGAAGAAGAAAGAAGGGAAGAAGGGAATGATGGAATTTAGAACTCATAATTTTAAAAACGTTAACAATTGTTAACCTCTAATTGGAGAAAACAAACATATATTTTTAACAAAATCAATTATTATTATAAGAATTTATTATTTCCCCAATAAAGGAATTAAAAAAGTTAAAAGGAAAAACTTCATAATAAGTAGATATAATCCAACAGAATAAATTTCCATATTGACTATATCTCAAAATATATCTCATTCTATATTTTATGTGTATTATCTTGCTGGTAGGCGATAGGTGGAATATTTTATCTCTAGTCCTCTAGACTTATGTTTTATCACTGCATTGGTCAGAATTCTAAAATCTTTCTCTACAATATTATCCTGGTATAAATTGTTCAATTGTTTTTATTCATTTTTTTGTTTGGTTATTTTTTATCATAGCTGACTCTTTGTGATGCATTTTTTTTGGGGGGGCAAAGATACTTGAGTGGTGTGCTATTTTCTTTCATTTTCCAAATGAAGAAACTGAGGAAAGCAGGATTAAGTGACTTGTCCACATTCACATAGCTGGTAAATATCATGAGACCAGAGTGAGTCTTCCTGACTCCAAACCTGACACTCTATCTACTATGCCACCTTAAATTTACTATGCATCAGTTCAAACAGATCTTCCCAGTTTCCTCAGAACTGTCCATTTCATAATTTCTTGTGATATTAAATAATATTATTCTGTATTAATAATACCATAATTTATTTAGCCATTCCCCAATAGAAAAATAATCTCTTAGTTACTATTTATTTTATTGCTATGAAATGAGCTATTATGAATACTATTTTGTCCATACCAGGTCTTTTACCCCTTTTTTTGTTCTCTTTGGGGGCATAGGTCTAGTAGTGGTACAAATATGTCAAAGGGTATGTACAGTTTTGTAATTTGTTAGAACCATAGTTCTAAATTGTTTTCCAAAATGGTTGGACTAATTTACAACTCCATTAGCTGTGCACCCACCCAGTGTGCTGGTTCTCCTATATGTCATTTTCCAGGGAAATAGGAATCTTCATACAAGAAAGGAAAAAGGAACTCAACATGATGCTCTCATGAAAACAAGAGTAATTAGGATTGCATAATCAACATCAAATGCTGCTGTTTTTGTTCAGTTGTTTGAGTCATGTCTGACTCTTTGTGACCCTCTTTGAGGTTTTCTTGGTAGACATATTAGAGCTATTTATTGTTTCTTTCTTCAAGTCATTTTAAATAAGGAAGCTGAGGAAAACAGGGATAAGTGACTTGCTTAGAGTCCCACAGTTAGTAACTGTCTAAAGCAGGGCTGAACTCATGAAGATAAGTCTTCCTGACTTCAGGCCTGGCAGTCTATCCATTGTATCACCTAGCTGCTCTGAGGGAAAATGTTGTTCAACATCCAGCAGAAGAGGGTTAAATTTATTTGATTGAATAGACAAATGACTATTGATATGACTTACATAATATAACACTTCCTGTTTATATCTACTCTCCTTGCTTTATAAGGATCATAGATTTTAGAGTGGTAGGGGCCTTTAAAGACTACCTTTTCCACCTTTTCTAAACCTAACCTCTCAACTTATTTTATAGATAATGTAACTGAATCTAGAAAATAAAAGTGATTTGTGAAGATCATATAGGTGTAAGTGGCAGAGTTAGAATACAAATCTAAGTCTTCTGAATGTCCCTTATATGTTTCTATTAATTATTCCCTACTACATTAAGCACACATCCACATTAACCTCTCCCCACCCCACCAACACACACACACACAAACTACATTCTATTAAATTAAACTTTGCAGGCAGAAAAATAGAGAAAAAGATATAAAGTTCAGGTCCCCACAATCAGGTTCAGGAATATTTTTGATCTCTGCTGTTAATAATCTCACATGATTTACAAATATAACATATTTTATTAATTAACACTAATTACTTATTAATATAATTAACATTTTATTAAATATTTAAAAATAACATCTTAAGAAAGAAGCTCTGCAATGTCATTGGGATCTGAAAGTGAAGATATTGATGTCTCTGATACCATCATGTCTCAGGAGGAGGCAGTGAGGTGATGCAATAAATATAGCACTGAACTTGGAGTCAAATCTGGACTCAGAAATTTAGTAGCTGTGTGATCCTGGGTAAGGCATTTAACTTCTGTCTCAGTTTCTTCATCTGTAAAATAAAAATAACTACTTCTGGTGGTTGTTGAGAAAATAAAATGAGATGACATTTATAAAGAGCTTCACAAATCTCAATGTGATATACACATACTAGCTATTATTATTTGGACCAGTTAAGCCAAAAGATGTTTACTCTCACACAGTCTGTAAATTGCTCATATTTCTATGAATTAGCAAAGGAGTAGTCCATCAATGCTTTCCTGTTACATCTGTCACTAATGATATAATAGAGAAGTCTATTTCTTTGCAACAATAGTAACCTACAGGAATCCCAAACTACCTTTCAAGAAGGTAGGATGGCATCATTGAATCATTTGCTGAATCAGGCATCCTACTGTATTGAGGCAGGAGATGCATGGCAAAGTAGGAAGAATGCTAACTCTACAACCTGCCTTTAATGTGCTATCCAAGTGACTGTGGGCAAGCCACTTAATTGCCCTAACCCTCAGATTCTTGATCTATAAAATGAGGGTTTGGAAAAACCCTTTGAAGTATTTCCCCATTTCTAAAGCTACAATTCTATGACTTTTGTGTCTCATCTAACAATTTCATCTGTTAAGAATCAACAGGTATCATGCCAGAGAGAAATTTAGAATGCTGCCTAAAAGCTATCTACAAAGAGCTTCTTGTCCAGCATATAGTTGCTAAATGTCTTTTTTATTTATCTGAAAGATGTTTCTCTCATCTTTCCTTTCCAGACTCATCATCCTTTCCAGAAATTTAGATCTGTTCATTCTCCCCAAAACATTCCATAAACATTCTTTCCACAGTCTATTTACATAAGAGGAGATATCCCTGTGAGATTTCCATAAAAATCAAATGTCTGAAGAATTAGAAATAATCTTTTACGCTTATTGAGATTTTATAGTGTGTCTCTGCTTAGCATCAACAGTTTTAAATCATAGTCTCCTTGTCTTTCTGTATGCAAGCAAGCTATCCCCATTCTTTCCCCTGCTCCAGTCACTTTTTTTCTTTATGAATTTTCTTTAAAAAAATAGAGTTTTATGGATACCTTTTGGTTTTTACTTTACATTCATTTTGGACTGGACTTTACATTCATTTGGATTTATATCTTTTTCTACCAGGCTAGTCTTCTCTTGTAAAAAATGGCAGTTTAGAAGAACAAATTTACATAGCATCTCTTTCTTACAGAGTATCTAACATCCTGTATCTATAGTTCTCCACATCTTCAATTTAATGAGAGAAGCATTTCATCTCGTCTTAGGACAGGATTGATTATTCTTGTAAGACATTCAGTTTAAATTTATTCAGATAAGAGATTTTCATGATGCTATTTTTGGTGATTACAGTACTCCCTAGTTAGGAATTATAGTTGGTAACTGCTGAAAATTTTCAAAAGATGCCAAATAGTTGTAAATTTGACTTAAAGATTTTTTGATAATCATTTTTTCTAGAGAATTAGATTATATATAGTTCCATGATTTGGCATATAGCCCATAGACTTCTATATTGAATCATTCTATAGTGAGACATTTGTAGAGTGTACAAATTTAAACATCTCCAAAATGCTATAGGGGTCATTCTAATTTTTTAAAAAAAGTTTTGTATAATGTTCATTGTTCTGATAAAAAGATCTCTCAAGTATGTAAAAGCAAACAATTAAAAGAATACCCAGTATTTTACATTTCACTAATTTAACCAGAGTCAAGAGATGTTGTAGATATTAATGTCTTATCCTGTAACCATACCCTCTTAGAATTTCTAGTCGTCATGATGCCTGGAAACAGAGAGTTCTTACCAGAGAATGAGAATCAAATGGAGGCAAATGAACCCTGGAATGCCTTAGACAGTAAATAAAGTTTTATGCTCTGCCAAAGTTCATAAGTTCCTAGCTTTCTTTACCTAGATGATTCTGAGTTTCTTTTTGTTTATTTGTTCCAAAAGCAGAACAACTCCAAAATACATTCTAATATGTCTCAAGAGTAGAGATTTCCTACTCAAGTGTTACTGTAATTATTTCATAGTATATTACAGACACAGAATTGTCATTATTTCATGGTATACCACAGACACAGAATTTTCTTACGCCTTTTCAGGCCAAAATTAAAATTCACTCATTTTCCTTTCTTTATATTAAAATGTGCCATTTCTTTATATTAAAATGTATTTGTTGTTGGATCATTTTTCAGTTACATCTTTTTTTCCATGACTCCATTTGGGATTTCCTTGGTAGATATGCCATGGCAATTCCTTTTTCCAGTTCATTTTACAGATAAGAAACTGAGACAAAATGTGACTTTCCCAGGGTCATATAGCTAGTAAGTATCTGAGGTCAGATTTGAACTCAGGAAGATGGGACTTCTCAACTACAGGCTCAACACTATCTACTGTGATGCTTAGCTGCCCATTTTTTGTATATGATATCTATATATTTTTTCTTTGAAGGGGGAAAGGTATTGTAAAATTTCACAGAAAATATTCACTGAATATTACAAACTTCCCAAAGTTCAAAATGTGTACTCTAAGAAATTCACCAAATAGGCAACCCTAGGCATCTGTGTCTAAGTCTCGATCCTGAAACTACTGATTTCAGAAAACATCCTCTATGACTCTCTCCCTACCAACTTTATTAATTCCAGAATAAAGTTTCCTTTAAATCAAATCAACAACAATTTATTGAGAATCTGCTTGAGGTAGGCCACTGTGCTAATTTTGGGGGGAGATATTAAGGCTAAGACACAGTCTCTACCTTAAGTCTAAACTATAAGGAAAAATATGATTAATGCTGAAAAGAGTGCTGCAGATATTACTACTCTATGAATTCAGAAGAGAGGGAAGGACATTTTAAGTATAGCTATGAAAAGTTTCATGAAGAGATAAGTAGTCATGGAAAATAGATTAGTTTTGGAATCATGGTTATATACCCATAGTATACAGATTTAGAGGTTGAAGAGAACTTGAAAGAACATTTACCTCCTTATTTACAGATATGAAAACTGAGGCCCACAGTCACTGGTCAATTCAATTGTGGACCATGGGATTATTATTGATACCTTTATTCTGATGGCAACTTTTGTCAGAATTTTCTGCCAGCAACAAAACTACCAATTTTCTTTCAAAGAATTGGAATGTTTTTAAAATAATGCCAAGGGGATAAGAAACAAAGCTCTAACCTGAATATAATACTGTTCTAAAAGCTACATTACAATAACTTATCACACTGGAAATTAGTTCTTACTGTTCAGAGCAGAGTGAACAACAATGTCCTTATGCCAGAGTTAAGGGGAATAGGGACATTGAAACTACTGGGATAGAAAAAGGAAGGGATGGAGCTCTTCAACACAAACAGGAGACCAAGGAAACTTCTGGGAAGCCAGAAGTCCCCTCTTAGCTGTATTTCTCACATCTGTCTTTTTTCCATTCATCCTGCTTCATTCTTAATTCAGGCCCTCATCCCCTGTCAGTTTCAGGGCAGCTAGCTGGAGCAATGGATAGAGCACAAGCCCTGAAATCAGGAGGACCTGAGTTCAAATCTGATCTCAGACACTTAACACTTCCTAGCTGTGTGACCCTGGACAAATCATTTAATTCCAATTGCCCCAGGGGAAAAAAAGACAGTCTTCCTGCTTCAACTTTCACTCTTTTCTAATTCATTAATCAACCAATCAAGGAAATGAATTTTTTTTAAAAAAGCATTTATTAAGGATCTATTACTTGCTAGACACAGTGCTAAGCAACCCAGGGTCACACAGCTAGTAACTGTGTGAGGCCAGATTTGAACTGAGGAAGATGTCTTGGCATTCTATCCATTGTACCACCTAGGTGCTCTAGCTCCCATCATTTTATATGTAAGGAAATAGGGATCTTTCCAGAAGTGATAAATGACTTACTCAAGATCACATAAGTTAATAATCATCAGGATTTGAAACCAGGATCTCTAATGACAGAATCAGACTGCTTTTTATTACCCCATCCAACATGGAAGATTTCCAGTACCAGTCCATGGGGGGAATTTGTAAGGAAGTTTGTAAGGGAGAGCTGTCTCATTCACATGAAGATGAGGAAACTGAGGTCTGCAGAAGTGAAATGAATTGCCCAAATTCATACCCAAGTTATCTGATTCTAAATCCAGTGTTCTTTTCATCATACCATGGAATCATTTGAGGTTCTATTTTGTAAATGCTCCTGCTACCACAACTAGATTGAGAGAACAGAGCAGGATAGAAGGAAAAAAGGGAAGATTAAAAAAAAAAAGGGACCATAAGGGGAAGTGAATTTTTAAAAAAGGCTAAAGTCATGAAAGTGAGAGCATGAGAAACAGTAGTAACAGAACAGGAGTGAGGGAGTGAAAAAATTACTGTTAGCAAAGGAAGGTCTTTTGTGATATCAGAGATGGGGCTCATTTGAGGAATTGGTATGAGCAGCAAGAGTTAGGGCAATTTTTGGTTAAAAGATAAGAATCTGCCTTATTTTATTTTATTTTTTTTGGATTTCAACCATATTTCCCCTGCCCTACTCCTCTTTATTCTGAATCTCTGAGGCACATGCAATTGGTATTTAGGGAGGACTAGCACTTCTGGTGTGAGGAGTTGTCAAGACTTTTTCAGGGATGCTCATCTCTCACTTGTGGCTTCAAGAAACTATAGTATGTGTAGTGGTCACAGCTTGGTAAATTGTTTCAGTGGATGGGTAAATCATGTTGAGGGTAAATGAGAGGCCTCAAACATGTCAGTGAGTTAGAAGAGGGTCAAACCCCTAGCATATAAAGACTTCTTTCAGGAAAATAGCTGGATGAGAACAATTTGCTCCAACAACCATGAAGGCAGCTGAACCAGGGGTTGTGGGAGATTCAGAGCTTGGCCAGATATGGAAGATTCCAAGATCATCCATTCTGTCTTGGTCCATCACCAGTCATCTTGCCTTATGTCTTACCCCTAAATTTCTATCACTTTGGAAGCAAAAATGAGGTTGATAACTTTGTGCAACTCTGTCTCACTTAAATTCAACACATGTGTAAATCATCACCCATGATGTCATTGGTCTTCTTTGAAAATAAAACATGAACAATAACAACCAGTTGAAAACATTCCCAGAAAATATTCTTCAAATTAATTGAGAAAGCTGAGTCCTGTTTTTAGAGGCCGATACAATAAGCACAAAACAAAAGTAATTATAGCAAGATTGGATTCCCCAATCTTTTTTTTTTTTTTCAGTTTGGACATATTAATCTGACATTAATCATCACTTCCTTCTGTAGTCTGATACTATCCTAGCCAGGTGATACAATAGATAGAACCTAGACTTGGAGTCACAACATTTGAATTTAAATTTTTCCCAAAATATGTTTTAGTTATTTAGTATATTCTCTATTTCTCTCCTTCCTTTCCTCTCTCTGTCTCTTTCTGTCTCTTTCTCTCTCTCTCTCTTCTCTCTCTCTCTCTCTCTCTCTCTCTCTCTCTCTCTCTCTCTCTCTCTCTCTCCTCTCTCTCTCTCTCCTCTCTCTCTCTCTCTCTCTCTTCCTCTCTCTCTCTCTCCCTCTCTCTCTCTCTCTCTTTTTTCCTCTCTCTCTCTCTCTTTCCCTCTCTCTCTTTGTCTCTCTGTGTCTCTATCTCTCTGTGTTTCTGTATCACTGTCTCTGTCTCTCTGTCTCTCTTTCTCTCTCTGTGAGTGTCTCTCTATCTGTGTGTCTGTCTGTCTCTCCCTGTCTTTGTGTCTGTCTCTGTCTCACTGTTTTTTTTTCTGTGAATCTCTGTCTCTCTCTGTCTCTCTGTCTCTCTGTGTCTCTCTTCCCCTTTTCCCCTCCATTCCCCTATTCTCCCCTCCTCTTCCTTCTCCTCTCCTTTCTTTTTTTCTTCTTTCTTTTTCTCTTTTCTCCTCCCCTCTCTACCTCTTTATACATAAAACATATATATATATTTTCTCACATTAGAAGTAAGTTCCTTGAGAGCACAGACTATTTGATTTTTGTCCTTGTATCCAGCACTGAACACAGTGTCTGGTATATAGTAGGCATTTAATAAATAATTATTGATTGATTAAAGTCAAGGATTAAAAACTATCTAGCTATGACTTTTGTTTACTACTCTATTTTCTCCGTAGGTCATAATGTGAGTATAGAGATCATCAACTTCAATTTTGAAAGAATACATGTTAAATGGAATGTCAGTGAATATTTGGCTAAGAAGAATTTAACCTTCCTTTATGGGTAAGTATTTTTTTAAATTTTTATTTCTTTATGGGTAAGTATTTTTGAAGAAATTACTCAATACAATGAAAAATGAATCACATATGCTCTTCTGAAAAATCTTCATATGGGGAGCAAGGAGCATGTTGGAGGAAGATGCCATTCTATTTACATCTTTGTATTTCAGATTTCAGTTGCATCCTAAGTTTACACTACAACCACATTTCTTTAAACTTTTTGATAAGTCACAAGCTTAACCACTTAGGTTCTTATGTAATTATTCTCCAATATACTTATTCACATCATGGAGAATGGTGGGTTTAGAGATTAGATCAGCTGATTTTATGGTACCCTTTTAGGGAATTTCTGACACTTTTTTCTTCTGCTTGAAAAGATCAAGGATAGATACTATACCTGTGATTCCAATAGTAGAGGGAATTTCCTAGTATAATAGCAGATAGATAAATGGTTCAATGGAGAGAGTGTTGGGTTTGGAATCAGGAAGACCTGAATTCAAATCTGCCCTCATATATTCACTAGCTGTGTTACTTCAAGCAAGTCACTTAACTTTTATTTGCCTCAATTCACTGGGGAAGCAAATGGCAAACTATTCCAGTATCTTTGCCAAGAAAACTTTATGGACAATATTAATGTGCTATGCTCCATAGACTCATGAAGAGTAGGACATGACCAAGCAACAACAAAGTCTGCCTTTGACTCACACTACTAAAGAGTTTTCCAGAGCACTGAGAAGTTGTTACTTTCCCAGAGTCATATATCCATTATATATGTTTGAGGCAAAACTTGAATTCAGGATCTCTTGATCAAAAACTCAATTCTTTATTCACTACATCATTATGCCTTCCTGGTTGTAACATAGTCTTCATGATGAAGTCGTTTCTTCACTCCAAAAAATCATGTGGTAATAGTGGAATGTGGTTTAAGGTAGATAAAAGGCTTTATAAGTTATGAGATAGAGATGTTAAATTCCTAGCTGCAAGTGGGCTATAAAACTACCAAGTGTTTGTTGCAGTTTAAAAATGTAATTGGGAAATGTTTAACAGAATGCATACAAATATAATAAATGGAGATTATATTAATTGATAATTTTCTTAGTCAATAGGACATATATCTCAATTTATATTTGAGTTTGACACCATTTTATGCGAGTATTCAAATGAAAGATGTTCTCATTGTCATTATTTCTTTTTCTCCTCTCTTCCCTCTCTCCCTTTCTTCTTTCCTCTCTCTCTTTCTTCCTTCCTTCCTTCCTTCCTTCCTTCCTTCCTTCCTTCCTTCCTTCCTTCCTTCCTTCCTTCCTTCTTTCCTTCCTTCCTTCCTTTTTTCTTTCCTTCCCTTCTCTTTCTTCTTCCTCCTCCTCCTCCTCTTCTTTCTCCTTCACCTCTTCCTTCTTCTTCAGCAAAACCAGAAAAATAATTTATATCATAACATTAATATCTTAATAACAACAACAATGTAAAAATAGACTTTGAAATCTATAAGAATGATGATTTAAGAGAAATCTTGCTATAATTCTATCTTCTTACTAACTGATGAGATCTCTAAAAATGCTATACTGATACCTTAGTGCAGTATGAAGGTGATGCTGAATTATTAAAGGTTATTCTAATGAAGTGAGAATCCTTGCATATGCTGCCATTTTGGAAAATTCTAGCCATGGTTCAGAGGTTTAGCTAAAACTGGGAACAACTCATTACTGGAAAGCTGCACATTTGGCAATGAATGTTTTGGTCACGACTGCTGATAAAACAAGGAAAAACCTACAATTATCCTTCATATAAGGTAGTTTTAAAACTTTTTTGTAGTTATGATGGAGTGGTGGAAAAAATGGTAGACTACATTACTAAGAGTGGTACAGGTTTTATATGATCCATGAACATTAAAATTGCATTGAAAATTTCAAGGCTTCTGACTTTTAAAAATATATATGTAATATGATTAATTAATAATAATAAATCAATATATATTAATATATAAAGTGATAGTAACACTAACTTTTTTCTTCAATTGTAGGTTGGACAAAGCTTCAGCCTCACAACAATGTCCTCACTACACACTCGATCAAGGTTATACTGCTGGATGTCTTTTTAAGGCTAGCAGTAAAAGACTGAATGTTTTACTCAAAAGAGAAAAAGATAACGTTTATGAACGAAGAAATATAAGACTTAGCCATTTTTGTAAGTACCAAGTTCAGTTGATATTTTTGCTTTATCAGTTACTAAAATTTAGTGGATTCCCGTTTTCTAACATATCCAAAGCAGGAAATGAATCCCCCACTAAGAGGTGAAGATGAATTTGCAATGGTAGACATCAGTGCTCTTGCTATCTATCATGACCTTTTGCTGTTGTTATCAGTTTGAATACAAATGGATAGACAATGGAGAGCAGCAGACAGACAGAGAAAAAGAGAGGCAGAGACAAAAAAGAGACAGAGTCAGAGGAAGAGAGAGACACACACACAGACACACAGACACACACATACACACACACACACACACACACACAGACAGAGAGAGAGGGGGAGAGAGAAGGCCTGGCCTCCACCCACTGGCTGCAGGGAAAGGGAGCAAATCTTGTTTATTTAAGTGTCTTCAAATATGACTAAGCATTTATTATAATTTAACATAGTTCAGATTTGTTAATCTTCTGGAAATCTTTCTCTTATCTTTAGGGAAAGAGACTGGATTTCCTTGATATAGAAAATGTCCAGATGAGGACATTCTTTTTTTCCATTGAAGTTCAGCATGTTCTCAACAACTTAACACTATAATTAGAGTTGCCACTCTAGAGCACTGAAGGGCATTATTAAACCATTATGTGTTAGAGGCATATTTAAACTCAGGTCTTCCTGACTTCAAAACTTGTTTTCTCTTTACCATACTATGTGCCTGCCTGTAATCTTTTTTATATAAAATATTTTATGGTGTACCAGCATAGTTTAAAAGAATAATTTTAAATAAGTTTTAAAAGACTGCGAGTCTTAAAATCTAATCTAAAAGATTGATATGAGAAGGAAAAGCAGGCAAGGAAAACTCAGCAACTTAATAGAACTGAAATATTTTTCTCTGAATAACTTAAAATTCTGGTAAAATATATTTCCTCTTTCAGTAAAACCCAGCTCTCCAACCAATATGAGCTTCACATGGAGAGAAGATTCAGTTACAATAACATGTTTTGATTCACCCATTCCTGGTCTCCTCTATGAAATTCAACACAAAAGCATCTTTGATCAAAATTGGCAGGTATGTACATGAAGCATGTTTTAGCTTTATCTGATTTTCTAATCTTAGAAGGCAAGAGATCTTAGATTCATGACATGGAATCCTAGTTAGAGAATTATAAAGTAAAATAGCCTTTCTAAATATTTGTTATTGTTGTTGTTGTTGTTGTTGTTTTTTTGCTTTACCTACATCTTACTAAATTTCTTTACTCTAGGTGGTTCTCATTAACAATTGAATGATAATAATCACTTAATAAGTAATTTTTGAACACCTGCTATATACATGGGGGAGTGGGTAGATTGCTGAATCTGTAATCAATAAGACGAGTTTAAATCTCATCACAGGCACTGACTACCTTTGTGATCCCAGGCAAGTCACATAAACTCCATCAAAATCATTTTTCTCATCTTACAAGAATAAGAGAGAATAATTTATCAGGGTTACTGTGAAGATCAAATGAGTTAAAAGTAATGATCTTTTCAAACCTTGTAACAATATATAAATATCAACTATTACTATTATTGTTGTTATTAATAATAATAATGACATCATGCATTATGAGACATGTACAAAGTCTAAGACATATTCCATTTTCTCCAAAATTTATATGGAGAGAAGATTCAGAATCACAGAATCTGAGAGTTGAAAGGATTGTCAGTGACAGTCCAGTCCAACTAATAGAGGGAAAGAATCTCCACTACAACTTACTTAAGAAGTGGCCATTTAATTTTTGAATAAAGATTTCCAAGGAGAAAAAATCTGACCATCTCTTGAAGCAGGCCATTATAATTTTGGAGAGCTCTAATTATAGCAAGTTATTTCTCCCAGACATCAAGCCTAAATTAGACTGTGCAACTCATATTCACTTTTCCCTAGTCTACCCTTTCATTCCTCTCTCTCATGATAGCTCTTCAGATATTTAAAGACAGTTATCATGTTCCTCTCTGAGTTTTCTCTTCTTCAGAGTAATTATCTTCAGTTCTCTCAACTAAAACTCATGTGACATAGAATTAGGGGCTCTTCACCGTCCTGGTTGTTCTCCTCTGGACATATAGATTAAAATCAAACCATAAAAGACAACATGTAATAAAATGCTAGATTCTGTGAGACTTATAAGGACCAAATAGTAAAGAGGAAGGTTGGATCAGTGAGAGCTGAGGTAGTCAGAGAATCCTGTATGGAGGAAGGGAGACACAATCTGGGTTTTGAAGGATGGAGGGGATTTGGATTAAGGAAGGAAGGCACAAAAATGGATGATAGCACCAAGGCAAAATGAATATAGGATATTCATGGGAAAGTAAAATATTAGCATTATTTCTTTTTGCTACTTAATGTTTCTGTTTCTACAATTCCCTCAACATATATATGTATATATGTATGTGTATATATGTATATATACATATCAGTCTGCCTGTACAGTTAAAGGTAAAGGAAAAATGGAGCAATGGGATATTCCTAAAACATTTCTGATATTTTGGAATGAAATCTACCCATTTCATTGGGAAGCTTACTTAGTGGTAACAAAGTGCCCTATTTGTATTTATATAATTAGGCTTAAGTTTGTTACTTCATTACTTTTCTACTCTGCCTTATTTTGCCGCACATGATGTCTGTTCATTCCAGAAACAAACATGAAACACTGAGAATTTTTTTTAGTGCTTAAAAATCAATCAGTCAATCTAAAAGCACTTATTTTTAATCTGTTACTATATGCCTATAAGGAGAGAAGTAGCCAGGGGAAGAACCAATTTAATTTATAAACTCATATGTAAAATTTTATTAAAGAGAATGGTGAGTAATATTGCCAAATAAAAAGGCAAGAAGTAGTAGAGATGTGGAAATGACACATAAATTAAGGCAAGAGACCAAACTGAGCAAGATCATAGTCATGGCACTTAACAAACATTAAACCAACAATAATTTAATAAATTATTTAAATTACAAGAATTTATTTAGCATTACTATGTACCACTTTTAGGTATTAAAACTAAGTTCTAGGTAAAGAAGGAAAGGCAAAAATAAAGTCTTTAGCCTCAAGGAGCTCACATTTAATTGGGAATACAACATGCAAATAAATAAATGAAAAAGTTATAGGGTAGATGAAAGCTAACCTTAAAGAGATAAATCTCTTATAATTGTAGGAACTAGGAGAGGCCTCTTCAAGAAGATGACGTTTTAGCTGAGTCTTAAAAAAGCCCATTAGTGTAATGAGTGGCAAGTATCAATTGGTATAAGTGTACTGTTTTCAACACAAGAAAAAATGATGTTTTTTGCTGAATTAAAAGTGAACTATATTCTGGTAACTAGAGGGATACATTTTATTTTCAATTTATCTATTAAAGTTTCATATTTATTCCTTTTTGAGATAGTGATAATGAAGTATGACTTAGAATACTAAGATTGAAAGGGCCATCAATACACAGCCAATTTTCAATCCAGTAAATGATCTGATATATAGTAAATCAAAGTACTAATTGAAGAAGGTACCTAGAATAATAATCAGAAAATATGAACTTGATTCTAAATTCTCATACTTACTATCTATGTTGCACTGGACAAATTGTTTTTCCTCTCTGGCCCTCATGTTCCAAATTTGTAAAATGAAGCATTGATAAAAACTAGACGGGAACTTAGAAGTCATCCACTTCATCTCTGGACATCTAAATGGCGTAGTGAATTGAGTGCATAGCCTGGAGTCAGGAAGACTTATTTTCCTGAGTTCAAATCTGACCTTAGATATTTACTAATTGTGTGACACTAGGAAAATAATTTAACTCTGTTTATCTCAATTTCCTCATCTGTAAAATGAGCTGGAGAAGGAAAATAATAAACCATTCTAACATTTTTGTCAAGAAAACCCCAAATAAGGATACGAAGAATTGGACATGACTGAAACAACTGAAAAACAATTGATCTCTTTCATTTTACAGATTAGGAAATAAAATGTACAGAGATGAAGTGACTTTTTCAAGAGTACAGCAATATTGTTACATAATTTAAAAAATTAGTTCTAGCTTCCTGATTTTTTTGTTCTGGTGTTCACCTCAGACAAAAGAGTAGGAGAGGTAGGGAAAATAAGTAAATAACAAGGGATGTGTAAATAGTGGAAGGGACAATCAAGTAGCACAATGGATGGAGTACCGCAGAGTGCTACTTCCTCATAGAGGAAAACCTGACTCCAAATCTGGCTTCAGACTCAACAGCTGTGTGACCCTGGAAAGTCACTTAATCTTGTTTGTCCCAGTTTCCTCATCTCTAAAATGAACTAAAAGAAAAAAAAAATGGCAACCTATTCTAATACCTTAGTCAAGAAAATCCTAAATGGAGAATGGAGAATCAATATTGAATTTAAGAAAAATGAAGAGAAATTAGCAATAAATGACAATAAATAAATTGGATCAGACCTATAATTTTATTTGTGTAAGGAATAGTTAGTAAGAAAATTTTATCTACCTACAAAAATCAATATATACTTTGCAACTTCTAATTTCAATGAGTTGCTTGGAGATATAGGGAAGTTAAATTATTTGCCCAGTATTACACAGCCAGTATGATTCAAAGACAGTACATAAAACAGTATCTTTATGATTCTAAAGGCAGTCCTCTATTCACTGGCTACTTCTTACTAAATAATTTTGGAAAAAAAATATAAATCTACATTTTTTTATTGAAGTAAAACCATGTCTGCTTCTTACTAAATAATTCTGAAAAAAATTTGAAATATAAATCTACATTTTTATTGAAGTAAAGCAGAGGGATCAAACAGCTGGTTCACAATACCAAGTGCAACTTGAACCAGATTAAAATGTAATTAGGAAATATTTAACAAATGCATAAAAATACAAGTTAAAAAGTCCTCGTCCTTATATATAGTTCAGTAGCCTCTATTTCTGTGTGATTTTGGTATCATTGGGAAGTTAAGTGATTCAGTTTATATAGCATTGGACATGGAATTATTTCATGAGCTCAAATTTGGCCTTAGATACTTTCTAGCTGTGACCTTTGATAAGCCACTTCACCTTGTTTGCCTTAGTTTCCTTATCTATAAGATGAGCTTGAGAAGGAAATGACAAACCACTCTAGTATCATTGCCAAGAAATCCCAAATGGAGTCATGAAGAGTCGGACAAGACTGAAAATAATAACAATAGCCACTGGTGTGCACAAATGCTAAAGAAGCTCATTTTATCAATCAATAGAAATTGACGATTGCTTTACAATTTATAAAACATAAGTCTTTCCTGGGAGACAGAGAACTTAAATAATTTGTCCAGGATCACATAGAGAAATCATAGCACTTCACCAAAAGTTATTTCATTTTTAAATATCACTTTACAAAAACATTTTATCCCCTTTTATTGGTAGTTGTCCATTATATTTTTTATTGGTAAGTTGTCCATTATAAAAGACATATGTGTTTGGAATTTGGTCTTCTGGAGTTCTACCTTGCTATTGCTCTAGAAAATGAATGGAAAGGGATAAGTAGATTAAAAAAAAATCAAACAAAGCAGTTGCATGAATTGAATCATGATTGAGGAGAGAGTGTATCATCACTTTGATACTTTTTCTTGGTAAAGAATATAATTAAGTAATCAACATAAATATAAATATATTTGTTTCCAGCCCAACACGAATGAACTATGTAATGTTACAATAAGCGGCTTGGATTCTGAGAAGTGTTACTTCTTCCGGGCCAGAGTGATAACAAAAATGGCTATTTATGGCAGTAAGGCATACCCTAGTACTTGGTCCCCTATAACACATTGGAGAAGGAGCAAATTGGAAGGTAATGCCAAATATAAGGCTATATAACTATTTTAAATGATTAATTTCAAGGGGGAAGTGTGTGATGTGTTATTCTCTGTGGGTATAGTGGTCTTACCAAGGTGAGGTCTGGATAACATAAAACTTATTTTAGATTACCAATAAAGTTAATATTCTAGCTTCTTTTCCCACCTTCTTCTTCATAATATAAAGTGTTCATAAAGAGATTTCTCTTAGTTTTCACTTTCCTAGGTAGCCTTCTTCATCACTTTACAAAGAATTAATTATATTAGAAGCAGGCAGGTGGTTTATTGGATAGAGTGCTAAATCCAGTTGAGACATGTATTGAGGGAGGGTGAGGCTCTGGGAAACAAGTGAGGCAGAATATAAGCACTAGACATTGGGAAGAAGACTATTAAAAGAAGTAAAGATCACAAAGAAGGTATTAAGGAGAGCATTAAAGATAAGCTTCACCCAGTTTCTCATTGAGCAACTCATGTAATATGCTGGTGCTAAGAATGATCAGCATGATGCTACTTGTCAAGAGGAATATCTGAAGAATCTCATCATTTATTTTTTAAATCTTTCTTGCATTTGGCTTCTTTAAGGGATATTTTCTCTTACACCTGAAAACATCTCTGGCTTTACAATACTAATATTCAGATCATTGAATAGCATTATCTCTGTGATTGCATCTGATATGAAATGTTGTATAATTTTAAAATACGAAAAACAACGATAGCTTGTATTTAAATAGCACCTTAAAGTTTGCTTTCAATCAAGTACATTACTATTCGAATTAACTCACTTATTTGATCTTTTACTACTCAATGTCATTTACTCCTCTTTGCTGTTAATGAGAAGAAAATGCTTATTAAATTCCATCTTCCTCTTGTATAATGTTATAAGTTAAAGTAATGTCCTAAATTGGGTTGTCCTTGATTATTGTGATTTCCCACTTTGTAGGAGAATTAAGGGTTTACTGACTAAGATATTTTCTGGTTTCCTTTGCCTCCTCATTACCACAGTTGCTTTATGTCAATTAAGTTTCTATAAAAATTATTGAAAATTAAAATCTAAGTATTTTTCTCTATCCTTTCCCTAATTTTTGATCTTGAAAGAACACTTGAAGAAGCAAGACTGAAACTCTTGTACCTGTTCACAGTATCTTTGTCTCCCTTTTATCTTTTCCTGTACTTTGATGTTGATTTTTAAGCTTTTGCTTCAATTAGTTGATAGTCTGACAGAATGAAGTTGACTGATGGACTCCAATATCAGTAATGAGTAGCTTACTGTCTCATTCTTTTCTTTGTATCCTCAGCACTTAGCAAAATGCCTAGCACATCTTAAACATTTAATAAAAGTGTGTTGATCAAATGATCATTAAGATTTTGTCATGTTCAATTTGGGGGTATATTGTTGTTTGATTTACCATATCCTATATCTCTGATTATTCTCTTATTAAAAGAAAGTGTTCATAACATTCAGGTGTGAGACTGCTCAATAGTCCATGAGCCTTTAGCTTCTCCAATTTTGCCATTCTAAACTCTATTTTACCCAGATATTTTTATCATTATTTCCTATGCCTACTTTTTTTTGAAGCCATAAATTATCACTATATATGTTGGCTTGGAGGATTTTTTGTTTTTTCACAGATTACTTTCTCATTTGCAAAACATGTTAGTATGTGTAATTATCTTCAAAATGATCTTTTTGTTTATATACTTACAAGTATCAGGGAGGCTTGTAGATGAAGATGACTAAGGGAACCATGGAATATTTTTCTAGTTAGTTTTGGGGGGTTTTATAAAAATAACTGCACCAACTCATTTATTATTCTTCCTTTCAGAGACTCTGTGACCCACAGTTTATTTATCTCCAAATTATTTTTATAAAATCACAGATTTAGAACTTGAAGGGCTTTGGAGGCATCAAGTCCAATCATCTCATTTTATAATTCAGGAACTTAGGACCCATCATTTATATATGCTCAAGTTCCATTGGTAGAATCATAGGTTTATACATTGAAGAGACTTCAGGGGCATCTAGTCTAATTCTTTCATGTTATAATTTTAGGAAAGCAGAGGCCATGAAATTCTAGTGACTTGCCCATAAGCAATAAACATCAGAAATTGTTTTTGAACTAGGTCCTCTTTCTCCAGAGTCAGTACTCTTTCTACTATACCACATTGTTTGCTCATTTATTTTATAGTGAGAATGTCGTTATTGGTATATTTTAATTCTTTTAGGAAATCATAGCATATCAACTCATAGTTCAAGAGGTAAAAATCTAATGTTTGAATATCAATAATTAAATCCATATTTCAAATGGTCTAAAAATGGCCTGATTCTTAATATCCCAAATAGCCATTTTTAAAAGTTTTCTTTAGTTTCATGTATTACTATGGCTAAAGGATTCATCCCATGGTGGCCAGCCTATTGGCAATGGGCTTCTATGTACTTGATCTGTCATTAGAATGATACTTGAAAGTCTTCCCAAATAGTAAAACCTATTTCTTGCTTTTTATGTGATATGGTTTTCCTAATCCCTCCATCATCTTCATAATTTTTGGAGGCTTCAGGAATTAATGTGGATTAAGTGTCTGGAAGTCACTTCACAATTCTTTGAAGATTGCATTTAATTGAACTTTCCTTTCACTCCCAATTATATATTCTAGACACTAAATATCATGCTCTTGTACATTCTTTCCTTGTAGTATTAGAGTGAAGTTGAATAAATATGCAGCAAGGTTCTCCCCATTGAAGATGATATTAGTAAATAAGACAGATTTTCATCTTTTTTGCTCCAGTTGACATTAATTATAACTTTATGCTTATTTGATAAACAGTCTACTCGTTAATAGGAATTTCTTTCAAAAGTACATGGGAATGTTCAGCATTTCTTTTAACCCATGCTTAAAATAGTTTGATATAACAGAAACTGGACTTTGAAGCAAAAGATCTGGATTTTAGATTTGTTTGCCAATGAATTGGTATGTGACCTTGAACAAGTTTATTTAAATTCTCTGAAACTCAGTTTTATTCTCTACAAAATGGAGGAAGCTATCTATCTTGTTTCCATCCAAGATCATTGTGAGAATCAAATGATGACTTTCTAAATTGTTTTGTGAATTGAAAAGAGCTAGATATTTGTAAAGTGGCATTATGTATACAGTGCTGAACTTAAGAGTCAGGGAGAGTAGAGTTTCAATAATATTTACTAGTTATATGACCCTAGATTGATTATTTAACTTCTTTCAGCCTGAGTATCTTTACCTGTAAAGTATTGTTGTGACAACCAAAGGAGATATGTAAAGAGCTTTGCCAGTCTTAAAGAAGTATATAAAACCTGGCTATAATAATAGTAATTTTATATTATAATTATTATGCTTATATATTATA
Organism: Antechinus flavipes; assembly: GCF_016432865.1. NCBI lineage: Eukaryota > Metazoa > Chordata > Mammalia > Dasyuromorphia > Dasyuridae > Antechinus > Antechinus flavipes. Next base: position 226,419,111 of record NC_067400.1, read on the forward strand.
TTATTATTATATTTATGTTAATGTCCATCCAAGGCTTTTTGACTAAGAAACATCTTGCTAGGAAATATGACCCAAAGGGTCCCCACAAAAGGTAAATGTATTTCTAGTTTTGCTAAAAGCCTCTATTACAGAATGCCTCCATTGGTTCTTATTTGTCTCTTTGACTGACTATTATCTTCATGCTTGGCAGTTTTAGTTTGTGATTACCTGATCTTTTTGACATCCTTTTCTGAATGAAAGGTTATATAATTTAATATGGGAACTACATAATGACTTGCCTTTTTTGTTACATATCTGTTCAACTTATTATTATTATCAGAATCCAGTTATTATCTTTTAGAATTTGTGAAGAAAAAAATGAACTTAACTGGAAATATGCAGCAACAGTTATCTTGTTTTTTTTACAGATTCATGCACAGAGGCAGTCAAAAAACTTTCCCCCAAATATATCTACATAATTACTAGTCTGGTTATCCTCCTAATGATATTTCTTCTTTTATTTTTGAAAAAATCATCAAGGTAAGCATAAACTTGCATACTCTCAAGAGATAAATGTGTCATGGACATTTTAAAATGTGTCATTTAAACTCCTTGAAGACAGGGTCAAGATCTTTGTATTTCCCCTATTACTGAGCCCAATGCCTTGTATGCAGAAAGCTTTGAATAAATGCTTTTTGAACAAATGGTGAAGTAAGCAAATTCTTAAGTAAGCAAGAAGTCTGTGATTGTTCAATGACTACTCAATTACTTCAACAAATGAAATGAATAAATAATTGGTTAGAAAGAAAGACAAATAAATATATTGAAGGTAAATAATCTACCACATAAAAACTCAAAATTAATTCAACATATGCTATGTTAATTCTTTTAAAAATAATATTTATTTTTATTATTTATATTTATAACATCTATACTGTATCATTGTTTATTATTTAAAACAATTTTTAACCTTCATCTTAAAAAATAAAATCCCTCCCTTTTTGTTTTCCTCCCCCTTCCCTAAGATGGTAAGCAGTCTGACATAAGTTATACATGTGCAAGCCAGATATTAATTCTGAAAGAAATTTTGAGAGGCTGGCAAATAGAATGGGTATTGGTAGGATTATTGAAAGCTATTAAGTTGATTGTAAAACATTTAAAAGTAATAACTCACATTTATAGAGTATTTTATGGCAACAAAAAGTAGATAGCATATATCATCTAAGAAGTCTGTAACTGATAGGTGCTTAGTGCAAGTACTATTAATTTTCATTTTATAGATGAAGAAACTGAAGGAAAAAAACCAAAATGCTTATATGTCATGATGAGAGTTAGACAGATGATTGAAAAAAAAACTCATTGAAATTGAAGTGAAAAAATTTCCCAAAAAGCTTTGCCAAAAGTTTTCAAATGGTAATTTGGGATTTCTGTAAAGTTGATCAAACTTAAATTATAAAATTTGGCTAAAACAAAATAAAATGGTTATTAGTATGCACAATTTATGTTTTCCAAATACCATGTTGAAGACATTTTAAAATCTTGAATAAAAAACAAAACCTCAACTCTTTCCCCCATACACAAACTGATTTAAAGCTGAAGTGCCCGAAAATTTAGACTGACAATGGACAGATGGACTGTTTATATGTAGTTCCTTGAACTATGGTGGGATTGTCTATCTTCAAATGACTTTATGGTTATAAATTGGCTGGGCACATTACATTGAATTCTTGCAAAGGGGCCCATTTCAATTTTGTCTTTAGTAGAAGAGGAGCTCAAACTGAAACAATCAACATCAGTCTCTCAAAGGAAATGAAGTAATCTGATAAGCATATTAAGGGCATAAAGACAAGACAATCTGTTCGATCTAGATGACTGTTTGGTATTTTAATATAGAACAGATCTAGTTCACAAAGAAAAGCCTTAGAAAATACCCTCTAGATGGAAAAATACACTTTTACTCTTTTTCAGGGGAATCCCTTGCTCAAAGTTCAGAGAAATCAATTAGGTCAAAACAATTATTATTAAATTAATAATATTAACATTTTCTATACTTCTATGAAACATGACAGCTTTTTATAAAGTATTTCTAAATTATGCTCAGAATCCAAAATTAATCATCAGAAATAAGTTGTAAAGGGCAGAAAAACATATAAAAATATAGCTAATATGAAGTTGAAACCTGAAAGATCCAAGATAGTAATTACTTTACATTAATGAAGTCAATTTGTTGAAGTCAACTATTTCCATTGGTGTGAAAAGAATCAAGAGGATCATTTGCTGAGGCACTGTCAGAGTACAATAAAAGATAATAGAGAATAAGAATAATTATTACAGAGATTGTTAGTGAACATCTATAAATGAAAATGTTGATCTCAAAAAAACACCATAGCTTTATCAAGAATTAGTTGTGATAGTCTAAGCTTATTGCATTTTTTCAATAGTTACTAACCTGGTAGGTGGGGAAAATAGTGTGAATTTAGTTTTATTCAGAATTACAAAACATTTGATAAAATCTTTTGTGCTACTTTTGTGGAAAAGATGAAGATGTGAGTCAGATGATAGTACTATTCTATGGTTCACAACATGTAGAATATATGGATCTCCCAGTAAAGTATCCTAGGGGTCTGTTATTGGCTCTGTGGAATTTGACATTTTTATGAATGCCTTGGATAAAAGCATAAATATTATGCTTATCAAATGTGCACGTGATACAAAGCAGATGAATGGCCAACATACTGGATGGCAAAGTTAAAGTTAAAGAAGATCTTGTTAGGCTAGGATATTAAGTTGAATAAAATAAGATACAATTTGTTAAGAATAAATATAATATCTTAAATTTGAGTTATAGAACCTTAATTTTACAAGTACAAGATGGAAGTATGTGGCTGAATCCCAGCTCATAAAAAAATTATAATCAACAATATGATGTTGAAACAGAAAAAATTAGTGAAATCTGAGATCATTATATCTTAAGAGTTTCTAGGATTAGGAAAGCAAAATTTCAACTTTGCCATTGTCAGAACACATGTGGAGCACTGACTTCGAGCTGTAGTCCCTATTTTGAGAGTGACATTGATAAACTAGAGAGCATTTTAAGAAGGCTTCTTGGAAAGTAAAGGGCTTTTAGTTCATCCTGGATAAGAATCACTTGAAGAACTTAGGGAAATATTGTGAGTTCCTTGAAAACAGGGATTGTTGTTTACCTTTCTTTGTATCCTCAGCACTTAGCACAATCCTAGCACATAGTAATTGCCTAACGAGTGCTTATTGACTAAGTGACTGTTTATCCCAAAGAACAGAAGACCTATCAGGGATATGAAATTGCCATATTTAAATATGTAAATAACTGTCACTTGAAAGAGGGATAAAATTTGTTCTGTTTGGCCTTAGAGGAAAAAAGTAGGGATGATGGGAAGAAGTTGACAAAATGCAAAGTTGAGTTCAAGAAGAACTTTTTAAAAAAATAATGACTAGAGTCATCTAGTAGTGGAATAGGCTACCACAGGAGGCAGTTGTCTCACCACCATTGGAGATCTTGGAATACAATTTAATTCTATAGGAATATAGAAATAGTATGAACCAGATATTATGCCACATGCCATATGAAGACAGAATCAAAATATTTCCTGACCACAAGGGGCTTGTATTTTATTTGGGGAAAACAACATATACAAATTATTATGAAATATACATATTTGCAAACCTATACATATATGTGGATATATCAAAGAAGCATCCTGTAAAACAGTGGTCCTTAAAGTGTAGTCCAAAGAATTGTTGGGGTCTCTGAAACCCTTTCAGAGGGTCTCCAAATTCAAAATTATTTTTTTTATTTCTAATATAGTAAATAGCTATAAATATAGCCCATGTGAACAAAAACTCTTTGAACAGATCCTCAATAGTTTTTTTTTTTTTTAACAACATGAAGATACTGAGAACAAAAGTTTGAGAACCACTGCTGTAGAAGGTGGCATCTGCTCTGTGCTTTGAAGAAAATAAAAGATTCTTTTCTATAAAAGGGAAGATTTACATTACTTGGAGCAGGCGGGGTGTAATATTGTCTGTAAAAAGACTTGGAGGTGAGAGATAGTATACCGTACATTGTATAGGTCAATTTGTCTGAAACAAAATTTTTGAGGGGGGATAATGTCTTCCTAGGTTGAGAACCTAGATTAGAGCTAAATGGTGAAAGCCATTAAATGCTACCTATCCAGTACATTGTAGAAGGAACTGTTATTAGTAGTAATAGTAGTATTGGACTAAATTGGACAAGATGACCACAAGAGAAGCTAGGTGGCACAGTGAGTAGAGCAATGTACTTAGAATCAGGAAGGCTCATCTTCAAGTGTTCAAATTCAGCTTCAGGCACTTATTATTAGTTGTATGACCTTGGGCAAGACACTTAATCCCACTGACCTCAGTTTTCTCATTTATAAAATTAGCTGCAGAGGCAAATGGCAAACCATTCCAATATCTTTGTTGAGAAAATCCCAAATAGGGTTATAAAGAATTGGACATTACTGAAATGCCTGAACAACAGCAAAAAAAAAGAAAAAAAAGTGGCCAAAAATGTTCCTTTCAACTCTGAGGTTCAGTGATGCTATAAAATAACTTTATAAAGTCATTTATAAAACATTCTAGGGATTTACGAAGAGCTCTCTTCTAAGGCATAGTTAGTCTAGTTATCATCATGACCATTTTAATTGATTTACTCGTGGTCATTCTGGAGTTTAACTTACCTAAAGAGACTTTTTCTTTTAATTTCAGAATTAAGAAATTAATCATGCCTGTTGTACCTGATCCCAAATATTCTTTTCCTGGTCTATTTGATTTTCACAGGGGAAACTTTGAGGTAATTATTAGTATTTTTTGATGCATTTTGTTTGTTTTTTTAAAATCATTGCTACTAAATCAGTTTTTACTTGTAGTCAAATATAAGATCAGGTAGAATCATCTCTTTAAAAATGAAATATTATCCTCTTTCCAGAGACTCATGAGCAATGCATGATTAAAAAGCAGGAACTTTGTCTCTATTTCTTAAATATTTTGTTCTTAGGCTCTTCATTAGGTCTAAAAGCATCTTTCATTTTTCACCTTCTATGGTTATGACCAAGGAAAAGGATGTGCACTTAACTCATGTCATGGTAATGCAAAGAACATATTTTCCTTATAACCTAATATGCCCAATGGCAAGAATATTCTTTTGCTATTTAATCTAATTATGTTTTTCTGTAATTTAAACAAATTTCCTCTCCTCTTTTGAGGTGAAGAATACCTTAACCAGTTTTCTTTTAAAGTAAACATGCATATCAAAATACATTTATTTAACTATCCAAATCCAAACTCCTGAATACAAATTTGAGGGCAATCAAAGGAAATTGGACAGGGAAGCAGAGAAGAGCAGGGCCAAGGGCGGATCTATCCCTTTTGAAATCTCAAAATATCCAGAAAAAAAGTAGAAGGCAGAAGATATTGAAGAGCAAGGAAAGGGGCAATTAGGAACACTCACCTCCAGTGAGCAACTTTTCTCTGTTTAATGTTTACGATATAACCTAAAAAAATGACCCTCCCTTTAAATGTTTTAATAAAAACAATACTTCAGTTGAAGACAGGAAACTATCTTCACAGTTTTGCTGTTTATTAATAGCTAACACTAATATAACACTTTAAAGGTTAGATACAAATATCTCTTTATCTTCACAACAACCCTGGGAGATAGGTGCCGTCATTATTTTCATTTTACAGAAAAAGAAACTGAGTTAGATAATGCTTAAGTAGTTTACTCAGAGTCACAGAATGTCTGAGACTAGATTTGATCTCAAGCAATCAAGGGGTTGCAATGGATAGAGTATGAGACCTAGAGTCCGGAAAACTTGAGTTCTAATATAGAACTCAAATAGATATTGATGCAGACAGTAGTTCAGACTCACATAACTAGAGTGATCCTGGGCAAATCATTTAACCTTTTCCTAGTATTAGCTACTTCACAGGGTTGTTGAATCAAATGAGATAATCATTTTAAAGTCCTTAGAACAGTTCCTGGTATATATTGCTATACAAATATTAGTTATGATGATTAGGTCCATTGCTCTATCTACTGTGCTATCTAGCTGCCTTATTGCTTGCATGATTAGACAAGCCATACTTAGGCTTATAGGGTCTCAGTTTCCTCCATTGTTAAATGAGATAGACTCAATGACTTTCAAGATCCTTTCTACCTCTACACCTATGATCCAAATGTGTTTTGTTTTGCAATTCCAATGGAAAGTAATAGGAGAATAAGACTTAGCCTGGGAGGAGTTTAGAAATCATTTTTCCACTTATTTTCTAGATAAGAGAACTCATTCCCAGAGAAATTACATGATTTACCCAAGGTCACATGGGTTGTAAGTGACAGAGTCAGAATTTGATCTGCTGTTCTCTGTCTCCAATATGGCTCCATTTTGTCTCCCCAAATTTATATCTGATAGAAAATCACAGAAATGACTGACTACAGATTTAATGAATCTTATAACCATATTTTAGAGAGGAAAAAAAATTTCCAGTTCAATTTTAACTTGAATTTTCTCTTGTTCTTGCTTAACATTAGAACATTTATCTGAAAGATGAAATATTTGATATTGCATTTTATTTATTTATTTTTATTTTTAATAGTATTTTATTTTTCCAGATATACACAAAGATAGTTTTCAACATTCATCTTTTCAAAACTTTGTGTTCCAAATTTTTCTCCCTCTCTTTTCTCTTCCCCCTCCCCAAGACAGTAAACAATGTCATATAGGTTAAAAATGTATAGATATTGCATTTTTAGGTATCTGGATCAAAAAAATGTGTATTCAGGACAGGTAAGGGTTTTAGTAGCAACCGAGTTCTAATTTATATATTTCACTTTTATAGGAGTGGATCCAGGATTCTGAAAACGTGACTAGCCCAACTAAAGTAGAACATTTGGAGCAGGAGTGCGTTGTGGAGGAGGGGCTTATTGAAGAATTTGCTAATAAAGAGACCAAAGACAAAGAGGGGAAAGCCTTTCAGGAAGATCCACAAGTGACTGAAGATAATCTGAGCTCTACTCAAATCTCTTGTGTCCTACCTCAAGGCAGTGACACTGTTTGTTTGGGTGATCTTAAATTTGTTATGAGTGATAATATGTATGTTATATTATGAAGCTGCATGGTGCCCACAAATAGGAGATGGGGTCTGGGCCAAGATCAACCTAGTAAGTTTCTGGAATAGATGGCAATAATGATGATAATAGCTAACATCTGTACAGTACTTTAAAGTTTACAAAACACTCTGCAAATAAGGAATCCCTTACTCACAACAACCTTTAGAGAGAAGGCTATTATTATCCTTGTTTTACATTTGGGAAACTGATGCAGACAGTGATTAAATCACTTGTTCAGGTTCACACAATTTAGTGTCTGAGTATGGGTTCTAATTCAGGATATCTTCCTGGATTCTAGTCTGGCTCTCTATCCACTATACCAAGTAGTTGGCTATGAACACAGATGGAGAAAAAAGATTAATTCCAGGACCTCCCATACTGACAAGTATGTCATGAATTTAACAGCTCTTCAGTGAGAAATCTTAGACTAAATTGTATTCATTTTTGTTTTAATTACAGCCTCTCTGTACATGTATATACAGCAACTCATCATCCTTAATGTCTAAACTTTACAACTCATAAACGTAGGCACATTTCAATTTGAGTGCTTATTAAGCCACAGCTTTATTTTATTTAGAATACTTAGAATAATTAATTTGAAATGTTTATCATATTTTTTTCCCTAATTCTTCATTTGTTCTGTGTATGCTTTTCATTTAACTTGCAATGAGAGAAACACCAGTACAGATGGTCATAAAGAAACATATGTAAAAGGGTTTTCAAATATCTAGGATGAGATAGCATAGTATAGGAGAAAAAAACATTGGGAAGAGAGTTAGACAATAAAGTTCTAGTACTCTTTCTGAGACTATTTTCAACTTTTCTTAGTTACAAAATTCTGAGTCTGTACTAGAAAATCTTTAAATTTCCTTTGAGCTCTAAGTTATAGAAACGTGGTGAAGTCACCTCCAGCTCCCAAATGAGCTTGCAATTTTAAATGATGAAGAGATGCCTGAATTGATTTTGGTTATAACACTGTGGACTACACAGAAAAAAATATGACAAAACATGGCAAACTTCAAGATCTTTATTGGAATAGGATTTTTAAAACTTGACACAATTGACTGAGTCATTGTATTGAAATGCTAGACTGTTTTAGCAAAAATTTAACATTTCCTTGTGAAGAAAAACCCCTAAACAAATCCCTTTTTGTAAGAACTCGTTGCAATGTTTGTAATATGCTTTGCCTTAAAAAATATTCAGCACAATCTGTCTCTTGATGTGCCTCTCCTTGATTTTGTTTTATTGTATTTTCATTTATTAAATAAAGGGGAGTGTGTGTGTGTGTGTGTGTGTGTGTGTGTGGTGTGTGTGTGTGTGTGTGTGTGTGTGTGTGTTAGAAGTTACCATGAATGTTATCTTTCGTTTTAAGTGCTTGATTTCCGTGTTGATAGTGAAGGGGATTTTTATACTGAAAGTTCTTCTAGGGTTTGAGGACCATCAGGTTTTTTAGATGATTGAGATTGTAAATTCAGTAGGTGGAAACTAGGTTGAATTGTACATTCTCAAAGCATTTAAATGAAGATACTGTAAAATTTTCATATTTCTGTCTGCAGTTTGCTGAAGGGGGTTCGAAACAATGATAGGAGGAAAACACCATACTATTTTCTGAGGCCATCAAAAAGTCTCAGAAAGTTTCTGATAAGGATTGAAAATAGCTAGGAATGATGGGATGAGCCAAGGTATAATAAAAAGTCTACAAACTAGCTCATGTGCCCCAATATGTGGCCACCTTCTGGAATGAGTGTTGGGATCACCTGCCTTAGTACACTCCTGTTCCTGAACCAAGTCAGATGAGAAAATTTCAAGTTGGAGACCAGACAGAAGAGGACAAAGGTGGTAGGAAATGATTAAAAAAAAAGGTTCAAATTATCTTGGCATCAGTTTTCACGAGGGTTTGTGTTGCTGATGCTTAAGAGGTAAGAGCTGAATGCTATAGCCAACTTATCTCCTAGACTACCTTATAAATAAGGGTCAGTTACAGATGCTCTTTTCATATGAGACTAAACATGGACATTTTATTTCAATAAAATGATGAGCTTTAGAATATGTGCTTCTTCAAGTCAGGAACTATCCCAGCTGTTATTGTCAACTATGGGCATTCCATGATCATTGCTACTCAATAATGATGTATGGATACAAAATAGTTGTTCCTTGTTAAGGAAATTTTTTTAAAGCTGATAAGAAAATAGTCTACAGGTATCTTACAGGTTGCTATTTGACTGTACATGTGACTAGCAACAAATTATTTTGGCTTTGAGGACTATAAGAACTAAAGAATGAGAAAATAGCAGAATCTGTATATTATACCTCTCAGCCCAATTTTTCCTTTTTTTTTCTTTTTTATACTCTATCATTTTATTATATCTATCAGTTATAAGTGTATCAGAAGAAAATGTGATGATGCAATAGTCTTCACCCCTTTCACTCTATCTCCTTGGTTTTTGAACATGTAATCAGTATATAATTGTTACAATAATTTATTAATTCTAAAGCTTTTGTCCTTTTAGGCCCAAGTGAATCTCTACTCAGTGGTTTTAAGGAGTTAATACTAAATGGGAAATTAGGAGAACGGTCGCAACTCATGGTTTCCTTATAGGGAAATTACTAATATTTAGATAGAGATTTGATTTGGATTTAATTTCAATTTATCTCTAGGTAACACTTAACCTCTTCTTGGTTGAAACAAAATTCAGCTTATTAGAAATGTTTGAGCAAAGAAATGAGCAAGTTATGTTATAGTTTCTGTTAATAGATACCAAGAAGTGAAACTGGAAAGAGCAGACTTTTTCTTGGAACTTCCCTTAGTCCTTAAAGAGGTACACATTGCTTGTTGACTTAAATTTGAGTCTTCTGCTTTGAGTTGCCTGTAGGATTGATGGCTCAATTTCTTTTTTCTCTAGAACAACACTGTCTTACTTTTTATTTCTCACTTTTTGGTGGCAGTGCAGAATGTTTTTTTTTTTTTTTTTGTAAAAACTTAAACTTGCAAAAGGGGAGGGAAAAGGACCAGACTTTTAATGACCCTGTCATGTTTCTGGAGTCCCAAAGTCTTCATTCCTCACCCATGTAAGCAGTCCGCATCATAAAACTTGCTCCCTCCTATACAATCTCCCTCCTTACTCCTTACCTACAGTCCCTACTCTTATGACTCCAGGATCCCCAATTCTTAGTCCCTTGAATACAAGAAGTGGGCCTCTTTTCCTCCTCCTACTCCAACCCCCAATTGATAGCTGTTCCCTCAAAACTTTGCCCATTGAGAGAGAAAGGTGATAAATGATCAATGAGAAGACCACTAGGATGCATGTCCTTTTTTTCATGTCTGATTTTTCTTAGGTCAAAGAAAAATGGCCACTACTTTGAGGACCAAGCCATAGCTCTCCAATTTGATTTAAAGTGGGAAAACATGAATATTATTATTTCCTCTTGTTACATTATAGAAGAAAAAGAATTTGTAATCTAGTCCAGAAATTTGGGGATGAATTGGCCAAGAACTCCAAACTAGCAGGTATCACCCCTGGGGCAACTGCAACTATTAAGCAGACCCAGACTGAGACTTTCTGGAAGGAAGCCCAGACTGAGATAAGAAAGACCGTATGTTAACCTGCCTAACTAAGGGTATGAAAAAGAAAACTATGAGAGGATTAAGGATATTACTCAGGATTCCAAGGAGAACTATGCTGTCTTTCAGGGTATGATAATTGAGACAGTCAAGAAATATACCATGAGGGGCCTTGATTCTGGGCATGCATTTTATTAGCCAATGCCCTAGATATTTGGAGGAAGCTAAAGAAGTTAACCACAGGCCTATAGACCATTCAGGCCCAGTTCTTAGAAATGACTTTTGGTGTATTCAACAGTAGGGACAGATTGAGAGCAAAGAAAAAATACTGTGGGGTAGGACAAGAACAGAGAAGAGGGTTAAATGTTAACACCCTGTCCAGTGCCTAAAAGGGCCCTGCCTGGACAAATCACAAATCCTGCTTCTGGTGCTATAAAAAAGGCCCTTGGTCTTGAAAGTTTTCTTAGAAGGCCTCCCTGGGACCAAGAGGGACACTTGAAGAAAGACTGCCCTCAGGGATGTCAAGCTGCATCTTTCCAATTCTTAACACTCTAGTTTCCTTGGGACTGGGAGTGACAGGGCCCAGACTTGGCCAGGTTTCCCCTTCTCCATCACCATGGCCAAACCCTGAGTAACTATGGGGCTGTTAGGTAAGACTTAATTTTCTTATTGATATAGAAGCCACCTATTCTGTCCAGTCCCAGAACTCCAGCTCCACTCATTCCTCAATACCATCTCATTGTGGAAATTGGAAAAAAAAGCCCAGAAAATTCCCCGAGATATTTCCTCTGTCCCAAGGACCTATTGTGTTATCAAACTTTTCTTCTGGTCTCCTCCTGCCTGGTTCCTTTGCTGGGATATGATCTAATGGTAAAAAATGAGAACCCACTTCTCATTCCTAACTCCTAACTCTAGTCACCAGGCACATCAATATTCTACCTGAATATGGGAAGAAGTGAACTACTCAGTCTGGAATCAGGGAAGCCATGGGCAGGCCACTGGTCCCCATCTGCCTCTAAAATTCTAATGTGTCTCCCTACCAACATCAATATCTGATTAATCCCTAGGCTTGGGAAAGATAACAACTCTTAAATGAGAAGTTCCTTAAATATAAGCTTCTTCTGATTCCATGCCAGTTTCCTTGCAACATTCCTATTCTCCCTATCAAAAAGTCAAATGGAGAATATTACATTGTATAGGATTTGAGGGCTGTTAATGGTGCTCTCATCCAAATCCATTCCATAGTACCCATCCTTATACCATCCTTACTGAAATTTAGGGGATCACCCAATGGTTTTCCATGCTGGATCATGAGGATGCTTTCTTTTGCATAGTCCTCATAAAGAATCCCAATTCATCTTTGCTTTTGAATGAAAACCCACCAAGTAACATGGATAGTCCTTCCTTAGGGATTTCAAAAAATCTATTTGGCACAAATAGCAAGGTCCTGAGGGATACTGAAGGATCTACAATTTAGAGAGAGCCTTTCTCTAGAGACCTCTTTAGCAACTATAATAACCTTCAATTTTCTGACCTCCTGAGGTTATCAGATTGATGAGGTTCTGAGTAACTGGGTAGGGTAAGCAGAGAAGTATTGTTAAGATTATAGTACTCCCTGAGACAAGAAGGATACTGATGGGGATCAGCTCAGCCTTACAGTCCTACCCTGTGGAGGTTTTAGGTAATCCCATTTTACTATTCCAATCAGAAAGCTAAATTATGATGTCAAATCTCTAATGTTAATTATTTTTCCTATAAATCTGCCCATAGCCTATGTCATTTTTGCTGAATTCCTTTTGATGCTAGCCTGCAGTGTTCTGCCTCACTTCTCCCTCAATGCATCCTAGTATTTTTCTCCTTCTTATAGATAATTCTTTCAGGGTGCCAACTACTTTTTGGGGTTAGCCTGCCTATCAATAGTGTAATCCCCTTCTCTTGATAACCCTCTTACTCTTCCAGCTCCCTGATTCTTATATTTCATCCTATAATCCCCAAGAATAAATCCTTACCAAAGAGAAGAGATACACTTTCCCCTCCACTCCTGAGTTCCAGACACACTGTCTTTCCACCTTGGGTTTTAGACATACACAGGCCAATTTCTCAACCCAGAGGCAAGCCAGTAAAAACTTTCTAATCACTTCAGCTGCTGTAATCTCAAAGACCTCCCAAGCTGGACTCATATATCTAGAACAAAACTGTGTCCTTTTGATTCCCTTTCAGACTCATCCTAATATATTTGTGAACCAGTGAAAAATCAAACATAGCTCTTTCAGAGAAACATCCTTTGGGGGCCCTAAAAGAAGATATCCTTTGGATAATCTTTTCTTTTTTTTCAGTCTTCTTGATAATTCTTATTCTTCCACAATGATCTTGTCTTCTATCCTGGCAGATTAATCATTTTCTCTGCTCCTATGATGATTTCTCTCTTGTTATTGTTGATTTTCTGAGCTTGAATGAAAGGAGCTTGAATGAAAAATCATGTTGAGATGAAGAAGATGGGGAGCCCATGGAGGGAAAACTCAGTCATTTTCCTTAGTAAGGCAACAGGGGTCACTGATATTAAGTACTTCTAGGTCTGCTGTAATGTCTGGACTAGCTCTCTGGATGATGTGGATGAGCCTTGGTCTTAGGTGGAGGAGTGATGAAGGCAGGAGAGCCACCAGGAAGATCTCTGTCTCTGTCTCCATCTTCTGTGTCTCCTCTGTGTCTATGTCTGAGTCTGAGATTAGGCTCAACCTCAAGCTCTAATCTTCAGTCCTCTCAGCCCTTAAATACCTCAGTCTGATTACATCATTACATCACACTAAGTATATGCCAACTAGAGTGATTATATCATTATATCACACTAGAGTAATTACATCATTACATCACACTAAGTATATGTGAACTAGAGAAACATTATCTCATCAATCACATTGAGTAAACACCCTGCTGTAAGTATCCTTGCTTCAAGTATACCTTTCCCAGAGTTCCCCACTACTTTCAGTCCTCTACAGTTTGCTTTCACCACAGGACCCACCTAGACACAAGCTGCCCAACTTTCCAAGTCTACCTTTTCTGATGTATATATATATATATATATATATGCTCTATCCCTATGGGGTCCTCCTAATCATGTTTTTTCTTGTTTCTCAATGGGGGAATTTCCTCCATTACACTTACCTTCCTCATCTCTATGTCAGGCAGTTCTGCTTCTGTTATAATACCTTCTCTGGGTGACCCTAATAGCAGTATATGTTCAGTAACAATACCCCATTCACTCCTAGTGGCAACTAGTCCTACTATAAAAACAACTCAAACTACTGTCCTCAGTATCAGTAACTCAGAATATATTACTCTTTTACCAGCCCTTTGCAATCGCTTCCCCCAATCATCAGATTCTCTAACCTTTTTTGGGGCTATACTTGATCTGGGAACTTGGGAACCTGCAACAAATCCCTCTACTGGGTTACTCAGTCTAGGAACCGCCTCCAACCTCAGAATACAATTTTCAACTCTTTAGGATATACTTTACACTAAGCAGAATGACTATCTCCAATGTCATGTTTTCTACCCTATGTCTAAACTCTTAAATAAATGTTTTGAAGATTGCTTTCCAGATCACTTACATCAAGACATCACTATCTTTAACATATGCACACTATACTTGTGATATAAGTGAAGGCTCTTCTGTTATGCCACAGTTCTCTTTAACTGTCCTGACTCAGTTTCCTTGCACTAGTTTCCCTTGTCTCAGTTTCTTTAACTGTTCTGTATCAATCCTCTAAGTAAACTCCCTGCTCTGGTCCATTAAGATTGAGGACCGTTTGCTCTAAGGTTATAAATTGTTAGCAAGATAAACAAGAGAGTAGACCTCCTGACTCTTTTCTGTCCTCAAGAATTTACAATATCCCTCTAAAATATTCTAAGATACCTCACTGACATCTTTATCTCTGTGTATTCAGACATCCTGTCTCTGGGTTTTTTTGGGTTTATGGCCTCCCCCATCCTGACAGAAGTTTTCCCTCGCTTCTTACCCCTTCATTTGTTTGTATTTAAGAAGTTGGGGTTCCTTCATTCATTGCTGGAGGCTGGAGGCTGGTGGCTGGCGGCTGTATGCTGGATGCTGCATTCTTTGGGATGACAGTCTCCTCCAGCCCTGGGACCAACATGGATTCCTTGGTCCCAGTATATCTTTATCTCTGTCTGACTGGATAATTTGAGATGAGAGTCCTGTCCAGTCAATTTTACTCTCCCATTAATAAAGTATTAAAAACTCTCTAATCTCTCTCCTGCCTCAGTTTCTCCAGCATTACATTTCAAGAGCCCATCACCCCTTTTAAAAGGGTTGGCTATTTTTCTGGCTATCTACACCAGAAAGAAGTACTTACTAACATCATGTAGACTATTAAGGAACTTGGTAATGGCACCTCTCAATCCATCTGGGAGCTCCAGAAGTTGCCTTGGTCATTGCATCACTTGACTATTTTCTGGCATTTGAAGAAGGGGTCTGGGCCTTGACCACTAACACTTGCTGGGTCTATGTCAACACTTCTTGTCAGGTTGAACTTAGAACAGACCACATACAAAAAATGGCAGAGTGAATGAGGAACCTCTGTGTAGACCTGTTACAAGGGGTGGCTCCTGGGACATAAGATTTATCACTACTGTCTCCTATTTTTACTCACCTTTTGATTATTTCCTTCCTCTTAATTTTTGGACCTTGCCTACTTAATGTATTTTGTGTCTTCTAGGTTATTGGCTGCCCACTTACAGATGGCCTTACAAGAAGAATACCAACCCATACTTTAGTGTCTGGAAGCAACATCTTACCCTCTGGATGTTGCTTGGATACAATTCACACCCATCTCTATCCTCTCATATCTGAGCCTATAAGTAGGGTCAGTTATATGCCTCTTATCAGCCTGAAATAGTTACGAAGATGAGAGCTTCATCCCTAGCCCCAAACAAATTTAAGTCCCAGTTCATTAAAAGGGAAATAATGGAATCTTAGCTGCTTATAGCTAAGCAGCATTAATAATCCTGTCACTCTGTTTCTGTTTCTGCCTTTATCTCAGTCTCTGTGTCTGTTGTGTCTGTCTGTCTGTCTCTTCCTCTCCTTACCGTATTAGAGCAAAAGGACTGTTTATCTTTTTCCTTGCATCCCTTATTTTTTTTTAAATTTAAATAGTATTTTATTTTTTTAAATACATGCAAGGATAGTTTTAAAAACTTTGTGTTCCAAATTTTCTCTCATTATCTTCCTTACCTCTCCTCCCCAAGACAGCATGTGATACTATATAAGTTAAACATGTACAATTATTCTAAACATGTTTTCATATTTGTCATGCTGCTCAAGAAAAATTATGTCAAAAGGGAAAAACATGAGAAAGGAAAAAAGAAGGAAACAAACAACAAAAAAAGTGAAAATACTATGCTTTGATTCACATTCAGTCTGCATAGTTGTCTCTCTGGATGTGGATGGCACTTTCTATCACAAATTTATTGAAATTGCTTTGAATCATCTCATTGAAAAGAGCCAAGTCCATCACAGTTGATCATCACATAATCTTGTTGTTACTGTGTACAATGTTCTGTTCTCCTCACTCAGTATCAATTCATGTAAGTCTTTCTGAAATCAGCCTGCTCATCATTTCTTATAGAACAATACTATTCCATCACATTCATATACCATAACTGATGGACAATTGATGGGCATCTGCTCAAATTTCTTGTTCCTTCCATGAATACCTTATTTAAAATAAATCCAGTCACAAGGACTTTCTCCAAGACCATCTTACCTAAAATTGTCCAAAGGCATGCAAAATCTTTATCTGCTTTGTCCAGTTCTCCTATTATTTTTTTTCTATCTTGCTCTTCTCTTTGCTATATAAACCCTACCCACACTCTGATGATCAGTTTCTCCCTCTCTTAAGCAGAAGAGCCCATTGAGTATATAACTTTTGTACCCCAAATGTCAAAATGCTCTTGCTTGGGTTGGAGATTGAAGCTGCATTCTTTCAGTGAAGACAAAACTGAGATACTCCCATACCCCCATATTTCTATCTGTTTCCAGTTTCAGATCTTGAGGTTCTCACTCTTTTTATCTGTCATCAGACACTTGAACTTCTACCTTCTCACTTTTTTTTA
The DNA here is from genome assembly GCF_016432865.1 of Antechinus flavipes. Lineage (NCBI taxonomy): Eukaryota > Metazoa > Chordata > Mammalia > Dasyuromorphia > Dasyuridae > Antechinus > Antechinus flavipes. The sequence continues at coordinate 226,435,949 of NC_067400.1, forward strand.
TCTGCCATCAGACACTTAAAATACCTTCCAAAATGTTTTGATATTAACCAATCCAAAAGTGCTTTCTGTATGATTTTCCTGGTAAGGATAGGTCAAACAATGGTTAGAGTGTTGATCCTGGAAGCAGGAAGACCCGAGTTCAACTCTGGTCTCAGATGTTTACAAGCTGTATGATCCTGGTAAAGATGCTTAACTGTTTACCTTAATTTCCTCATCTGTTAAATGAGTTGTAGAGAAATTGGGTAACATTTTTTAAAGTTCTCAAACCCCAAAGGGGTCATAAAAATTTGGACACTACTGAAAATGATAAAAGGACAAAGCTATTCTTCCTAAAATCATTGGGAAGTGATTGCCCACTATTTGTAGATGAGCACAATAAATTCAATAGAATGACAAATTCCTTTTTTGTTGAGGGCAGGGATCTTATTTAGTTTTGTATTGCTTCAAGCATGGTGAATTGAACAAGAGAAATTCCAATAAAAAGCTTTAGGAGAAGTCTAATGACACTCATAATATTTTATTAGACTTCAATATACACAATGTTTTTTAAGAGGAAAATTGGCTAATCCACATAAAGAGAGCAACATTAAAATAAGATTCCATTATATTTTTCTTCTCCTGAAATCTTCTGTTACCTCATCATTACATGGAAGTGACCCTTGGTTTTTGAAAACTCTGCAGTTGACAAAAAAAGGCTACAAAACTGGAAAGGCCTTGAATACAAACCTTGTGAGGTTTTGTATGTTTTTCGTTTGAGCACAAGCCTAGCTAAATATAGGGATGCTCAATACTACAATTCTAGAATGTTGCTCAACATTGTCAGAATGCTCAGTACCCCTTCAGGCCATTTTCTCTTGGAAAGAAATACACGCACAAATCATAGATGTTCTATAACCCTACCTCAACTACTGTTTCTCTCTTTATAAGGTTTTACTTAATATCACTTTAGGCCAGCTTCCCTACCTGTCCTCTGTCTACTTCCTCATGCTTCTAAAATACTCCCCATTAGTATAATCTTCAGTTTATGCTGAGAAAATATCTATAGTCCTTGGCAGTTTCTTATTTGTTGATGATATCTGTGATTCCATTATCTTCTGCTAGATGTACTTTTTTTTTTGCTTGTTTTAGAATTATCCTGAAATTTCTGCTAGATCATTCCAATCATTCCTTGCTTTTTCATTAAAATTTGTCCATCTGACTAAATTTAAAGTTGGTATCCACTTGGCTTTCATTCTTTCCTCCAGAAATTAGGCTTCTCTAGCTTTTTCAGGATGGAAAGGATGTTATTCAGCTATTTCCTACCCAATGGATCTAATCTCACCAATTTTCTAAGTCTTCATTCTTAAATAACTTTAGAATTTAGATTTTCTTACTGTGGTACCTCTTGTTCAGGTGGGCTTGTGAAAAAGCTACCCCTCATTCAAATTACTCTGTGAACCAAAATCCATTTCAAACCAAAATGGGTGAGCCCCATATCAATAAGTTTAGTTTTATTAGCCAACCAGAGTATACAATAAGACCAAAGCAAAGGTATAAAAGTGAAAGTAACAGTAGAACAGTTTTTCTTGTAAATCTGGGACACATTCTCCTGCAAATTCACAAAGCATCAGTAAGAAGAATGGATAGGCATAGAAATCTTATTGTATACCACACATTTAAACAACATAGGTGATTAAAGTACAAATTTATAAGGACACAAATTTTGGAACAAATGTATGCCTGTGGAGATTTTCATACAAAGGAAATGTCTATATCCAAGGATTGTATGTACAGGGGCAACTCATGCATCCCATGTTATATCAATGTTGTTATCTTCTGGTGATGTTATTGCCTTGCTCCCATTGGGTCTGCTCCCCACTGGGTACTGAGGTTTGTTGCTCCTTGTTCAGATAGCGTTCCTACGATTTCCTGCTCCCTCTTTTCTTCTGGGTGCAATGGGATATTGTGTGTGGATTCTTATTTCTCTCTGCTGCCACCTACTGATCTTTAACTGGCATCCTTGGCTAGCTCCACCCAATAAAGAAAATCTCTGAGCAAATCCTGAGCATTCTTATCCCAACTTCCACTCTCACAGGGGAATCTCATATCCGTGCTTCAATATACTAACTACACGAAGTCCTAGTGAATACTATCCTATTGCAATGACTCCATTTACTCTTTCTGCCTAAATCAAATTTTGGAGCAAAACCAGTTCTTAACTCACAACAATCTTATATTCTTATAAAGAATATCATTATATATATAATTCACACACACATATATAACATATATATTTTTTATTTATATCCTTGTAAATAATAAGTACACACAAAATGAGCATAATCTGAGAGCAGAAAGTGCTAGCCTATGGGAAGGAACCAGGAAAGGTCTTCCGCAAAAGGTGAGATGCAAGTTGAGTCTTTAAAGCATCCAGGAAAATTTTGAGGTAGAGATGAGGGACAAAATATATGGAGCAAACAGTTCAAAGAAATCATGCCAGTATAGCTGAATTGTTGAGTTAATGGAAGGGATTATATGGAAGATGATTGGAAAAGTAGGAAGATGCCAGGCTTTGAAGGACTTTAAGTGACAAACAGCATTTTATATTTAATCCTGAGGTAAAAGGGGGCTGCTGAGCCTGAACAAAGGTGTCAGCTGTGTAAATGGAAAGATGTTGTGAAAATAAAAATGACATAATTTGACAACAAATTAGACAAATTATGAGTGATTGTGACTTATGAAAGATGACATTGAAATTATGGCCTTGGATTATTGGGAGGATAGTGGTCTCATTAACAAAGCTAGAAAGTTCAGAAAGGAAGAATATTTGGGAGGAAAGATACAGTTTTGTTTTTAACATGTCAAGTTTGAGGTGGTTATAGTATCTTCAGTAAAAAATATTCCAAAGGCAATTGATAGTCTACAAAAGCAGCTCTAGAGAGAGATTAAGGTCTGGGAATCATCTTTATAGAAGTGGTAATTGAATCAATGGGAGTTAATGAAATCTTCAAGTGAGATAATATAGAGAAAAAAGGGAAGAGGACTCAGGACAGAATTCTAGAAGAACTGACATAAATTTAGGCTCAATTAAGGATTCTGATAAAGAGAAATTAGCATATTGGAAGAAAATCAAAAGAGAACAAAATTGCCAAAAAAAAGAGGAGACTATTAAGTTAGAAAAAGTGAGGGATGCTGTCAAATGTTACAGAGAAGTCAAGAAGGATAATAACTGAGAAAAGATCATATTTGACAATTAAGAAATCATTGGTAACTTTGGAGAAAGCAATTCCAATTAAATGGTGAGTGGAAATCAGATTAAAAAAACTTAGAATCTTAGAATGAAAGGAAAGAAGTGATGGCAATTGTAATTTTTTTAGAGTTTAGCAATGAAAGGGAAGAAAGATATAGGATAATACCTCAAGGTAATAGCAACATGAAGGAAGTGTTTTTTTTTTTTTCCTTTGAAGGATAGCGGAAACATGGGAATATTTAGAGCCATCAGAGAAAGAGCCAGTAGTGAGAAATTTAAGATAAATTAGAAATTGAAGATGATAGTACAGGAAATGTGCTGGAGTAGATGGAAAGAGAAATAATACATTATCTTCACTGTATGGGAGACTCTTACCATTCTATAAATTCCAGTATAAGAGGATATGGTGAAAGAGGAAGGAAGAATTCTTGGTATGAAGAAGTAACATGATGATAGTGGTTAAGGACAGCTGAATATGTGCTTTTCCCTCACTATATATTTGTTCTGTTAGTGCTCTAATGATCACACACAGGAAGCATCTGGGAAGAGTAGGTCATGTATGTTTCCTCTGAGGATATCTGGTATATTTGGTTCAAATTGACTTGCTGCTCTTTGGGGCACAATTGCTGCCATGAAGAAATTGCCTGTAATGACTGCCTACATTTTTTTTAAAGAAGCTACATACCTCTAAGAATTGTTTAAGAATGTTTCTACAGTAAGGTTGGAGGAAGTAGGGATAGGACAAGTAGAAAACCTCTAGGGCACACCATCCATTCCTTTAGTTGGCTTCTGTCATATTAGGATAATACAGAGATAACATATGAATATGGCTTCAGAGAGTGTTTTTAAAGACCTACACTAATTTGAACAAGAAATCAGAAGGAGACATTTCAGCCACCTGCAGCGAGGAAGAAAGCAATGGAGAGCTGTCATATCTCCTGTTTATTTATTCAAAAGTTGTCCTGTTCATCAAAGGAATATTTTCCTCAGATGCTATGTTTGGCACCTAATTATATCCTATAGAAAGTCTGGTGTGGAATATGTAAGTCTATAGATTAATGAAACTGTAATTTTTCAAGTGACAAATAGCCAGGCAGTACATTTATCTATCATTAAAACATGCCTTGATATGAAAAATTAATTAATCTAAACTTGATGGAGATGACATCAAGGAGGTTAGCCTAGGAGAAGTTGATTTGAAAGCCACCTCTGTCTGGAGCTTACTTCATAAACAAGGACCAGTAGTGGGAGATTTGCTCATATTCAGTGAGCTCTGGTCTCTTTAAAAATTACTTCAAATGAACTGCCATCTTAACCTGGAATAAATTGAATAATGGAATGAAAATATCAGTCCATGCCTGACATCCTGTGGGATGTTTTTGTGGCTTCCTCAGATACTGGTACCCTTCCATCTTCTTTGTAATAATCTCTTTATTTAGGGGATTATTATCTCCTATATTTAGGGGATAATTAAAGAATAAGAAGGGAAAGAATTCCAGGCATTAGGAATAGCTGGGCCCAGTTCAGGAAGGGTTTTGAAAGTCAGGGGATTTTATACTTGAGTCTGAACATAGTAGAGAGATGGAGAAAGGGTGATACAGTGAGACTTGCACTTAGAAATATCAATTTGACAGTTGAGTCCACGAAGTGGATTGAGGAAAGACTTGAGACAGAGAGATAACAAGAAGACTATTTCACTAAGCCAGGTAAGCGAAGATGAGGACCTGTACCAGGGTGATAGCACTGTCACAGGAGAGAAGGGGATATATATGAGAGATGCTGTGAATGTAGAAAAAACTGGATTTGGCAACAAATTGCATATGTAGGGTGTGTTTGTGTGTGTGTGTGTGTGTGTGTGAAAGAGAAAAGAGAGAGATAAAGAGAGAGAAACAGAAAGACAGAGAGAGAGAGAGAAAAGAGAGAGAGAGAGAGAGAGAGAGAGAGAGAGAGAGAGAGAGAGAGTAGAGAGACAGAGACAAAGAGATAGGGAGAGACAGAGGGAGAAATAGAGACACAGAGAGAGACAGAGATGGAGATGGAAATGGAGACACAGACAGAGACAGAGAGAAGATGTTTTTGAGATTATGAGCTAGTGTGATTGGGATAATAGTGGTGGCTATGAGAATAATTGGAAAGTTAAGTGTCTATTACCTTTGCCAGTGTCACTGTAAATATTCCTGGAATATACTGAGTATTTGACAAACATACAAAGATATACACACATATTCATACACATACATAAACCCATTTACAGATAGATTATATAGAGAGGTGATATAGCTAGATATAGAGGTAGCAAAGAGGTGGCACTGCATTTCCCTCATTCTCATTTTGCTTAATAATTTGTTTATTTTTCTGTGACTTAACTTTTCTCCTAGTGTGATCTAGTTTCATTTCTGAGGAATTATTCTATTGTATTTTTTGCTCTAAAAATGTGTGTGTGTGTGTATGTATATTATATATAATTAAGTTTCAAATGTGTTTGAACAAATTGTCTTTGAAAAGATTTTTTTTAGGAAAGTTTTGAATGCTATGATAAATTAAAACCACATAAGCTTAAATTTTGAATTTGGTAAGTATGTTTTCTTAGTGTTAACTTAACCTGAGTATATAGTAATATTTTAAAATATACAGTGTGACGTGAGAATTTAAAATCTTGACATTATAAAAATACTTTTAAATTTAGAATCAAACTATAAAAGAAAAAAAGCAATTTTACTTTAAAAAGGAAGATTCTCAGTCCTGTGAACTTAGTCTCCAAGAATACTCCCAATCAACCAATCACTCTCCTTAATCTCCTGCCAAGTGTCCTACAAACTTTTAAAACACTATGGCACTACTTTTTATTAATACATTGTTTGCTCCTTGTTATCTAAGAGTCTGTTTCACTTATAATTAATATCTATAGGATAGACTGAATAGGGGATTTAATCTTAAGTTTCTAAAATATTATATTTTAAAGTTACTCGGATTTTGTAAATTTAGAAGCAATCTTTGCTATATATAAACCTTAAAATAGACAACCTAAAAATAACTTTAAAAAGTAAATTAACTTAAATTTAAACTTAACTTTAAAAATCTTAAAAATAGAGAACATAACTTAATAACTTAAAAATAGGGAACATAAAATAATTGGTTTATATAATAGTGAATAATTTTGTTATATGCTCTCTGGAAATCTGAAGCCTGTTGCTATGTCCTATTCATATGATTGTATTTTTGTAACTGTATTTTCTATTTTGCTTTTAAACTCTTTCAAATTGGGTTTCTTTGTCTCTTTCTTGCTCTCTTTCCCCCTTCTCCCAGTCCCCACAAATGACAAATACAATAGAGTTGGCTTTCACTAGACTATATTTGTTATTTTAATTAGCAACAAAATTTTCATTGTATAAATATATATGTATCTTGTGGATTGAATGTAGTGTGAATGTATATGTATATAAAGAATATATACATGTATGTATACACATGTATAGATATATTCCATATGTATATGGGGCTAGCGAAATGATGATTCAAAATGTGGATACTACAGAACTTCAGGGTATAATTCTTGTGTGGTTTTCATAACTGAAATCAAAGAGCTAAGGATGCTTTGTCTGGTCCTGCTTTTTTTTTTCTCTCATAGCACATCTCTATGCTCAGAGCAAGTTAAATTTTAAGCTTTAAACTGACTATGACCATTAAAAGCCATGAGCAAGATGCAAGCACAAAATCTTCCTGTTTTCTATGTGAATATATATAGTCAGTAGGTAAATGACTGTTTTTCAACATTGGATAGCTGGGTATTTGGCATAATCATCTGTCTATTACCAGAGATATATGTTATTAAAAATATGTTTGCATAAGGTCTTTAAACCTTTCAAAGTGTAACAACATTTAGCTATTGATTCAGCCCTTTGTGAAATCCTGCTGCTATTCTTGTGTCTGACTTATAGTAGAGTATTTTAGGGCAGTTTTTTTTTAAACACTTTAGCACCCTTGGCCATCCAAGCGACCTCTTTCCTGTTTACAATGCTATTATGCCTAAATTCTGTCTATCAGGTTTGTATTCCTCTAGGTTTTGATAAATTAATCTTCAAATGACCAGCATTACACAACTATTGACAAACTTCAGGGATCTGACTCAGTACCTCAGTGGATAACTCACTTCAGTCACCTCTTAGTCCACCCCTTCAAATCATTCCCGCAGGAAGTAGTTTCAGAAAATGAAATCATTACCCCATACCCCAAAGAAATTTGGACCCCAACACTTGGTAGGTTGTCCTGAGATCCTGAAACCCCTGAAATCCCAACATATTTTTGGGGATTCAGTGTTTCTACAGCCTCATAACCCATCAGAGTCATAAAGAGTCTCAAATTACTAAAAAATGAATGAACAACAGCAAACAATGAAGGATAGCAGTGGTATTCATATTCTGTGACAGTTGCATATCTCTGGTCTAAGAGAAGTCCTGGACCTTCCCAACATTTGGTTCAGTAGTCACATTAACAGAATATGAGCCTGGTCTAGTCCCAGTAGCGCATAATTCAAGTCACAGTATAATAGAGTGAGCAGCTTCAGAAAATAATAGGCAGAGCTTAATAGGGAACAGTGGTTTTAAGCAAAATCTAACCTGAACAGTGCCTGAAGTCTGGTTCAAAAGCCTGGTACAGGAATAGCTCCTAAACTCAGCGATACCTGGAAAAAGCCCCAGGAATAGCCTAAAGCAGGAAGAGATTTCAGAATCCTGAAACAAGAGGAAGTCCCAGGCAAAACCCAACCTACTAGTAGTCCTAGAATCTTTTGAAAGGTTTAACCACTATACTCAAGTTAACTATAACCACTATATACTAAGTTAACACTCTATTCAAGACCTCATAGTCC